>NW_026294562.1:80949050-81516550 GCF_007827085.1 Peromyscus californicus insignis
GTCTTGCAATTCAGAAAATACAGTTCATGGGCTTTCATAGGTACTGGGAACCCTAGCCACTGACTAGCATGGATCAGATGAGCAAGGTGTAAGTGAGGGTCCCATGCCCCCACATCTGGGAGGCTCGGGGAGGGACCAGCTCCTGGAGCAGGCCTGCCATAGCAGTGTGAGAAGAGTGTGTGAAGCCTTTCTGGACTCAGACTATGTGTACTTCTACTGTACCCATGAAAGGACACCCGTACCCTAGAAGAAAAGAACAGGGACTCCAGAGCCAGTGTAAAGAGGACACTTCTCCATCAGGAGGAATGGTTGCCTGCTGTCTTTAGCTGTGGTCCCTTCTCAGAGAACAGGATACCTGGTCTGCACAAAACAGAATTCTAAGAGATTACCAAAGGCTCCTGGCTCCCTTATCTGGATCTGAAGGGCGAAGGCAGGGACACCCACCACTGTTGTGCTCATCCTTCAACAGGGAGAGATAGAGGTAGCAGGACACATGGAAATGCAGCCATCAGAATGAAAGAAACATAGAAGCAGTGGATCAGGCCAACCTAGAAACACCGCGGCTGAAGGAAAGTCCTAGAAAATGTCTAATTCATATTTTCAAAGAGAGTCAAGAAAACAGAACAATCTGAAATTAGGAAAGACTGTTTCAGAAGAAAAATCCAATCACTGAATTTCAAAATCCACTGGAGACAGTGAACACAGGATGGATAATTCAGACAATTAGAGAATTAGAAACAGAGCAGCATCTAACGTGAGCAGGAAGAACTCCATAACACACATGCTGGGAAAACACTCATAGCCTCAGTAGTGAGAGTTCTTTTTCTCTGAAGTGCTGGAGACCAAACCCAGGCCTAGGTGTTTGCTGAGCAAGCGGTCTACACTGAGTGACATCCCCTATAAAAGGTTCTTAGGAATCAATGAGCAAACTGCAAAGCCAGGGCCGTCATTCACAAGTATAAACAAATGGCAATCTGCAAATGACAATGCTTAGCATAATTAGAAACAAAGAATGTGTATGATCCTTGCATTGACAACTGAGGGTGAATTAATACTCTCACACATTCATCAGATGGGGATTTTCTTTTAAATACAGGATGTGTTGGCAAACATTTTACTGACACACACGTTCTCAGAGCCATCCATTTCAGTCTTGCAGATTTATTAGGAAGTAACTAAAGCTGTACACATAAGAGTTGAGCTGCCAGTTTGTTATCATGGAGTTATTGTTTATAGATATGCATTTCCCACCTTACAATAAAGGACTGCTGATGGAGGCAGAGTCACAGCATGGGTCACATGAAGCTATAAGAAATGATGTCTAACAGTGGCTCAGATAGGTCAGAGGACAAAAGAAATTGCTTGTCAACCAAGAAGATGGAGTTAGGAACCCCAGGACCCATATAAAGCCAGATCCAGCAGCATGCATCTGTAACCCTACCTTCCTGGAAGCTCATAGGTCACCTAGCTTGGTGTACCTGGCAGTGAACCAGACTCTGCCTCAGACAAACTGGAAAATAAGGACCAACACCAGAGACTGACCTCTCACCTCCACATGAATGCCACAGCACACAAGCACCAACCCCACATGAGTATTCACACAAATGAACATGCATATACACACCCATACACACTACACCCACACACATACATTAAAAAAAATGTTGTTTCCAAGGTTATCAAGCAATGGGAACAGGTTCATAATAAATATGAGATTTTATTTTTATTTTGCAGGCATACACAGAGGTGGAGGGACACACACCACCAGTTCTCCTCCTTGCTGACCTACACTTCCTCACAAGCTGCTTCAAGATACCTGCAGTTCTTGAGGCACAGGCTTGCCTCAGGGCCTTTGCACATGCTGCTTTCTCCCTGGACAGCAGCAGGGCCCAGTCCCTCCTCCTTTTAGACACACTGCTAAATGTCATCTTGCCAATAAATTCTTTCCTGAGAAAGGACTGAATGAAATCTACATACCAGCCCTGCTGTCAGCATTCTCCTGTTTCCTGCTTATGTCTCCAGATAATATTTGTTTATCAATCTGGAACATGCATGTTTTGGTTTTTTTTTTTCCTAATGTAAAAGTGTTTCTCTTTTTCTCCACCTAGAGAGACAGCTCCCTGGGACTGAAGATCTGTATCTGTTTAGTTCTCTTGTGTCTCCTAAGCACAGAGGGTTCTGGGCTGTGGATTTCCAAAGAATGAACAAGGGACCGTATGGGTGCCATCAGTGAAGTGAGGTTACGGGAAAACATTAACTGCAATAACCAAACCTCCACGTCAGGTAATAAGCCAGGAAGAGTTACACAGTGGCCGATATTGCTACATTCATAAGAGGAAAAAAAACACTAGACATGAAAAGAAAAAGTTTCCAACAGTTTTACTGAGAGAGCCGTGACAAGTGTTATGCACTCAGCTTAAACAAACAAAATGAAAATATAAAGGCATAAAAGGTCCACAAACCATGAGGATGTGGAACTCATCAACGCTGAGATGTGGTGTGCCCTACAGACAATAAGTACAATTGTTTTCAAATGCTCATAGAACATATAGGGACATTGAATGCATACTGAGTTTAGTTGGAAGAAAAGGAAAGGAGGGACGGAAAAAGCAAGGAGGTAGAGAGATGGCTCATGAGTTGAGAGGAGGGATGGCTCAGTAGTTTAGAGCACTTGGTGCTCTTACAGAGGACCTGGGTTTGATCCCAGCACCCACATGGCCTCTTACAACCATCTGTAACTCCAGATCCAAGGGGTCAGAAGCCCCCTTCCGGCCTTCACTGGTATCAGGCATGCATAGTGCACATACATACAAGCAGGCAAAACCCTCATACACATAAAATTATAAAATAAATACATAGAACTGTTTTGAAGAAAGAAAATAAAAGAAGCCTCATTTCTGTCAAAACCACTTGACTGCAACTTGACATAGGAACAGATACTTGAAGACTTATTTTACTTTACATTTGTGTGTGTGTGTGTGTGTGTGTGTGTGTGTGTGTGTGTATGCACACATGTGTCTGAGTGTATGTATGTGCACCATGTTCACACAAGTACCCAAGAAAGCCAGAAGAGGGTATTGGATCCCCCTGGGAGGCATCTGATGGAGATGCTGGGAACCAAACTCCATAAAAGCAGCAAGTGCTCTTAACTGCTAAGCCATCCTCCCCACCCAGGAGCCAATATTTAAATGCAAAGCTATTTCTCAAGGTTAAAGCATATGCCTACATGTAAGTGTGTAAGAATGGAGATGAAAAAGATAATGGCAGACGGGGAAACAACAACGGAAGTCAGGATGTGACATGTCAAAACTTAAAGGGACTGTCTATTCCCCCAATAGGGTTTGTTATTCTTACAGAGCTGGGTAAGGTAAGGAGAAAAAAACAAATAGCAAAATACTCAACCGGAGTTCAAAGACAAACGCAAAATAAACAGACAAAGAGAAGAAAACAGATGTAGAATTGAGACATAGTCCCAGAGCAGATTCTTTGGAGAAAACAAACCAAACAAGTAATACAGATGAATCTCCGGCAAAACCAAGAGGAAGCGGGGAGACAGCATAAATAGACACAATTAGGTGCAGAGGGGAGGGTTTGACAGCAGGTACAGAGCTGGCAGCTCCGAGGCAGATGAGTGGCCAGGGGCAAGTGCCACACATCTGGAGGCTTCTGCAGCTGCCTCTGGGGTTTCTGCCACGTGGTTTTAAATCACAGTTGGGCATCACCGGACAACCAGGACACATTCTGTGGGCTTCCTTGAGGTGCAAACATTATAGAGTGTGCTAACTGAAATCTAGGTGACAGAACCCTCTGCATACTTGAGCTCTGGGGTCTAGCCTACTGCTCTTTGAGGCAAATTTGTACAGCATGTTCCTGTCGCTGAACACCAGAGGCACCTGCTGTACAACAATATTTAGCAAGATGATTTTTTCAGATCCTTTATCGACTTAGAGGACCACTGTTGGTGTCATACAGTACAAAACTATAAGACAGCAGGATGGTTGGAGGAGCCCATCTCCTACCAGAGGGAGAAACTGAGTCTGCAAGAGGGGATGTGACTATTGAACATCAGAGAATGTTAAAAGACTCTCTGGACAAACATGAGGCCCCTGAGTTTGGAACTACAGCATCCACACAGAGCACCCTGGGTGTGGCATCACAGGCATACAATCTCAGTTCCAGAAAGCAGGCACAGAAGGAATCTGGGGACTTTCCTGGCTAGCCTAGGTGAATCTTCAGGTTCAGTGTGCCTCAAAAAAATTATTAATTATAATTAATTCTACTTTTTTTTTTTAGATTTTGTAGCCCAGGCTGGCCTTGAACTCATTTTATAACTAAGAACAACCTTGAACTTCTGATTGTCCCTGTCTCCACCTCCCCAGTGCTGGGATTACAGACCGACATCAACATGTCAAGTACGTGTGGCATTGGGAGGGAACCTACTCATCTTATTATCATATGCAGGCCACATGTCTTTTCACTGTGTTTCTGTTTGCTTGGGTTAAATGCACAGCTCTTGTTAAATTTCTCCCAGGAAAACTGTTTCAGTCAACAACTGTTTTAAGTAAACACTTGGCTTGTTGTTGTTGTTTTCATTTGAAATTGTTTGATTGTCTAAGAAGAACAGGCAGGATGCATCTCAGACTGAAGGCTGTGGTGCGTACTGGGCTGAAGGTGCACATAGCAAAACTAGAGGTTTGTGTGTGTGTGTGTGTGTGTGTGTGTGTGTGTGTGTGTGTGTGTGTGTGTGGCGGGGGTGGGGGTGGGAGTGGGGTGGGGGGACAGCTTCGTTTCTGAAAATGGACTTAAGTTTCTCATGCAGTTTAATTGGTCTGGGGAAAAAAAGGAGTCGAGGAATTACAAGGAGAGGGGTACCCTGGCACAGTCCTACCTTCATAGAGGACTGTGCCATCACAGCAGCTGGAAGGGATGGGGAGGGTGGGGGAGACCTGAAGCAGAGGTACCATCTCTCCATGAAGGAGTCTCAGAAATGAGGAGTCCCAGAAGGGCTGAGAGTGGGGGCAGGAATGGGGCCTGGTGTGGCCTGGGATGGAATACGCTAGTCCCTGTGAGGAGGGGACACACAGAGGAAGACAGCAGGCCAGGCCCCGAGGCACAAGCAAGAAGCCAGTAAGAAGCCTCAAAGCAAGGTGGGGCCAGACCTGCTCCTGGGGTGTGGGGGTGCTGTTCAGAATGGCTACTCTGCAAGAGAGAAGCCTGGGAGGTACCACTGGCAAAACCCTGCTCTGTGGCCACCACGAGGTCACAAACGGTCCGAGGAAGCCTAAGAACGTCTTCACAGAAGAAGCCATGTTTTTGATGTACCTATGATTTTTGCACCTGCGTGTTCAGCCCAGCGTCTGGCATCCGGTCAGAGCCAGTCGGTAGTAATTATCTTTATTACAATTATTATTATGTTCTCTCCTGCCTCACTTCTACCCACCAGAGATCAGGGGTTTTCTCTTTAACCGGTGTCAAGGTGAGGAAGGAACTCCTTGTCTGGGAGTCCATGAAGACAGGAACATGGCAAGGGGAAAGTATCTAAATCCACCAAGGGGAAGAAAGGATGACCAAGCTTTTCACGCCACACTTTTGCTTCCTCCTTAGGCATCTCCTTTCTCCTATGATGCCACTAAACTTAGTCGAAGTGTGCAGGTGGCTCCCTGATCTGCAAAGAAAGATGTGAACTTTTGGAAAAGTGGGTTAAGACCATCTTTTGATTCAGGCTGGTAGATGATAGAGCCCCAAGACTGGGCTTCCATCACGCTATCATTTTCTGTATACATATGTTTAATGTTATTGCAGCAAACTTTTCCCAAACACCAGTTTTTTAGCTGTCAGTCTACTGAATCTTTCCATGGACTCAGCCAAGGACTTCAGTAGTGAGCTGAGGACAGCCTTGACTTATACTCATTATTTTACCAGAAGGATGTTTTAACCACTTCTGAATTGTGCTTTTTTTCTGAATACCAACCCTCCTGAGTTCTAGTCCCCATCACCTCTCTCATTGTGGTCCTTGATTTGTTGTTGTGAGTAATTTCTTGGTCAAGGTTCATCTCCACTCCCCCCACGAGTTTACAAACACACATTTGTCTTCTACCCTGATGCACCCCGAGGGACTAGAACATTCTAGCCATTTGAAGGAAGAACCTGTGATAAATCAATATGGGGCAGGGACTAGGAAGCTTAAGGAGGACAATGGAGGATGTATGGGCTGGAAGATGCATTCTCTTTCTTGTGAGATCTGTTTGATTTTTCTTTTCTTCCACTTGGAACTGAAAAAGTCCCAAGTGAGACAACTTAGAAAGGAGACAATTTATCTTAAAGAACTAAGAACAGGTCCAATCACCACTTCCCCCAAAGCGACGGTTTGGAAGCCAGGTTAGATCGCTGACCCCGACTCTCTTACTCAGATGACTATGAAGTGGTTGCCCACAGGGCTGACCCACTTTCCTGTTGCAGATATTGGATGAGGGTGCTTCATTCTGGCATTAGAAGGGTGCAAAGCAAAAACTTCAGCAGAAATGAGACATGAAGGTGACTATGGACAGGCTCGGGAGGCACTGTCAACAAGGACACACCTCCTTAAGGAGTCAAGATTGGCCAATGGGCTGCTCAGATATGTCAGGTAAACTTCTAAGATGGCTTTGATGCCCATGAGGCTGTGTGCAGTAGGGCAGAGATGATAAACTAGGGACAGGTAAGAACTGTGGGCATAAGAGAACCATGTCCTGGCATTCAGCTTTTTCACAACTATAGCCTTATCATGTCAGATTGTGTGTGTGTGTGTGTGTGTGTGTGTGTGTGTGTGTGTGTGTGTGTGTGTGTGTGTGTTCCTCCAGGAGAAAGGTTGATATTGAGTGCCTTTTTAAATCACTCTCCACTTTACTTTTTAACGGTTCTTTTCACTGAACCTGGAGCTCACGCATTTGTTAGACTCATCCCTGCCAGTGAGTTCTAGGGTTTTTCTTGTCTCTGGATGGCCCCAATTTCCACCCTCTTTGCCACGCCTGTGCTGGGGTTACAGATACATGCCACTGCTGCTGTGCCCACTTCTACATGGGTGGTGGGGTCTGGATTCAAGTCCTCATGCTTATATAAAAACAAGCACTTTACTGACTCAGCAAGCTGTCTCCTCATCCCTTTTAACATCAGCAACTAATTATTTTTTAAGCCCTGGGGATTAAATTTAGGGCCTCGTTCAGGCATGCTGGGTAGATTCGTCACCACCCAGCCATCTCCCAGGCTTCCTTTCACTTTATTTTGAAGCAAGTGCTCAAAGTTCCCAGGCAGGCCTTCCCCAGGCAGTCCTCCCAGCCTCAGTTTACCAAGTAGCTAGGTGAAAGTCCCCTGCCACCAGGCCCAGCTAACTCCCATTTTGTAAATTGAAGAGCCAAATAAGGTACACTCCATGAGGCCAAGCCAAGCCAGCAATCATTGCTTTGGGCTTTTGTTTTCATATTGCAATTTTAAGAGAAAAAGGGAAAGCATATTTGATCCCTTGTCTGATGGGCTGACTTGCATCATAGTTTCCAATGTAGAATCCTTCTTACCAGCCATCCACGCCGGCCTTCTGCAGTTCCGAAATCCCAAATGACAGAGACCCCATGAAGTCATTCCTGCTGGTCAGGTCCCAATCCCAGATCTCTACAGACAGTCTTCTGTCTTTGTCTGATTCCTTCAGCTGACTGGAGGGAGAGAAAGAGAGAGCCAGTCAGCCAAGGCCATCATGCTTTCTCAAGCAGATGAAGTGTACAAGAGGATGAGAGACTGAGATAGAAATTCTTAACTGTCACTCGCTGTGGGAGACACACCTGGTTTCTACTGCCTTGGGAGGAGGGGCTCATTCTGCTTGACAGCCTGCTGCTCCAACAACAAAAGGAGGTCTATCTGCGGCTATTGTCTCGGGCTTTATTCCCACGGACAGTCACTAGGAAAAAATCCCAATACCCAAGACATCATTGGACATGCATGTGTGTGCATTTGCATACACGTGGGTTGGATATGAAGTAGAGAGACTACATGGAGAAATCTCTTGCTGGAGTCTCAGGGGAAACTGTCCTGCAACATGGCCCTGAGAGGCTCAGCTAGTCCTTGCCTTATCCTGAGAAAGAGGCAAGGATATGAGGCTGCCCCCAAGAACCATGACGCCTGCTTGTGGCTGCCACATGATCTATGGCGTCAAACTACACAAAGTTGCATCCTGCTCAGTCTTCTTCTCACCAAGGGGCTTCTTTAGCAAGCTTTGTGCATAAAATAGGAATGAATTAACCAGCAGTTATTAGTTAGATCACTTAATTAGTGCTTGATTGTACATCATATCTGCTCAGTAAATACCAGCTATTATTATTAATGACTATTGGCCCAGACATATTGAGAGGGAACCCTCATACTCTTCCTCGCCAGAGAAGATCCTGAAATAAAGCTGATACAGTTCTCCCAGTAGGCTGCAAACCGGTGCCATGTAAACTTGGCCCTCTAGATACTGTCAGTATGACCTACAGACTATGCCCTACTCATTTACCTTCACCAAGCAGCACCCATGTTCAGTCCCATCCAATCCACCTCCACACACCACAAGCAGTCTCAACTCTATTTAAAAAAATCTGATTTTCCCTTGGCTCACAATACTGGAATTCAGATGAAAGAGAAAGGAGGAGTGGTGAAGGGAAGAAAAGGGAAAAGGAAGAAAACAGAGGCTAAGGAGGGATGCCCCAGCCCCTGATGACCTATATCCTCTGTTTCCCATGCTGAGTCGTCATGGTTTGCACTTACAATCTGAAGGTCTCGTTCCACTCGGGGTTGAGAGAGCACTTGATGGTCCTGGTCTTCTGCTTGCTCTCACTTTTGGGATCAGGAATCAGTTTCAGTTTGACGTAGGGATCTGACAAGCCATTGGGATCCATAGGTACAAGATTTTTAGCATCTCTTACTGAAAAACAAAATGTAGTTTCAATATTAGCAACATCCAAAACGTTTAAGTGTCTGTTGGTGATGCCTGTGACACCTTCGGCAGGGTCCTGGGCATCACACCTGCCTGAAGGGAATTTTATTAATATCAACAGCTAGAGAGAGGCATGTAAATGAGACAACCTGACAGGATGCAGATTCTGTTTCATACTCTACAAAAATTATTCTTAAAAAATATTTCTTATTAGCGTATATTAATTATGCAAAATAATGATCCCTTTAATATTTTCATGTGTGTATATAACACATGTGCTGGCTAGTTTTATGGCAACCTGACATAAGCTAAAGTCATTTTGGAAGAAGGAACCTCAAGAGAAAATGCCCTCACCAGATTGGCCCAAAGGTAAGACTGTGGGGCATTTTCTTGATTGATGATGGATGTGGGAGGGTCCAGTTCATTGTGGGCAGTGCCACCTGAGCTGGTGGTCTGGGTTATATAAGAAAGCAGGCTGGGCAAGCCATGAAGAGCAAGCCAGGAAGCAGTACCCTCCACAGTCTCTGCATCAGTTCCTGCCTCCAGGTTCCTGCCCTGCCTGTGTTCCCACCTGACTTCATTAGATGATGGACTGTAATGTGGAACTGCAAGGTAAAATAAACCCTTTCCTCCCTGAATTGCTTATGGTCATGTGCTTTATTAGAGTAATAGAAACCCTAAAACAACATACTTTATGTTCAGCCTTCCTAAAAATTGATTTCTGCCTTCCATTTTGCTTTCTCTCCTCTTTACTCCTAAGACACATTGTAATTTTTCTAAAATTGTCTTCCCTAAGGCCCACAACAATCTGCCTCCTTCAGTTTTAGCATGATAGTGTCATGGTACAGCAAGTATCAGTGTTCCTTTTTATTTCAGTAATATTCCATTTCATTAGCTATGCCATATTTGTTTATCCATTCATCATGTGTCAACATCTGGGTTGCATCCACTTTCTGGGTAGTAGGAATGGTGCTGTTATGAACATGTATATACCCAGACACAATGGTCATATCACATGTTATGTGATGGTCAGTTCCATTGAGACTTGGTTAATTGACTGGAAAGGACTTGGGACACTAGGAAAGTACATTTCTGGGTGTGTCTATGAGGGCATTTACGAAGATGATTAGACCACGAGGGCTCTGGCTGAATGAACGGTCTAATCCACTGATGGACACCAAATAGGAATCAGCTGTTGGGAGGTGGTGGAATTGCAGAAGGTGGAGCCTTTAATCCCAGCACTCAGGAGGCAGAGGCAGGCAGATCTCTGTGAGTTCAAGGCCAGCCTGGTCTACAGAGCGAGTTCTAGGACAGGCTCCAAAGCCACACTGAGAAACTCTGTCTGGAAAAAAATCAAGCAAGCAAACAAACAAACAAACAAACAAACACCGGTCCCACCACAGTCAGGAAAGAGACAAGGATGCCCATTTCCACAGCCGTCACTCCACACTTGCCCTAAATGTTGCACAGATGCAGCAACACAACAAAAACAGGAATTCTCCAGCTCAAGAGGACAAGAGTAACAGATGAGAGAATGAAAGATTGGAACATCTTCCACCTCTGGAACACTTCCTCCAGTGTTCACGTCCATGCACTCACAGTTCTCCCATAGTGGTCCACAGACCCTCTTCTCCGGTCCACTCTAATACCACTTACATTATTTCCATCCCAGGAACTCTGTTACTCCTGGCAACAATTGTTCTCTCACCAATCAATCTGTCAGACCAGACACATACTGTCTGTCCCCCTGTCCTCTTCTGCTTTTGCTCCATTTATGTGGCCTAGACTTTAGGGTGCAGTGTAATGGTTCCCTTGAAAACACTCTTAATTTCTTTCTAGTTTACTTATCTAACAGGACACAAGTTCAATTCAACCATCTTTATTTTCCTACATCCAATCAGCTGACCACTGCTGAGAAAAAAGAAGAAAGGGAAGGGATAGGAGGGAGGGAAGAGGGGAAGAGATGGAGGGAGGACGTATGGACACTCAAGCAGAGGAAAGGGAAGGAGATGAGAAGTAGGAAGCAAGGGAGGGAGAGTGGGAGGGAAGCAGGACAGGAAGGAGGGGAATTTGCCAAAGGTCATACAGTCAGTAGGGGTCAGGACTTAATGAATGAGATTACAAGAGACATGGATGGGTTTTCCTCTGCTAAACATGGGTTGACACTCTTGGACATATGCCCAAAGGATGCTCAATCTACCACAAGGACACTTGCTCAACTATGTTCATAGCATCTCTATTCATAATAGTCAGAACCTGGAAACAACCTAGATGTCCCTCAACAGAAGAACTGATAAGGAAAATGTGGTACATCTACACAATCACTCAGCTGTTAAAAACAATGACATCATGAAATTTGAAGGCAAATGGATGGAACTATAAAAAAATCATCCTGAGTGAGGTAATCCAGACCCAGAAAGATAAACATGGTATGTACTCACTTCTAAGTGGATATTGGCTGTAAAGTAAAGGATAACCATGCTATAATCCACAGACCCAGAGAGGCTAGGTAACAAGGAGTGTCCAAGGGGGGAATACATGGATCTCCTTGGGAATGGAAAATAGAAGAGATCTCGTGGGTGGACTGTGGGAGTGGGTGGGGGTGGGAACATGAAGGATCGAGTGTGGGGGGACTGAAAGAGATGAGTGAAAAGGGGGGACATTTGGGGTCAGGTAGAAATCTGGTACAAGGATTCTACAAGGATGACTCCAGCTAAGACTCCTAGCAACAGTGGATATGTAGCCTGAACTGGCCATCTCCTATGACCAGATTGGTGACTATCCCAATTGTCAACAGAAAGCTTTCATCCAGTAACTGATGGAAACAGATGCAGAGACCCACAGCCAAACATTAGACCAAGCTCAGGGAATTCTGCTGACAAGGGGAATGAAGGGATGTAGGAGCCAGAGGGGTCAAGGACACCACAAGAAAATCCACAGAAACAACTAAGCTAGGCTAATAGGAACTCCCAGAGTCTAAACAGACAACCAGGGAGCCTGCATGGGACTGACCTAGGCCCTCAGCCTATGTGTGACAGTTGTAGTTTGGTTTTCTTGTAGGACTCTTAATGGCAGGAGCAGAGGCTGTCCCTAACACTTTGGCCGGTTTTAGGGAACATTCCTCTTACTGTATTGCCTTGCCCAGCCTTACTACAAGGGGGGTACTTAGTCTTAGTCCTACTGCAAGTTGATATGCCATGCTTTGTTGATATCCATGGAGGCCCGCCCCTTTCTGAAGAGAAGCGGAGGAGGAGTGAAAGGGGGGGGGGTCGGAAGAAGGGAGGTGGGATGAGGAAACAGGAGGAGAGGAGGGAGTGGAAACTGCAGTTGGAATGTAAAATAAATAAATTTAATTAAAATAAAAAGACATGGGTTAAATTCATCCTCCATCTCAGTCCCTAGTTATATCTCATTTTGTACCAAAAGCAATAAATGTTCCTCTCTGGCCTTGATTCCATTAAGTTCAATGACCAGGTTCCCACTATGCCCTAAGTGTTCTGTTCTGTTCCAAGGAGTCTGGGGAAAGCATGAGATGCTGATCCTGTCCACAAAGAACATGCAAAACCAAATCTGTTAAAAGAGTAATTGACTTCTGATGAGACAGTAGGCAGGCCACATAGTGCTGTGGTTACAGAGCAGGCATCTCATCTAGCTTTCTCTGTAAACTTTGAACATTCCTTTCTTGATCAATAAAATATGTTGATGTAACTGCAAAACTGGACAAAGAATATTTGGTGGAGACCTAGAAAATACTCAATAAACATGAAATGTGCTACCAGGTCCATTTTGTTTCTTCATGGGAACCAGGTAATGGACCTTCCCGTTTGCAACGTCACCAAGAGGACTCTGCAAACCTAGCACAGAGGAACTCCAAAGCTCTTAAAAATACTATTCCTGCTACTCACCCCTATGGACTGACGCTGGTTCAGTAAGACTAGAGTGAGATGTGTTCCTTTGCTTTTCTAACGCGTCTCAGGGTGAGGTGGAGGCTGCTGGCCCACAGAGCACACATGGAGTAACACAGCTCCAAAGAGTGATGCTTTCCCGACAGAACACAATCCCCAACTGTTATTTTCTCTCATCTTTCACGTCTTCCAAGGAAAACAGCATGTGCCAGTTTCTAGTCCGGGAATGACACTTCGATCACACAGTGATCTGCATGGAAACATGAACTGAGTTCTTTTGAAGGCCCATAAGCCTGTCTGTCTGGATGATTGGCAAGACACATGCATGTAGAAATCGCTCATCTCTCTTCTCTTCGGGAAGGCCACTTCCCTGGGCTCCTTGTCATATGAAAGGACACCCTAGTGACAATCACTGGGAAGCAGCCGTCTGTTTTAAGTTTAGGATTCCTGCCAAATGCTCTCTGCTGGACTGCTATGCGATGCGTACTGAAGCTTTCCTTCACCTTCTGCTCCCCCTGTCTTATGACAAACATTCCTCATCTAAGCGCTAGTCCACCTCACCCATCATCCTTCTTAGACTTTCTCCCACTTCTGTCCTCTAGAATCTAGCCTGTCTATCAAAGGGGCTAAAATCCTCTGGGAATGAGTAAGGGTAAATTTGATTCAGAGCTGTTGGCTCTCACATCTCCAGGAGTACGGCTGCTTCAGAACCACTGTATCATGAACAGATGACAGGGACTGCAGACTCAGATTCAAAGGCCCGTCCCCTCGGAAGCTTTTCAAAGTCAAGTTGTGGGTCCCAGCAATGAGATAGCCTCGAGTAATGTTTCCCAGCTATGAGATAGCCTCATATGCATCGAGGAAGCAAATCTCTCCAGACCACACTTGGCTAGACCAACTTTGATTTTTCTTGATAAATGTTTCTTTACTATCTATGCTGAAATCCAGCCAGTGCAGATGGTACAATATGCTTCACACAAAGCAGAAATAGCGCCCATCCCCTTGGGGGAAGTTAGCTAAATGCACAGGAGAAGAGCATGCCGGGACAGAAAACATGTCTTGTTTTGACCACGGACCTAGGTGAGGATCAAATCAACCCCAGCAGGTGAAACCACTCTAGTCTGGTGAAAGTTCCCCAATATGGTGTGGGAAGAGAGAGCACCAACATTATTGACTTTCCTAGGAATTGTTCTTCAAGAACTTTCCTAAACGTTTAACCTTCCTCCCCTACAAAAAATAAAAATTAAAATTAAAAAAGCTTGAAAAAGTCTGAAGAATTATGGTGATTTATGGTCCCAATACTGGATTATGTAAGTGACAAGATGGTTTTGGTTTTGTTTTGTTTTAATTAAGACTCTTTTTAAAGGAAGTTTCCTTGGCATCCTGAGTCCCCATAGGTCTTCGCTGTGTGTCTTGAAACAGTGATTCAAAGCCACAGCCATGGACATTGAGGTTGAGGATACTTGCAATAAGGAAAGTAAACACGAACCGGCACAGGGGAAGGTCTACACAAGCTAGGGCATATCTGGACTGAGAATAACCTCACACCTGCTGAAAACACTGAGCTAGCACACGCACAGAGGTTTTGAAGACACAAGAAACAAAAAAGATTACAATGTAAAGCCCATGTTTAAGAAAAAGTTCTGTGATTCTGTAATGAAACTGAGATCTACATTATTAGATAATAGCTGTGGGCCAGTGGTACACTTCCCCATTTGGATAATTAGACTGCACACTTAAGAGAATGTCTTTGACCTTGGAAAATATATACTGAAGTATTCTGAGGTCAGTGGGATCATAATCCCTTACTGAACTCTCAAATGGTTCAGATTTTAAAAAAAGCAATTATCTAAAAACGTTTAATATAGAGGATGGTAGACTACATTAGGCACAATATAAACTACTAGCCAATCAGGTGAAGAAAATACAAGAGCTTTTAATGCTATCCTTGCCTCTTTTCTGTCATTTTGAGACTACATCAAAATCAAGTCTCCTTAAAAGGCCCTCCAAATCTTCCAAAGGGAGGCACAATAAAGCGTATTTCCCACAAGGCCTGCATGAACGCAAACGTACAAACATCTAGGAAGATACACACATAGTTATTTTTAACTAATGGTTACTCCGAGGGGATAAAGGGTGTTCTTTGGAGGTAGGAAACAGAAGAACACTGGCCTTATCAGTCCTAGTCTGAATTTCTTACAAAGAAACTATGTTCTTACACTAATTATGTCATTAAGTTGCTTGTCAATAGTATCTGAGAATTCACTGTCCTGACCTTCAGAGGCTCCACTCCGTTCTCCCAAAGACACCACAGGGCAATTGGATCTTCTCTGTGATGCTTCAAAACTGTAATTTGAATTACAGAACCCAGCCATTTACAGGCTCCATGGTAAATGCAGAGTCAAGACGTCCTAATTGAGACCAGTGGGACTCCCTCAGCAGAGGCCCCTCTGTGAAACCAGGACTAGAGGAACAAACACTGACTGAACATATAAAAGCATTCCCTACTACCCTGTCCTGCCCTCTAACTCCAGGACCATTCTAGTAGCTGACATTTCTCCTGGACCTTTGGTTAACCCCGTGGATATGTGTTACATTTCCTCATCTAGATAATCACGTAACACATATATTGGAGAATATATTTACTCTTAAGAAATATACGTTGGAACGCTTTAGGATTAGTGAGAACTATGACCCCAACTTATTCTCAGATGATTCATGAAAAATGCTCATGTAAAGAAGTATTTACCGGAGAGAGCTAAAAATCCCCACACACTCTGTCACACCCCCACAGGAAGCTTCTTTAGTCTAGAGTCTATGTTTGTGTCCGCTTGACTTCTGCTTCTTTATTACCCATGGCATTTCTAACGCCATCTTTCTCTGGTGCTGTGGCTTTGTGAGCCCTGACCGTCCCCAAGTCTCCTTCCCCAACCCCTTCACTGGTCACATTCTATGTAGTGCCCCTGATCTTAAAGCAGGCAAACATGGGATTTTAGGGAGCCTACATGCAGACCCGAGTCATCTGGAGCACGTCAAGGCCCCACAGGCTTCTGGCACAGCTGGCCTCCCGGGGCTGCTGGCAGAGGTACAGTTGTCACACATCTAATTATCCGTGGAGAGTCCAACTTCCAGCTGGGACTGTCATAGTGTCTGTCGAGAAAAGAGTCTGTCAAGCTATTGCAAGTGAGAAAAAGATGGAAGATGATGTAGAGAGCTGGAGAATGCCAGACCCGGGCTTAAGCTCCCCCTCTGCCATGATGTGCATTAACTGGGTGTTTTAAATTACTTTTGATTTAAATTCAATTTTGATTTCTTGGATCCTCAGTTTTCCTATTTCTAAAAAACAAAACAAACAAACAAAAAACAGTGCTGGCATGGGAGCATGGTGATCTTTGAAGTTTGTTGACTAGCACCTTAACCAAATTTGTGAGCTCCAGGTTCAGTGAGAGACCCATCTCAAATAATAAAGAAGTTGAGTGTTCACCCTCCCAAGTGATCAATAAAGATACCCAGTGTCAACCTCTGGCCTCCATAGGCAGGTGCACACACATGTTTGCTCATATGTGCACATATACACACTCACAAATACACACACCACATACACACATACACACATACATGCATATACACACAACACATGCCTAGGAGAGATGAACTAAAAGAAAAAAGGATTTATTTGGGCTGACGCTATCATTAGTTTCAGGCCCTGGTTGGCCATCTCCATTGCTTTTAGGTCCATAGCCAGGCAGAAGCATCCTGGTGGAAGAATGTTGTGGGAAAGGCTGCTCACTTCATGGCATCCCATAAGCAAAAGGAGCAAATGGAAGATGCCAGGGATGAGGTTTACCCTTCACAGGCATGTCCCCAGGAACCTACTTCCTCCACCTGGTCCCCATTTCTTAAGAGTCCATTCAGCTGTGAACTCACTGGTGGGTTGATCCATTGATGAAGGTAGCATAGTCCCAACTGTCAAGGGATCCAGCCTTTAACACATGAGCCCTTTGGGGAGACAGTCAACTTTGTATCCGCACTGTACCATCACCCTAGTTACCAGGATAGTGATGTTTAGGGAGGAGGTGGAGCTCATGGCAGAAGTCTAACAAATGCCAGTTTCCTTTTCCAGTAGAGAATTTAGACCAAATCATGTGATGAAAATGCACAATGACCAAGATAAATTTCAGGACTGAAACAGCATCCTTTCGATGTGATCTTCATACAAATGAACCCCAGAGGAGGTAGCCTGAGGATGATGCACGGTCTGAAGTCAGATGCGATAAATCCATCCCTTGTTACCAGAAGCTTCTTTCCATTACAATTTAGTTACTTGGACTTTTGCCTAGGATGGCATCTCCTGTGAACTCCCAATAGCCTTCAATTTTTTTTATTGACAGAATAATTGCACATCTTTATGGGACACGTTGTGATGCTTTAGTATGTTTATATATCATGTATTGATCAACTCAAAGTACCTCAGTAAATTCTTCATCATCTCAGACATTTCTCATTCCTATGTGAGAAGAACATTCAAAAGCCTGTCTTCTAGCTATTTTGGGTTCATTTATATTTTTATTTCTCTGAGCCTTTTACATTTTAACCCTCTTCCAAGCCCCCAGTTCCTTGGTGGCTCCCTTTCCTCTGGCCCACTAGGGGATTAGTGTGGTTCTCTTTCTCTCCAAATCCTGCACAAAGGATGACACTTTTCCATCACTTCTGGGTGGGAACATTAACATCTCTACCTTCTTGTCTCTGCAGCATCCTCCTCCTTGAATATATCAGCAGGACCCCCATAATGTCTGCCTGAGGGAGCATTCCGTGGGGAGGCATCACTCAGGCAGCTTGATGTCATCACACAGTTATGGTCTTCAGTCACAGTTTGAGCCTTCTTCAACGCTCAATCACCCAGTCACAGACTTCCTGGACCACTTCCGCCAGGAGCCATTTCACAATTTCCATTGTCAGAACTCGACTGGTTTCCCAGCTCTATCTTGTGTGTCTGATGAAGATCTGCACCAGGTGGCCAACAGAACTGTACGTGCCAATGACCTCTAACTCTATTGTATTTTCATCAGATAATGTGTGAGAGATTTCCAGGGCCTTTGGGAATGGAATACAACAAGGTCTCTCTAGCAGGGAACTATATTACCGAGTCTGTGGATATTAGACAAGAAGAGAACTCCTTTATTGAAGGTCTCGGGGCTCGAGGCAAAGGAAGCTGAGAGTCATTTTAATTCTGTTGTTAGCTTTCAGAGTTTTAGACGTTTCCTTCCTGTCAGAGACTGGGAAAGTGGTTTTAAAACTGGAGCTTTTGTTTGGTGTGTTTCCTCCCCAGGTCCACTCTTAGATTTTCTTTCATAACTAAAACATTCTCTGTATGCAGTTCATTGCTCATCTTCCTTGATCTGCTTCAAATTGAGGTGATCTTCCATGTGCTCTGACCTTTGCCCTGGGAACATTTGGTGCCCATTTACCTATGCACAAATGCCGTTTGCTCTCCGTGTCTGTCATTGTGTCCATGATTATAGTTATTTCTTCATCTCTTGTTGTCTAGGAGCACACCCCTAGCTCGTTTCCATGTCATTTGTCACCCTTGATCAGTAGGTGTCCTCAGCTTGCCATGCCTGTGCACTTCTGTTTATTTTATTGCTGTAGATAGCTTTCTAAGGGCTGGAAGTGTAGCTCAGTGGGTACAGTGCTTGCCTAGCGTGCACAAAGCCTAGATTCGATCCCCAATGCTGCATAAACCAAGAGAGGTAAAGCACATCTGTGGCCCCAGCACTTAGTGGAAAGAGGTCTTTCAGAAGCTGAAGGTCACCCTCAACTCCATAACAAGCTGAGAAGGATAAAATACACACAGGCACTCACTCTGCCCAGCCACATCAACAAAAGACTGATTTTTAGCATCATGTTACCCTTCATGATTATTTGATGTGGCCTTTCTCTTAGCAAGACCCTCTGTCATCTCCGACCATTGCCCACCACTTTCGTCTTGTGCTACTTTTTACTTTCTGCCTACAGCATTTTATGGGTCTTTTTTAGTTTTTGTTTGCTTTAGGGAGTGCACATAGGTAGACTGAAATAAGCTACCACAACTTCAGGACCCAGAGCAGTTCCATCATCTCAGGGAAATCTTTCAAAGCTCCCCTCTGTGTCGCCATCTTCTCCACCTCCAAGGCTCGGGCTGCCACTCATCTGTGCCTCATCATTACAGTGCTGTCTTTTCAACAACTAAATGTATACATAGAATCATGCAGTGTGAATCCATCCAAGAGTGGCTCCTCTTACACAGTATGACACCTTCGAGAGGCATCCAAATTGTTATGCATTTGAATAAATCCTTTTCATAGCTGAGTAGTGTTCTATTGTGTGGAGGTATCGTGGTGTGTTTCTCTGTTAACTATTGAACACAGTTGAGTTGTTTCCAATGGAGAAACACCCAGGAGACAGATCAGTAAGCTGTATGGTTACATGTATGTTTAGCCTCATATGGCAGCAACAGCTGTCCAGAGCAACTGTGCCTTCTGCATTCTTATTCAATAGTGAGTGACAGTTCTTTGTTCTGTGTCTTTGCCAACACATGACACTGGTAGTACGTCTTACTGTCATTGATTATTAAGCTATTATAATTGGTAAGTAATGGCACCTCATCTCTGTTTTAATCTGTGTTTCCATAGTTTCCAAAGAAAATGGGTATCTTCTCACCGGTGGGTTTGCCATAGTAATGTTGTCTTGAGTAAAGCAAGAGTTTGTTTAGCTTTGCAGCCCATGATAGACAGGCCTGATAGCATAGGCTTGTAATGATCAGGAGGCTGAGGCAGGAGGATCAAAGCTTCAAAGCTCCCCTGAGTAATTAAATGAGGCCCTGCCTCAAAATAAAAACTAAAAAAGAGTGCACCATGCCTTGAGTTTAATTCCCAGTGCCACAAACCAAAAATCAAACAACATAATTAAAACCAAACCCTCCTCTCCCTCCTCCTCCCCCCTCTTCCTTTTCTTACTCACCCTCCTGTTTATCATCATCATCATCGACATCATCATCATCACCACCACTGTCTCTATTCTCCGTTTCTCCCTCTCTCTCCTCCCGAGGACTTCACCCCAGGATCTCACTCACTTTAGGCCAGCAGTGTGTAACTAGGCACCCATGCTTGATTCACAGTATTGTCTTCCAGGTTACAATCTTGCTTTCACTTTGTAGCAGTGTCTTTCACAGAGCAAACACGTTCACAGTTTAATGAAGTTTAATTCATCTTACTTCTCCTGTATGAGTTTTATTTTTGATGTCATGCCTGCGACTTCTATGTCTGACTTGACATTATAAATGCCCCCAGTGCTTTCTAAAGTTTCACACTTTCACCTTTTTTCATTCAGCTCTGCCCCTCACTTTGAGTTAATTCTCCCTTGTAGCACGAGGTGGAGGTTGAGATTTATTTAGCTTGTATACTGACATTCACTCATCCCAGGATGATTTGTTGAAAGCCTGGCCTCTTCCTAACTTACTGCCTTTGCACTTCTGCAAACGATCACTAGGTCGCCATTGTGTGGCTGTTTCACACTCTCCTCAGCAGAGAGTATCCTGTCCCCTGTCCCTCTCCCATCACCAACACCGCCATCCTCGATCAGCGCAGCTTCCTAAAGCAAATCTCAAGGCTGAGGATTTGCCTCTTATAACTCTCTTCTTCGTCTTAAAAACGCAGCATACAAATTCTAAAACTGTCTTATTCATAATTTAAAGATCCATATGGCATTTGATTTAAATTTATAAATCAATCATTAAAAGCTGACATCTTAGGGGCTGGAGAGCTGGCTCAGCCATTAAGAGCACTGGCTGCTCTTCCAGAGGACCTGAGTTCAATTCCCAGCAACCACAACAATCTATAGTGGGATCTGATGCTCTCTTCTGGCATAAAGGTGTACATGTAGGTAGAACACTCATACGTAAAATAAATAAATTTTAAAAAGAACTGACATCTTGGGTTGGGGTGGCTCAGTGGGTGTAGAATACTTCTCTAGCATGCTTAGGATTCCAGGTTCGATCCTCAGAACTAAGAAAAAAAAGGGGGGGGGTGAAATTAGCACTTTTACTCTGTGGAGCCTACCAATCCATAAACATGATACAACTCTGGATTTATTTTTGTAATGTTCTTTCCATTTTTTTAAATAATTTTAAACATATCGATTCAGACATCTGTTATTAGATTTGTGCTTGAATATTTCATTTGATGTTGGAACTAATTTATGTGTATTTTTTAAAGTTTGGTTTCTAATTGTTCATCGTTAGTATGTACAGCATACTTTGTGTGCAGCTACAGCAGAGTCTGCACTGTTCCTGTGTTCAGCCATTGGCTCTGGAATGCCTCCCGTGAGGATGCGCTTAGATGGTCATGTTTCCTGTGTACAGAGGAAGTATTTATGTTTCCAATTTGCTTGCCTTCTTTTCTTGCCCTATCACACTGGCTAGATCTCCAAATATATTCAGAAGCAGGATGAAGGCAGACATTCTGTATTCCCCCATAGCACAGAGGAAAGCGGTAGGTGTTTGGTGGATCCCTTTATAACATCAAAGATGTTCCCTTCTATTTCTAATATGCTGAGAACACTCCTTGAGAATAGGTATTGAATGATGTCAAATGCTTTTTCTGTAACAGATGCTATATTCATTGGGTTTTCTTTCTTCAGATTATAGATATGGAGGGTCACATTGGGTGATTTTGGTTATTGACTGAGTGCGGCACTGCCAGGGTGGAGCTTACTTGCTTAGGGCATATCACATTCTACGTAGACTTCTGGGTTTGATTTGTGAATGTTTGGCTGAACTCTTGTATTTATTTTTCTCAAGGACTACGTGCTTATAGCTTCTTGTAACGTTTCAACTGGTTTTAGTACGCTTCCTTCATAAAACAAGTGGAAAAGGTCCTCTTCTACTTCCCAGAGAGAACTGCTGTTGTTTCTTCTTTAAGTGGTAAAATTCACCAATAAAGATTTCATTTTAGGGGTCTGAAGAGATTGCCCAGTCAGTAAAGTGCCTGTAAGCATGAGGCCCTAAGTCTGGATTCCCAGAACCCATGTCAAAAGCTAGGTACAACATCTTGGATCAGTACTCAGGGGGAGAGTGAAACAAGCAAATTCCTGAAGCCAGACTAGCTGGATCCATGAGCTTCAGACCCAGCAAGGGACCTCGTCTCAAAATCATAAAAGTGGAGCAAGGTCAAGGAAAGATGCCAACACCTACCTCCACCACCACCACCACCCCGCCAGGCACATACTCATGTTCACCTGCACAAATGTGTACACATGTACACTATCAAGTAATACAGCACACACACACACACACACACACACACACACACACACACACACACACACGAACATATAACACACACATGTCCTAACAAGTACATATAACACACACACTAACAAGTATATATAACAAACACACACTAACAAATACACATACCACACACACACTCATATACTCATACACACACTATCAAGTACATATAACACACATATACCACACATACATACACACATGCACTAACAAGTATATATTACCACACACACACATATGCACACACAAACATTAACAAGTACATATAATACACACACACACACACACACACACACACACACACACAATTTTTTTCATCTTAAGCATCTCTTTTATCTGGATGCTACAGTTTAATGCATTGTATTTTCATTTTCTTCCAGTTCAATACGTTTCCTAATTTCCCTTGAGATTTTTCTCTTGGAGTTAAACCATGAGTTAGTTAGAAGTTAGTCTTGAAGTTTCTGTATATTCTCCAAGGATTTTACTCCTGTGGTCTTGGTTCCTATCTAAACACCGACAACACCCTGCTACATCTCCTCACTGAGCTTTCAACTTGTGGAGAACCATCACTGGCAAGCTCACACTGGACGTCCACACCAAAGTCAACAGGGTCAACATATTTATCATCTCCCCGCCCTCTCCCACTGTCTTAATTACTTTTCTACTGCTGCAACAAGAACACCATGACCAAGGCAAGTTATACAAGAAAGCATTTAACTTGGGAGGTCACAGTTCCAGAGGCCTAGAGTCCATGACCATCATGGTGGGGAGCACGGCAGCAGGGAGGCAGGCATGGTGCTGGAGCAGCAGCTGAGAGTTTACGTCTGACTCACAAGCAGCACAAGGCAGAGAGGGAGAGAGAGAGAGAGAGAGAGAGAGAGAGAGAGAGAGAGAGCACTTTTGAAATCTCAAAGACCACTTGCAGTGACACTCCTTCTCCAACAAGGCCACACCTCCTAATCCCTCTGAACAGCTCAAATATAAGAGTCTATGGAGGCCGTTCTCATTCAAACTACCACACCCACTGTCTTCAATGACACTTTTAGGGAGTCCCATCCATCCAACTGCGCAAGAGAATCTGGAAACCACCTGAGCCCTTCCTGTGGGCTTCATCTGTAACTATAATCTTTTCATTTGCTCCATGTCTCTCTTTTTTGGTTTTTTTGCTTGTTTGATTTTTGTTTTGTTTTGTTTTTCCAGACAAGGTTTCTCTGTGTAGCTTTGGACCCTGTCCTGGAATTCTCTCTGTAGACCAGGCTGGCCTTGAACTCACAGAGATCCTCCTGCCTCCACCTCCTGAGTGCTGGGATTAAAGGTGTGCGACACCATGCTCTGCTCTTTATCGTTTTTTTGTGTGCTTGAGCAGTGCCCCTCCAGTTGATCAATGATAATGCCACAGGGCATTCCTTAGCTCCTTTCACATTGCTGTAATAAAACACCCTACCAAAACAACTTAAGAACGAAGGATTCAATTAGCTCACAGTTCAAGCTACAGTCCACGGGGCAGGGAAGTCAAGGCAGCGGGACCTGGAAGCAGCTGGTGACACCACATCCACAACCAGGGAGCAGAGAGGGATGCATGCTACCGCTCAGCCCCCTTTCTCTACAGTATCCAAGATCCCAGCCAGGGAATGGTACCATCCACAACCCACAGTGGGCAGGTCTTGTCATCTCAATGAATGCAATCAAAATAATCACTTGCAACCATACCCAGGGGCCCATTCCCCAAACGACTTTCTGTGTCATGGGGTTGACGACACCGCCCATCACGGAAACTGTGATTTCTAACCCATCTTTGAAAGCTGGCATTGAGCCTGGCTTGGGTGAGTGGTTGGCAGATAGCAGTTCCTTCTAGGGTGGCTGCTTAGATGCTCAGTTGTTCCTCTCCTAGTAAAATGAAGAGGCTCCTGGTTGGTTTCTGACCTCTAATCTTACTTTATTGGCCCCATCCTCCATACCCCAAAGTGATCTTTCAGACATTCAACTCTGACCATATGTTCTCCAAACAGAAACATTTCATAGTTTTTAGAAAGTCTATTTATATTTTACACTATAAAACTAGGTCAAAGGAGAAAAACGATGTAATTATCTTTTAAAATGATTTAAAAGACAACTGAAAAAAATTCGGCAACAATTCCTTTTTTAACACTCAGGAAAAAAGGAATAGACAAATGCTATTCTCGACATAATAAATGTATCAGTGGTTTTCATCGTGCTTCCTGGGAAAACACAAGAGGCATATCTATTAAGACCACAATCAAATTAAGGATGCCCAGCACCAGAGTTATAACTTAACATCCCTCTAAAAGTAGCAACCAGTGCAATCACATGAAGGGAAAGCATAGGAGATTTGGATGTTGGGAAGGAGAATGTAAAATTAGCTAGCATGGTCTGACTGAGTCTTAGAGAAGTCTCTGAAGATTCTAGAAAGTGATTGACACCATTTTTCTACTTTGTAACTCTGACCAAAATTTTCCATTTTTAATCCCAGTCATTTCAGTGGGAATTTACAAGAAGGAGCCCTTAAACGTGCTGCCTTGGTTGAGTATAAATTACTTTTTTAATTAGGAAAGAAAAAGTTACTACAGATCTGGAAGGAATTGTTGAGTAATGTGAGGCCAGGCTTGTGTCCATTACTTTTAACAAACTAAATTCAGGAGGCTGAAGAGATGGTTCGGTGGTCAAGAGCACTTGCTACTGTTGCAGAAGACCTGGATTCAGCTCCCAGCACCCACAATGGGCAGCTCACCCCTGATCATAATTCCAGCTCCAGGAAGCCCAACACAGTCTACAGGCTCTGCACACACTGAGGTGCTGTACTGTACTGAGGTGCACACACTCACACACAAACACATACATACACTTTTTTAATAATAAAAATCCTTTTAAAAATAATAAACAAATAAACTAGAGTCAGATGCAACTTGGATATTCCAAGGTTCAGCTACTCTCATTCTCCTGAGTTCTGAGTTTACATCACTATGAAACTCATGTAGTTTGTGGGTTCCATAACTGACTTCTCCTTAGAGTCAGAAAATTGGAAATCAGGGCAGTTTTATAACCCAATACACCCAGTTTAGTGTTAACTGTTTTCTACACAGATGCCCCTGATAACTTGGGGTCCTGCAATTCTCAAGGTTATTCTATACCTACTCAGACTCTAGACTGGCACATACCCCAAGCCCTTAAGTATCTCCCCTCCACAGGAAGCATTTGAAGTAGTCTCCACTGAGGTCTCTTAAGCGCAGTCTACTTATGTCTGGAATTCCCCAGTAATGAAGACAATTCCACTGCTGAGTCCTTCTAGGGATGCAACATTTATCACTTTGTGTAGGGCAGAGCATGTAAGGTTTGATGGAGACAGAGAAACTTGTCAGACCATTTGGGTAAATCAGAGAACCCCCTCCCCATGAACATCTGTTCCCCAGGCTAGCCCTGAGGGTCTTTCGGTATACTGAGGACATCTGTTCTGGGAATTCAGCAGGCAAAAAGTCAGCTTTACTTCTTGTTGAGAGACCCCCCTCCCTTCTGCTCCCTGTTGAGGGAAAAGCAGGGACAAACAAGGCTTCATGCTTCCTCGCTCACATCCTCAAGGCAGGAACCAAGATGAGGTACCCATGAGGCCCTGTCTTTGTCTGGGTGCCGAGTAGATGTAGCAAGCAGCTTCCAGCCCCTCCACTGCAGCAGCAGATGACATGGCTTTGGGCGCTGCTTCGAATGTGATTATTTCTAAAGATGTGACATAAATACTAACATGGGGTCCCTAGAGCTGCAGAGTTGCTACTTGGCAGCTTAATTTGGACATTCAATCAAAACTGTTCGCAGTAGCTTTGCACAGCCCGAGCAGCCAAAGCCAGAAGCCATGCAATCTGCTCGCTGTGATCGCTAAGTGATGGGTTTAATTTCCAGAGGCTTGGGACAAAAACCTCCCTAACTCCGAGGAAGGCAGTCCTACCTCGGCTCTCTGAAGAAACAGTACATATTTTCTCATTTCTTCAATGGGCTCCCTGTTTTGTTAGAAGAGCCCCATCTACATTAACCACATCACTGAGTCATGGAATTCAAAGGATTTTTGAGAACCTGACAGCCACATGCTGGAGTCATGTTCCCCAGACAGTCAGAGGAAAGAGCTGTCACTGGAAGACAGTTGTTTCTGCTTCTTCTACTGTTGTACAGAGGCGATGGGGTAAGAAACGATCTGTTAGAAGGAGTCCCCACAGAGAAACATCTCCCTGTTATACACTGCCAAACATGCTCAGAAGCCATGAAAAACAGGAGAATGTTCCCCCTGGACCCATTTATCATAAATACATGCATGATGGATGATGGTGTATGTGTGTGTGTGTGTGTGTGTGTGTGTGTGTGTGTGTGTGTGTGTGTGTGTGTGCATGAATTGATGGGTAAATGAGTAGATGGACGGGTGGGTGGATGGACCAGTGGCTGGGTGGATGGATAGATAGGTAGGTAGGCAGATGGGCAGATGGTTGCGTAGATGAATGAGTAGATGAATGAATCAATGGTTAGATGATGGGTGGGTTGATAGTTGAATGGGGAGATTAATGATTGAGTGGGTGGGTGATTGGATGGATGCATAGATAAGTAGATGAGTGTATGATATGGGTGGGTGGTGAGAAGGATAGGTGGTTGACTGGATGGATAGATCAATAGACAGATGGATAGATGAGTGGAGGGATATGTGTGGATGACTAAAGTGAAGAGCCTAGTCTGAGGGAAGTTGCCATTCATGTGTCAAAGCCGCTCATCATAGCACCTTTTGAATTCTCCCCACACCACCCCCATTCTGTGCCACCAGACATACACGCATGTGCAAAGATACCCATGTTTCATTCAAAATACTTCCAAATGGCACAAGCTAAGAGCTAAGATACCAGCTGGCCATATGATGTCGTCCTCAGCATTGCAACAGGATCCTGGGGGGACCTCTGTCCTACCTAAGCATTTAGACACTACGCTATGGGGAGGTCTGTGATGTGGGAGCATCCCAGGAGGCTGGATGGGACTTCAAAAAAAAGCCACCTCAAGAAGGTCACAGCTACTTTCTACCAGCTGGAGAAATGGTGGTGATTTCTGGAAGAATGCCTGACTTTTTCCAGACACTGATGTTGATCTGATGGCATCGTCAAAAGGCTTGCACACCAGGGATGAGGTGAATTCTAGCACAGACGCCACCCTGTACCTCTGTGTGATTGCCACGCTCAGAAGGAAGGGGATGCCCTGCAGTGCCTGCCCACCCAAGATGCCATCTTTGGCTCACATGGATCAAGCACACTGTGACTCCATAATCCATTACAGTTTGAAATGATTTGTTTCCTCGCTTCCCACTTTACTGGATTCTGTCACTTGCACTCTGAGGCCCTTCCCGCCACCCAGGCCCTGCAGCTAGATGTGAGTCATCTCCTCTTGCCTCAGGGAGAAAGTTGTCAGGTGTGACTGAAGAACAAAGGCGGCAAATTCTTGACTTCTCAGTCCTCAAAGCTCCTGTCTCCTTTCTTCCCCATCACAACTCGGACGGTGAGCTCCAGGATGACGGGGGGGGGGGGGGGGGGGGGGGGGGGGATGGGGGGGGATAGACCAAGAAGCCGATCATCCCTTTTCTGTTGTGTGATTTACCCCTCTGCTGCCCAGACTCTGAAGTGATGAGCATAGTCTGAAGGAAGTTGCCATTCCCAGCTTCCAACACAGAAGCTACAAGCCTGGGGGTGTAGCTGGGTAGGGAAGGTGCCTGACTAGCATGTGTGAAGCTCTGGGCTCCATCTCTAGCATGAACCAGGTGTGGTAGTGCACATCTGCATTCCCATCACTTGGGAGGGAGAGGCAGGAGAACCAAGAGTTCAAGGTTATCCTTACTACAGAGCAAGTTGGAGGCCAGCCTGGGAACACATGGGTCTCAAAACAAAAACAAAAACAAAAATCTACAGCAAACTCCCATGCACACCTTGCCCCCCAAACAAAGCCCCAGAACTTGTCCCAGGCTCTCAGTCCCAGTAAGAGGCTGCGTCCAAATCCAACAGGAGCTGAGCTAGAGCATTCAGATGAGACACATACTTTTCAGTGTGTGATGAAAGATTCCCTCTTCCCCAACCCCACAGGCTGAGAAGTGGTTTCTCCATTTATTGTCCCCAGAGCAGGAGCAGGCTACAAGGCAGCAGATTCTCAGACCCCCACCCAGACCTCCCGAATCAAAGAGCAGACTAAGTGGTCATTATTGGAACACAACTTCCAGCTTATTCTGATGTTCCTGATGTATGAGAACCACCACTTTTGACCAGCACTGTCTGACAGAACTTACTGGAAGAATGGAAACATATGCTCTCCCCTATAGCAGCCCCTGGACACTAGCTGCTGAGGCTGTGAAAGCTGGCTATTGTGTAAGAAGAACCGAATTTTAATTTTCATTTAATTCTTCTCATTGATTTCTATTTAAATGCCCCCACGTGGCCTATGGCTGCCATGTTGTACTGAGTGCCCGAGATTCTTACATCAGCCTCCTGCCTGACAGTCCCAACCCTGTACCCTCTTCTTGCAGGTCAGCCTATGAGCTGCAGACAAATTAATCTTCTCGGAGCATAGATCTTATCATGTCATTCTTGAGCCTGAAACATCCTTGGTGACTCACCATCCCTTACTGAGTCGGAGTCCATTTCCTTTTGTTCTTTTTTGTAAAACTAAAAATGATTTATCTCAGAATATAATAGAAAAAGACTAAATAATTGTAATACATAATGATGACTGAGCTCTTATGAGCCGAGGATTGTGCTGCATGCTGTACATGAATCTCATTTACTCCCCCACCAAAACCTTACTACATGCATATGACTCTCTTCCCACTTTACTTATGTGAAAACTGAGCTGTGGAGGTTGAACACAATGCTTCTGACGTCTCATGGCTGGCAACGGAAGAGCAGGATTTGAACCCATACCGGTGCTGGGGATGACAGTGAGCTCCTGTAAGCCCAGCACCCCATAGATTAAGGCAAAGACTTCAAGTTCAAGAATAGAATGGTCTACTTAGCAAGATCCAGTGTCAAAAACAGTAACAATTTAAAAACAACTGCACAACTATCTCTAAGACATCCCACTGTGGAAGGAGCTTGGACATGCCTAGGCTCAGTGTACCAGGCTCTGCTGACTCCCCATGGGAGACCTTGATTTGGGGGATGTGGGGTGGCTTGGGTGGGAAGAGGGAGGAGGTGGGATCTCTGTGGGTGGTATGTAGAGTGAGTAGAAAATTTCTTAATAAAGAAAATTAAAAAAAAAAAAAAGACATCCCACTGTCCTGGCAGGCTCTCCTGGGTCAGTTTTGATGCTGACTGGGCCCTTTATTGATTCATAAGTGGTCCCAGTTCCATGGGAGCAGCTTCTAGGGCTCCCTTAAACACATGCACACTTGCTCTTCTTCGGTGAACAAGCAGAGCTGTCATCAGATGTCTTGGACTCCCCCAGGGAAAGATCAACATATTTATCCCCAAAATAGCGTATCTTTCCATCTCAGATGGTATATTTGGCACATCTTAGAGGAAGTTGGCACATCATTCATCAAGGTGTAAGAAAAAAAAAATAAAACCATGATGGAGGAGTATTGAACTTTAGATGGAGACCTTTTAAAAGTGATACAGACAGTTCAGGCAGTGAGAGCCAAACAGGTGATCAGGGAGAGAGGTAGCCATTAGCTTAGAAAATATCCAAGTGAATTCTAATCTCAACCTCCGCCGCAGAGTGGAGAGTCTGAATAATTATTAAGCTGTTTGTCCATCAGATTGGACATGCTGAAGCTCGAAAGGATATTGGAAGTCTCCTGGCAGACTAGACTCTAACTTTGTCATGGCTGGACCATGTCCAGGGTACTGGAGAAGGGAATAACAAGCCAGGGAGACAGGAGGCACTTGTACCATTGGTTAATTGACGAATGGTATAGAAATATTTTAACCATCAGTCATATCAAGGCAAGTGAGTACTATATAGATACTTGTTTGCAGTAAACAGATATTTCCGTTTTATTCTTTATTTATTTTTATGGTTTGTGGTGCTGGGGATTAATCCCAGGGGCCTTAAACATGCTAGCTTAAGCGTTCTCCTACTGGGCTACATCCACAGCCTTAGATTCACTTTTAAATAGTCTCCAAAAGAGAGGCTTAAAACAAGCGAAACAGCAAGCTGATGGTTGCTAGGTCCTGGGGGTGAAAGGAATGAGGAGTAATTAACTGCCTGCTGGGGATTATGGTTTGACCATGAGATGTCCTCACAGTGGTCAAGCCTAGGATCCCAGTTGGTGGCACTGTTTTGTGGAAATTTGAGGAGGTGGGACCTAGCTAGAGGGGGAAGGTCAAGGGAGTGGGCCATTAGGGATGTTTAACCCTGGCCTATTCCTCCCCTCCCCTAACCCCCAATCATTTTCCTTCCCCTCCCTCTTCTTCCTGCCATGAAGTGAAGCAAGAGCTCTTCTGTCACGTGTTCCCACCACCATGATGTTCTGTTCAACTCCGTGAGACCAAGAAGCCACCACAGGCTGATCAATCTGAAACTGTGAGCCAAATCCCTCTTCCTTTAAGTTGTTTACCTCAGGTACATGGGGCACACTGGTGAAAAGCTGACTGGCCAGTGTGGGGTTGTGTTGTGGAGTAGTGGGGAGTTAGGGAGCTCTACAGAGGTCATGGTTGAGTAGAGTAAAAGTCCTAATACAGTCAGCTCTACTCCTGTGAACTTCACATCATCAAATACATTACAAAAAAAAAAAAAAAAACAAAAACAAAACAGAAAACCCAGTAGTGTATGTGTGCAAATGTGTGTGCACATGTGCAGGTGTGTGCACACTAAGCTGGTGCGAATTGCAACTAGCCCAGAGATTAGCAGCAAGCTCAACTGAGCATCTTCATGATGGTTGATAGCACCACCTTGGCAGGGATACTGTAGCAGGGCTTGAGAATACCTGTGACCTTTCCAGATGTGCCCACTGCAGCAGTCGGCTTCATGAAGCTTGGCTACAGCCACCACCATCCAACTCACTCTTCTCTTCTGCCTCAACTCCCATTCCTCTTGCCACTACCTCTGAGCTCAGTCATATGTGGCTGCTTGCTGCTCTCAGAAAGCTCCTGCCTCTGAGAGAAGAGCAGACAAGACCTGGTGTGCAGGACTGTGCCCCACAGGTACCGCCCAACAGCTATATGCAGGGTGGGTGTGGTAGTTTGAATAGGTATGGCCCCTATAAACTCATGTGTTTGAATGCTTGGCCATACAGGGAGTGGCACTATTAGGAGGTATGGCCTTGTCAGAGTATGTGTGACCTTGTTGGAGGAAGTGTGTTACTATGGGGGGCGGGCTTTGAGGTTTTATATGCTCAAGCTACCCCGGGTGTCACAAACTCCTTCTGTTGCCTGTGGATCAAGATGTAGAACTCTCAGTTCCTTCTCCAGCAGCATGTCTGCCTGCATGCCACCCACCATGACAGTAATGGACTAAACCTCTGAACAGTAAGCCAGCCTCAATTAAATGTTTTCCCTCATAAGAGTTGCCTTGGTCATGGTGTCTTTTCACAGCAATAGTAACCTTAACTAGCACAGTGGGCATGCCAGACAGATACTCTCCTTAATGACTCGGGCCTCCCCACCAAATCCCAAGCAGACCTCTGCCAGGTCTGGAGAACCCAGCTAGGCTAGAGTTCTCAGCTCTGCATACACACTGGGATCAGGTGAGCCCCGCTGAGCTCCTTTCATTTCCTTCCCTGGGTTCTCTTGTTTTCACAGCAGTTCAGAGAGAATGCTGTGTCACACGTAGGAGAGAAGCTCAGGTTCCTTCTACCACACTAGCCATTGGGCATCCTGAAGGGTCTGAGGCAGAGTGAGCCTTAAGCAGAAACCCAAGAGAAAATTCGTAAGGGAGCGCCATGACCACAGTGTCTTTGAGTTCCTCCTCCACACCTGCAAGGCCTACCAGCTGGTGCCTCTCGATGATGCTCAAGAACCAAGAGCCTTAACCAGGCCTCAGCACTGACCAGCACCCACCCATCGAGTCTGCAGTGCGGAGGCCTTGAGCGCCCCCTAGAGTTCAGAGTGTGCCTGTCCTTCGTCCAGAGGACTTCCTCCTGTGGTCCTTTGCTGAAAGTCCGTCTAGCCTTCCTGTCCTGTCTCTGCTGCCATCTCCTCGCTGAGGCCCTTGTTGGCCTCACCTCACCCCACACCAGCTCTGGCCCTTTCAGCTTCAGCGTCTCAGCACACCTGAGGGGACATTCAGTGGCCATCTCGAGGAGGGACCGTGACATTCTAATGTTTTGAAAGAAGCCTGTGCTCTGAGTGGGCAGATAGCCTCAATATGAGACAGACTTTGGATTGAGTCACACTGATACTACTTTCTAGCTGTGTGACTGTGGAAAGTTCCTTAGGATGTCTGGGTCTCGGCGTCTTCCTTTGTAGTGTGGGAGTGGCAGCAGCTACCTCATAGGATTCTGGAGGGGTGCTTGGGAACTATACAGAGCACTAAATTATTATTTGAATTATACTGATTATAATCTATTGTTCCTAAGTGCTAAGGACAATCATTTGCATGCATTTTGTAGATGTTCAATAAATGGCTAAAGGTCATTAGATTCCCTAATTCCCTTTAAGATTAAAAAACTCATATGAGCAGGGTCTGTTTCTATGGTGACCACATTTGGGTGCCCAACCCTAGTACCAGCATCTAGCCCACAGCATTTGGTCAGTGAATGAGCATGGAATTGATACATGGGTGAATAACATGATTCCCTCTCTCCACTGCAGTGTCCCAACGCCTGTGACATGGCTGTCTCTTCTCATCCCCTAGGACACCTTGCATTTGTGTCTGGCACAGAGCACACTCCACTGAACTTATCCATCTACTTGCTGTGTGAACCATGGTGACTTGATAGACCAGCACAGTGAGGAATCTACTGAAGGACCAAGCAAATGGCCACAAATCACATCTCTTTGGGGGCATCCCTAGGGGACAGAGAAGAATCCTAACATGCACAGAGAGTTTGCAGGTGCCATGATCCGTTCTGGCCTCTCCTCATGCTCGTGACCGTGATGACAATGGTCCTTACTGAGCAGTCTGCATACACCTGTTTAAGTGTGTTCCACATGTAGTGGTGTTTCTTGTCCCCACTGTCCTTGCTCCTCACAGCCACACTTTTTCCACACCTCTCTGGGAGGTCCAGCCGGTTTAGAATAGCCAGTGCCCTGGCTGATTTAAAAGCAGGCTGCTCTGAGAGCATCTGCTTCCTTTGCCCCAGGACATGGGAGCTGGAGTAATCCGTCCTCCAGTGCAGTGTCTCCTGCATTTCAAGTAGCCTTGTCTGATCTCAAGCCACTTTCTTTACCAAATTCATAAAAGGTGGTGGTGAGGTGCAGAGGCACAGAAGCCAGAAAGCCCGGATTTCAATAGATGCACTGTCACTCAGCGGCTCTACGCCCCAAGTCACGTAGCGTCTCAGTGACTCAGAGCCTTCCTCCGAAAGAAGGGGCTTTATAATGAGAATGTTATCTCACTGGGACAGTGCGGTAATTAAGTGAATTCATACAGTCTTTGGCGTATAGTAAACACAGTGTGTTCTATCTTGTTATTACTGGCTATTATTCTGCATCGGGATCCTATAATGCTTCCACAGAAAGCTTGGTGACCTTAACCACCCCTACACACACACACACACACACACACACACACACACACACACACACACACAAATGCACACTGTGCTCAGGGACACAACTGGACCTCAAGGAAATAAGTATTCCTCATGCCACCCTCCTTTTAAAAAGCCAAGTGTTTGTTTTTTACCAACTGTCAACCTAGCAACAGCCAACCTCCAAGTTAAACAATTGCTTCAATTTGTAATTCACCTTCCGGTCTTTATCCCAATTGGCACTCAATTTTACATAGTTATCAAACTATAAGTCTGTTTTGTATTGTATATATTTTCATTATTTAGCTCCATATCCCTCGGAGCTATGATAAAACACTCCCACTAGGAACAATATTAAAAACCAGACAAACAGAAAACATGGTTCATGAGCTGGAATGGTGGAGGAACCAGGGCTGGGTGGAACCCAGCATCTCTGCACCAGGCTTGCTCCAGGGTATAAACTGGGCACAGGGCATGAGGTCAAGCAGCTGCTAAGGGGCAGAAGCACCACAGAACTTCAGACACACTTTCAGCACTGCAGATGAGAGCTTCCAGGAAAGTGGAGCTTGACACACCAAAATTCTAGAGAAGGGAAGAACAGAGTAGGCTTTGCCAATTAACTTATGAAGTCTGAGACACGGGGGTGAAACCAGTTGAGGGTTCTTGGAAGTTTCAAGACCCTGGATAAACAGAAATTGGAGCTCCAGGGCCTAAGGACATTTCAATCCCAGACAGCAGAGGATGCTGGGAGTAGGAGTGGGGGTGGAGTCATCCATCCCTCTCTAACTTAGCAAGAAGGAATGGGGTGGGGGTGGGGGGTTACAAACAAAAGGTTCAAACACAACACAGCAAGAAGACCAGAGAAAGAGACATGACGTCAGAACAGACTCTGAACTGTGACTGAGATCATCAAAACTATTCACCATAGGAAGAATCTCATCAGAGAACAGCAGCCTACGGAAAAGAAACAAATGGGAACTTGAGAATTAAAAAATTACAGTAATTCCCAAATTTAAGGACACTGTACAACAGGCCTGACCACCTGTTTGAGGTCATGAGAAACGGAGGATATTGCAAAACTGTCATAAGCAGTTCTCGGGTCCTAAAAGACTGAGGAGGCAAGGAGAAGTGACCTTTGCCTCCTCAGCTAGATCCCAAAGTACATCAAGAGCGTGACTCAACAAAAGCAGTCAGATGCAAGCAAGAATCTGGGGTTTAGTTAACAGTAGAAGCTGAGCTGGGTGACCTGGGCCTGTAACAGCAGCTAATCAGGAGGCTGAGGCAGGAGGATCACAAGTTCAGTTTCCACCGGGGCTACAGAAGTTGTTCAAGGTCAGCCTTGAACAACTGAGCAGAACTCTCTCTCTCAAAACAAAGCAAAACAGAGGGTTGGAGACGAACCTCAATGCTGGAGTACTTGCTTAGCATGCATTCAGGCCCGGCTCAATCCCCAACACTTAAAAAAAAGTATATTGGTTTTGAGAGATGTGCTACAGTGATGGAAGGCATTAACAGCATGGGAAAATATGGGTACAAGGTACCCACACTATTGGTAACTTTGCTACCGTCTACAACCACTCTCAATGCAAACATTTGTTAAAGTACAACAGAAGCAGGATGGCGGTGTGTGGGTTTAGCAGCAGACTGGGGGCATTGGGAAACAAACGAGGGAGCTGAAAAACGGTGAGGAGAGCAGTCAGGCGACAGCACAGAAAACAGAAAGGACGGAAAGCGGAAGAGAGTGTCAGAGACAAGTGGGGCAGAGTGAGGAAGTCTAACACGGGACTGTCAGAGCCCGGCACAGAAAGGAGGGGAGGATTAGAGCAGCAGCCAGACAAAAGCTGTTCAGTGTGGTGGAAGATCCCGTCTTACTTAGGGTTACTAAGGGTTTCTAGTGCTGTGACGAAACACCATGGCCAAAAGAAAGCTGGGGAGGAAAGGGTTTATTTGGCTTACATTTCAACATTGCTGTTCATCACTGAAGGAAGTCATTACAGGAACTCAAACAGGGCAGGATCCCAGAGGCAGGAGCTGATGCAGAGGCCATGGAGGGGTGCTGCTTACTGGCTTGTTCCCCCTGGCTTGCTCAGCCTGCTTTCTTATAGAACCCAGGACCACCAGCCCAGGGATGGCACCACGTACCAAGGGCTGGGCCCTCCCGCACTGATCACTAGTTGAGAAAATGCCTTACAGCTGGATCTCATGGAGGCATTTCCTCAGCTGAGGCTCCTTCCTCTCTAATGACTCTAGCTTGCGTCAAGTTGACACACAAAACCAGCCAGTACAGGTACCAAGCTAAGGGTCAAGGAGTGTACAACTAACAGACAGGATAAATGCATACACACGCGCACACACACACACACACACACACACACACACACACACACGACAGTCAAGCTATTGAAGACCAAAGATTAACAGAAAGCCCAAAAGCCTTCTAGGAATCAGTGACGAGGCCGACTCAACAGCATCAACAATGGAAGAGCAATGGGGTCACATCTTTAAACTGTTGCAAGAAATCACTGCCAGCAAATTCTACATCCAGCAAAAACATTTTTTTCCAAAGTAAATATGAAATAAAAATGCTTTAAAATATATTTCCAGCAAGCCCAATGTAAAGTAAAATTCCCTGAGACAAAAGGAAAATGAAAAGGCAGAAATATATGAAGAGAAAAGCAGAAAAGCTAAGTCTTATCTGTCAATCAAAATGAAGGTGGGTAAGACAGGGCCATAGTAATGTGCAGCTCAAACAACATGCAGCTAACACATTGACCTTAAGAAGTTAAGGCTACACAATGAAATCTCAAGTCAACAGAAAGAAAAATTTTAAGCCGTGCGGTGGTGGAACACAGCTTTTATCCCAGCACTCAGAAGGCAGAAGCAGGTGGATCTCCATGAGTTCAAGGCCAGCCTGGTCTACAAAGTTCCAGGACAGCCAGGGCTGTTACACAGAGAAATCCTGTCTCAAACAAACAAACAAATAAAACACACAGACACACACAAAAATTTTTAAATTAATTATCTGACTAGTTAATAGAAAAATATATACTTCAGAGGTTGCAAAATGACATAAATAAGGAGAAAAAGTGAACAAAACACATGTTGGATACATAGAAAATAAAAACAGAAATCATAGGTTCAAAAATATATCAGCATTTGCATTAAATATGACTAGTCTAACTGCTGAAATTAAAAATCATATACTCAGAGTGGCTTAAAATGATATGGTGATTATGGAAGATCCACCCTCAATAGAAGTATACAGAAGGGCTGAGAGTGAAAAGTATGCACACACGCACACACGAGCGCGCGCGCAGCGCGCGCACGCGCGCAAACACACACACACACACACACACACACACACACATCATTAACATTAAAAGGGGCACAGTGTCTTTCTATCACACAGACTATAAGACAAGAAACCTAACAAGATAGAGACATGTTTTAAGATCTTGGGGAGACAGGCCATTGTAAAACCCTTGTTGCTCACGAGGTTTGAATATCCATAATCTATGTGAACTTTAACTGGGTGTGATACCTGTAATCCCAATCTTGGAAGGCAGACAAGAGATCCCAGAGTGAGCTACCTAACAAGTGTAGCTGTTCCAGCCAGCTCTGGGTTTGATTAGGAGATCCTACCTCTATGAATGAGATGGAAGAGAGACGAAAGATGAGTTCTGATGTTCAGCCTCACACATCTTCCACCTGCACACACACCTACCCACACATGAGCCCACACACGTGAAAATGGAGAAGGGGAGGATCATGAAAAAGACCAGTCCACCAAAGCAATACAACAATTATAATTTAGAACAACAACATTGCTTCAAAATACATGAAGCAAAACTTGAGACAATCAAAAGAAAAATTATCCAAGATCTCATAACTAGAGACTTGAACATGCCTCTTTTTTTAAAGATTTAGTGATGCATTTGTATGTGTTTGTGTGTGGGTATGAGCATTTGAGTGCAAGTCCCCATGAATGTCAGCGGTGTTGGGTCCCCCAGAGATGGAGGCAGCAGGTGGTTGTGAGTTGCCAGACATGGTGCTAAGACTCAAAAACTGGTCCTCAGTAAGAGCAGTACATGTTCTTAACCACTAACCCGTCTCTTTCTTAACCACTAACCGGTCTCTCTCGTCTCTCGGGACTTGAACACCTGGTTTAATAACAGAACAAGCAAACAAAATAACAAGTGAAGAAAACATGACCAACTCAGTTAACAAAGGAAATACATGGGAACTATTGCAACAGTAACTACAAAATGCATTCTTTACAAATGCACAAGAAGTATTTACCAGCACCTCAAAGAAACGAAATTCTGTAGATTCTCTGACCATGGTGTAAAGAAACTAGAAATCAATAACAACAACAACCAGAGCCAGGCGGATCTCTGTGAGTTCGAGGCCAGCCTGGTCTACAGAGCGAGATCCAGGACAGGCACCAAAGCTCAAACCCTGTCTCGAAAAAGAAAAAAAAAAAAAGCAACAACAAAATAAGTAGAGTATCTACAAATGTTTGAAAATTAAACATATATTTTAAAGAGAGCCATAAGAAAAAGATATTATCTAGTACACATTCCAAATACTTCAGTTTTATGGAAGTCAAGCAGGGCTGGGTTTGAAGGGAAATGTGTGACCTTAATTTATTTCTATATAATTTACTTCTATATTAGGGAAAACCACGATATATTAAGTCCAGGTGCACTTTTCCATTTTGCCACGAGATTCCCTCTAAATCTCCCCTTCTCTCCATCCTTTCCTCCTTCTCCTCTCCTACACTCCCCGCTGAGAAGGTTGACAATCTTCCACCTTCCTCATTGCCCAGTCAACCAAAACAAGCAGTTTGGGAGGGTCATTCTACAGAACTGGAACCACAGTCTAGCCCTGCTCTGCAAACATGCCCCTCGTCCCACCTCCTCCAACAATTCATCCCATAGATTTTCTCTGTGTCAGTCAGTTGGGAACTCATTCTTTTCAAACTGCACATTAGACCCAAGCATGCGCAGACCACAACGGGTGCAGCCATTTATCCCTCTAATAACAGCATTCAGGAGGTTATTAGCATCTGCCCACCACAGAAATGATGCCCAGAATACCCTTGCACGTCCCAGAGTCCTCAGATTTCCCTGGATGGAGCCAAGACAGTGGGAAATCCCATACCCTAGGCTGAAGTTCTCCAACATTCTTCAAGCCACCATGGCATCCCACTGGGCTACACCCTCCTTTGCATGGGCGTGCCCTGCAAGCTATTCCTGTTCCTGCTGCAAATGCCATTCTTTCCCCATTGGAAGAAATTAGAACTAACAGAAGGGTAGCAAGATAGAGACCAGCAAGAAACAGAACCCGATCCAGAAGGCCCAACTCTTCTAGAGATACTGAGTTAACAGCATCAGCAATGGATGAGACCCCAAGCCTCATGACACTCAGATGCCCCTCCTGGCCTGAGGAGTCTGAAGAAACAGCGCCACATAAGCCAGGGGACATCTGTTGCTATGGAGAAGGGGCTTCTGGCACAGCCAAGAGCAGAGGCTTTGGGACAGAAGGGACTCATCCCCCGTCTTCTAGAATCTTCTAACCTCTTGCCTATGCCTTCACGCATGAACTCAACCAGGAAAATAAAGAGCAAGGGACATGAGATGTCCTTCATGGGCTCGCCTTCCTGGGGGTGAGGGATGTGTGTATTGGAAAGCCCAGCAGAAGTATGCATGGACACTAACTGGTAAGAACATCAGCTGGCAAGGAACTATGAACTATAATTGCAGCACTCAGGAGACTGAGGCAGGAAGATCATGAGTTCCAGGCCAGCCTGGGCTACATAGCAAAATTCTATCTCAACTCAAAAAAAAGTGTCATTCCGAGTAGAGTAAAAGGCCAGTGATGCAGTCCCCACATAGACCGATCTCCCTGTCTCCTTGGCTGCCAGAACAATGGAAGGAATGGAGGGAAAGGAGAGACCGTGACCACACATGGTGAACTTAGAAACTTAGCCTTGATAGGTTAGTTACACGTGGGTTCTTAGCTTGATGGATGCGTTCAGGCCTGTTGGTCGATACCTCCTGTCTGTTCACTGTGAAATGAGATTATCTCGTGTCTCTCCTGCCAACTTGCTCCCTCTGTGGTTGAGAATGCAACATGCCAACGAAAGAGGGAGAGCCTTCCTCATTCTCTCCAGCTAGGCCAGTGGTTTTCAATCTATGGGTTGTGACTCCTTTGGAGGCTCAAAAGACTCTTTCACAGAGGTCGCATTTCAGATATTCTTCATATCAGATATTTAAATTACCATTCATAACAATAGCAAAATTGCAGTTATGAAATAGCAACAAAATAATTTTATGATTGGGGTCACCATGGCATAAGAAATTGTATTAAAGGGTCGCAGCATGGGGATGGTTGAGAACCACTGATCTAGGCTGTCATGTGACTTGCCTTAGCAACTGGAACATCAAACAATGTGGTACAGACTTAAAGCTGCTTGAGGGGGCTGGAAATGACTCACCATTTTCTTTGCGAACATGACAATCCAAGTTTGAATCCCCAGCATTCACATAAGAAGCCAGGCTTGTGGTTGTGCACCTGTAACTGCAGTATTTCAGGGCAAGTGGGCTGTTCCCAAAAGCTTGCTAACCAGCCATCCTAGCCAAAATGGTGAACTCTGATTCAGTGAGACACCTGTGCCATAAAGACACCCCATTATCCTGGCCTCTACAAGCACACACAGGGCACATGTACCCACATATTCACATGTACTGCACACACAATACACACACACACACACACACACACACACACACACACACGGGCTTGCCAATCTAAGAACCGAGACTTGGATCAGCACATTCTTTCTTGTTGCTCGGAGGATGGTCATGACCGGAACCACATGAGCAAGCTAAAGACAGCCTGATAGCTCGTGGGAGACAATGGCAGTACTTATCATTCCAACTTCCACTGAACTATCAACCATGACAGTGGAGATATTCTCCACCACCTAGTCCTAAACAACGCCGTCTAGCTCTTAAGAACCTTCCAGCAACAGACCCACAAAATTGAAGGAAAGAATGCCTGTCATTTTAAGTCCACTTTATTTGGGGTGGTTTGTTATGCAGCAAATGCTTACTGATGCAGTTAGGAAGAAGACAGTGGCAATGCATCTTCTCGCTAACAGTACTGCAATGGAGGGTGCATGTGCATTTGGGGACGGTGACGTCAGAGCGGGGACCATGAGGCAACTATCCTGCTACCTTCCTGTGAAGCTGCTCCAGGAGAGCTTTAAGGGTTCCCTTCCCTTTGAGAGGGGAGAGAGAGAGAGAAAGGGGAAGGAGGGAGGGAGGGGAGGTGGGAGGGAGGGAAGGAAGGAGGGAGGGAGAGAGGAAGAGGAGAGAGGGGGAGGGAGGGAGGAAGAGAGAGAGAGAGAGAGAAGGAGGGAGGGAGGGGGGATTTGAATCTAAGTGTTTAGATTGCTTTCTTCCTTCCAGCTTTCTTTTCTTTTCTCTTTTAACAAATTGCCCTGCGTAGAGTTCTTTTCTATTTTCCCTCCTGGGAAGTTATTTATTTTTTATGGACTTCTTTTGGGAAATAAAAATCAATTTTGGAATGCAAGTGATACATTTTACTTTCCCATAATGAAAGCTAGAAAATTAAAGGCCCCAAGGAACAACCCCTTTGTACTACAATGATGTAGAATGCAGCCCCAATGTTCCCGTGTGAACATTTTATAAATTGAGGCCAGTGTTTGCTGACAGAAACCTGGAAATGGCTGGTGAAAGGCGGGGCCATTTCTAAGGATGGCTTCACGTTGGGTGGGCCTGGGTGAGCTCTCACACCGGTTGAAAGACATTTTCAGATCACCTTCTCTGTAATTCACCGCTCTGGAAAAATCTACATGCATCAGCGCTCTCCTGTGTGTGTTTAGGACACCTGTTCACTCCCATACTAAAGAAATAATGAATGAGCGCCTATTGTGTGTCTAGACTGACTGATAGAAGAAGACAGAGCCAGTACCTTCTTAAAGCTCACAGTTTAGGCAAAAGCTGTAAACACCACACAAGATCTCTTAAGCTAAGCTCCATGACAATATACTCCAGCAGGGTGATTTGTGCTGCTGAAGAGTATCATGGAGCACTCTTGAGAATAGTCCTGCAAGGAGAAGGGCAAAGAAAGCGGGAGAAGTTCAAGTGTGATCAATTGCAACAATGTCTCACTTGATCCATCACAGAGGTACACCCCTGGGAAAGCCTTTCTGAGTCTTCTCCAACTGAGGCCGAGAATGAGCTGTTGTGCCCACCTGGGGCCCCCTTGACAGATCCTGGTGGGTGGGCTTCCCTTGGGAGGTGGCATAACCATTCAAACTGTAGCTCTCTCCAGGGTGGTTCCTAGGGAAAGGCTGGCTGTTGTGGTGAGTGGTTCACTTTGGCAAATGGCATCCATTCCATGGGGAGCCCCCTAACTGTGCCAGGTGCCATACAAAAGCAAGTTCGCCCTCCAAGTGCAGCGTTTTGTCTTTAGAATAAGGATTAGTGTGGTCACTGGGGTGTTTTCCAAATGTTGCTTATAAAGGTTTGATAAGACAGAATGTAATAAATTTAATTGAAAAAAAAAAAGGTTTTGAAGGGTTGGATAAACAGCTCCATAGTTTAAAGCAAGCACTGCTCTTGCACACGAGCTGGGTTCAATTCCCAGCATGCACATAGCTGCTCATAACCACCTGTAACTCCAGTTCTATGGAATTCAGCTCCCTCTTCTGGCCTCCTGGCTCATGTGCGCACGTGGTGCACATAAACTCCTATACACACAACAACAACAATAATAATAATAATAATAATTACGCATAAAAGACATTTGGTAAGAGGTCCCTAACTAAAACCTCACTGTGCCCTAGGTTCTGGAAATACCCCAATCAGCAGATTGCTTCTTCCTTAACATGCTTCTGTGAGGTATGTGAGGAAGTGGGGACTTTGGCGGACTGACTAACTTGCCCAAAGTCCCACAGCAAGAATGTGACAGAGCTGGGATTTGAACAGCACTCAACCTGACAGCAAAGCCTGACCCCTTCTTCCTCCCTCACTCCTCAAGCTCTCCCATGATGCCATTCTTCCTCCCACCCTCACCTCAAACCTGCTCAAGCTCCTCCATGCACAACCTTCTCTGCCGTTGTTTCCACTGGCCCCTTCTTTCATATCCTCAGTTCAGTCGTATTTTTCCTCCACTTTGGACAGTTTTGCAAGTGTGTACCATCCATGTACTGTGACTATATTCACCCGCCTCCCTCTGCCATCTCCTTTCATCTCAGAATCACTTCTTCACAGCCCGTCCTCCAGTGGCTGCACTATCAAAGAAAACAACATACACTCCATAACCAGTAATACTCAGAAACTCCTCAGGAAGAGAAGTGACTTCTGTGACACCTCCTTCATCCCTGATGGCATGTTGAAGGACACAGTCTTCTTTCCATAGTTCCCTTTTCAATCCCCTGCTTCCCTCCTCTCTCAAATGCCCAGCATCCTGGCCCTTACCTCTCCACTATTGAACTGCCATGGTCCAAATCTCTAAGTTAACTGACGAAACTGGGGACTTCATCTGCACTCACAGCCTGCCCTTTCCTGCTTCTGGTTGGCACCCTCTACCCCCTGAAGCAGACCCATGCACCATGGTCCTAACCACACTGCTCTCTCTGCTCTCTAACACCCGCCTCATGCAACAGCCTCCTCCTCCACTGCTGTGCCTGCGACTTCTGCCTGTATCCTCTCAGCTCTCTTTCCACAGCTCCATCTCTGGACCCACAGATCCATCCTGCCTCCATATATCATCACATAAGTGACCCCACACATCTCAGTCTCAATCTGTGCACAAGCAAAAAATGTCGTCTTTTCCCTCAAGTGGGCTCCTCAGTCTTCTTGTCCCGACTAGGCATTGTATTCACCACCCACACATCTTCCTGAGAAAGAAATCCCAGGTAATCAGTCACCTCTCCATCTCTCTCCTGGTCCTATGGATCGATTTATTCTCATCCTTCCGTTTCTGTTGTTATTGCTTTATAATTCAAGTGTGCTTCATCTCATCCATCCCACTGAGATCAATAGCTCCTTGATGAGTCTGTAAATCTCCTGTCCCTTGAACGTCCAATCCTTCTTTTTAATTGTCACCTGTGGTATCTAGATCAGGCCATTACCATCTCTGGGGGCTCACCGATGCCTTGCATAATGTCCAGAATCCCTAGGAAGTCTGAAAAGGTCTGTCTGTGATCTACCATCCATCAGCTTTCACTGTTACTCTACAGTCCAAACAACACCAGAAACCCAATGCACCTGCGTGCCCCTGGGCCTTCATTCAGCCCAATGACCCACCTGTTCCATCTATTAAATCATGTATTGAGCAAACATTTATTGTACACCTGTCCATGTCAGTTATATACTGCACTCATGTATAGTGATGTAAGAAAATTAGGTAGATCCTTGTCCTCCACACAGTGGAGAACACCAAACAAGAAGCAAATAACACAATGAAAGGCTGGGATCCATGGAGAGAGGGCTTCAAGCAGCCTAGGATCCATGCAGAGAGGGCTTCAAGCAGCCTGGGATCCACGCAGAGAGGGCTTCAAGCAGAGACTGATCGGGAAGCATTTCTTTAGCTTGTCCTAGGGTTTCTCCGAGCAGGTGACATTTATTCTCAACTCAAGAGCAGTAAGAAGTAGATAGTGAGGCATCGGGGAGGGGGCTGGACAGATGGCTCAGTGGTTAAAGCTCTTGCTGCATACAAATGAGAACCTGAGTTCAGATCCCTAGAGCAGAGCCCGTGTGCATCTGCAGATGGGAGACAGACAAACCCCCAGACGCTTGTGGGACAGCCAGCCTGGTGCTCCTGGTGGCGAACAAGAGACCCTGTTTCAAATAAGCTAGAAGGCAACAACTGACATCTGACCTCTGACCTCCACATGCATGTTGTGGCACACACACACACACATACACACACACAACACACACACACACACACACACACACACACACACACAGTGGGGGGGGACTTTTTAAACATCAAGCTAAGGGAAGAGCAGCTATAGCAGACATGGACTTCAGTGGAAAGCCTGAGAAGTCTTGGCTTAGGTGCAGCAGGAGAGCAACCGTGGGGTCTGAATTACATTTTAGAAAGAGCCCTCTGGCTGGGTAGGGAGAGTGGATTTTCAGAAGGCAGAAGCCCATGAAAGTTTCCCTTCATCTTTCAAAGTATAGAATAGACAAAGCAGCTCACGGAGTCTCTGCAAGGGGCAGGCAGGCTTGCCAAATGTGAGTTCCTCCTCATCCAAACACCGGCAGTGCCTTTGACTGTACGGGGCCTTTCCTGACCCTAAGGTCCGACCTGATCTCTCAGCATGTAGCAGGCAACATCACTTCACTAGCATCCTCTTTTGGGGTGAGCACTCACTATCCTTGCTCTCTTAGTAGGTTCGTGAAATAGTGTATGGAGTCCTACTCACACCTTGAACCCCCATGGTGTTGAGGGAACAGCCTCCCACAGTGGAAAGACTCGAGGAACAACTGAATGAATGAAGCCAGAAGGAAGATCTGCATCCTCAGGGAAGCTAAACATTAGCAACCTAGGATGAGAGTCAGTCACATCCATGTTTAACTCCAGCCCCTCTGCTCCCCAGAGGATGAGAAGGTTGAGTACATGAATTCGCCTCTCTGAGGTTGCATTATTTGCTTATGGTACACTGAAAAAAGCCATAGACATGAGACAGGAATTATCTCATAGGTCACCACGGGGTTCTAAAAGACAAAGAAGCTCCAGCATTTCTTCCTATGACCAAAAGGGTGCTGGCTGGAGAAAGCAGGGGTGGCCCAAGCCAATACACGGGCATGGACTACTGAATAATTATGGATGAGAGCCTGTCCTTATTTTTTATTATTATTTTGTATGCACGAGTGTGCCTACATGTGTATGTGTGTACCACCCTCATACTTGTTGCCTGTAGAGGCCAGAATAAAGTGACACATTTCCAAGAACTGGAGTTAACAGAGAGTTGTGAGCTGCCACGTGGGCGCTGGGAACCGAACCCAGGTCCTCTGCAACAGCAGTAAATGTTCTTAAGTGTTGCGCCATCTTTCCAGCCTCATTGTTGTTTAAGCTCTTACGTTCAGCAAGTATTTGTTGAGCACTGACCAGAGGCACCAGGCAGCAAACACCTCCATCTCTTTCCACAGTAAGCATTCTAGAGACACACTCTGCTGGTAGGCTGTGGCCGATCCTGGTCCTACCCAGTGCACCAGGTGCCCAAGACTAACCAATGACAAAGCTACACAAATCAGCCTTTGCATCAACTTTCAGGCTCATGCTCCGGGTAAGAGGCCCTCTATGGAAACTTGTAGAGCAATACCCTTGTTGAACAAGCCTAGATATAAAAGCACCCCCTTCTAGTATTTGCCTTTGCATTGTGTCTCTAGAAAAGCCAGTGGAACTGAACTTTAACCTGTCTCTTGGGATACGATGAGAAGAGAGTGTCAGTTTAACATCATGAGTAATGGTTGAGGAGACCGTGAGTAAACCATATCAGAGCCAAGGAGAACCCCATGGGGAAGCTGGTGACTCCAAAGGCAGAAAAGAAATAGAAGCTGTGTGTTTGCTGCAAGCCTGGAGGGAAAGCATACTCACCCCTCGAGTTGAAGTCACTTCAACTCCTACGGCCTCAGTGTGGGCACAATGGCTAACGGCACAGGCTTTAGAGTCAACAGAACATGAACCAGACTCCAGTTATGCCCATGTACCAAGCCAATCACCTTGGGTAAGTCAGCAAAGCCCTCTGAGCATCACTTGCCCCTTCTATATATAGAGAGAAAAACACGCCAGTACAGTAAAGAGCTAGGCACTGTGCCTGGTGCTGATGCTGTACATACGTTTTATATTTAGCTAGAGAAAGATACTGGGTGCCATGTGGTTTGGGTCCTGGAGCCCTAACTAGAGACAGTGAGGGAATGAAGAAAGGGCACACACACACACACACACACACACACACACACACACACACACACACACACACGAAAACTGGGATTGAGTGGGGGCATGCTCTTTGAGGCACCTACTACCTCTGGCAACCAAGAACCCTGGAGTGTTTATTAGGTACAGCACAGAGGTTGGGGTTGTCTAGTCTCAGTACCTCTCTGTAGGCAAGCAGCCTCAGACTGTAAAGATCAGGCAGGAGAAGGAAGCTACAGTTGCTAGTCTTTGCATCCACTGATCAGTCACCCATAAACACTCACACTCAGATCCTGAGGAGAGCTCTGTCATCCCTCTTGAGCCCGGACCATACGGGAAAATTTGCCATGGAGTCCTTGACAAGGCTGAGCCCATGTCAACAATACCTTCACTCAGGACTTCACCCTCTTTGCTCACTCTGCTACCTACAGAGTGATGGCTGGTCATGCCAAGTAAACTGTACTTCTACAAAACAAAGAAACAAGCAGAGGCTGAGGGTAGCTCCGGGGGTAAAGGGCTTGCAAAGCACACACAAAGCCCTCGTCCTCAGCATCAGGCAGGAAAATAGAGGAGAAGAGAAGGGGGAGGGAGAGGAGTGGGAGGAGGGGGAGGGGGAGGAGGAGGGGGGAGGGGGAGGAGGAGGAGGAGGAGGGGGGGGGGGAGGAGGAGGAGGAGGAGGAGGAGGAGGAGGAGGAGGAGGAGGAGAAGAAGAAGAAGAAGAAGAAGAAGAAGAAGAAGAAGAAGAAGAAGAAGAAGAAGAAGAAGAAGAAGAAGAAGAAGAAGAAGAAGAAGAAATAAAGGGAAGAATCAGAAAGATGCTAGATGCCACCACCGGGGAGTCCTTGGAGACAGCTGGCTCTTTGTGACTCTGCCTACTTGTCTTTCTCTGCTAACCATGATTTCCTGCAGGCCAGTTCACTTTTTTTTGCCCCAATTCGAAAAGCCTCTTAGACTGGGGTTTCTCAAGCTATAGGCAAAGACAGTGGGCTAGACTGGAAGAAGAGACAAAATCAAAGGCTCATTGATCCTCAACCCGGGGAGCAGGCTCTCAGCTCTCCTCCCAGGTCCCTGCAGAGACCCATTCTCTGAGCTGAGGCAGGCACCCAGCGAGGGTCAGAGAAGGCAGCTGCCTGAGAGCCCAAATCCAGCCATCCGTGGCTGCCTCACGCAGCTCGTAGTGGGAGGAGGCGGCACAGACAATAGCAGTCAGTTACCTAACCTTCTCACTGCTTCCCAGCACTTCTCAGAGCCCAGCAGGCAGCTGATGATAACTCAGGGCATCTGACAGTGCATCGAAAGCTTGCTGCCTCTCCGGCTTCCAATCACCAGGTGTCTGAAGGGGTTACACGAGCAGGCAGCTTCTGCCCTCATTAGGAGCTCTTGGGTGGGCAGAAAAGATGATTGTAAAAAGGATGTCAGATTCATCAGCCAGGTGATAAGAAGGGATGGAGAGGCCCCCAGAGTTCAGACCTCCTGACCCGAGCCAAGGAAGCGCCTCATTTACAGCTCATTTGCATTGCATATTTAACAGGACTCCAGCTTACACTTGGAGAGATCATTGTCATGCACAGAAGAAATTCTGCCAACGTGTTTGCTCAAACGATCCTGCGGGAGGAGAGCCACAGAGCAGGTCTGCACAACAGCGTCTGCCCTCCAGGAAAACAAGACCTCAATCAGCCCACAGTGATGCAGACGGCGGCAGACCACACTATTCCGGGATAGACAACCAACTAAATAAAGCCGTGGTTACATCATGCAGAAGGCCAGACAGAGGGAAAATTCCAAAGGCTTTTTCCTTTTTTTCCAAGAGACTGTGTGAGAATGATCAGGCTAATCGTATGCAAGTCTTGTACTATGAATGTCAAACTGCAGCCGAATCACATAAATGAGCTGTCAGTGGCTTGGTCAGAGCTCCCCAGAAAAGAGCCTTTCTTCCCGGTTCTCAGAGCAATCCTCATTTTGGCTTGATTGGTGGGCACATACCCTAGCTTGACAAAGAGTTTTTTAATTTTATGGTTCAAAAGCCACAGGGCCCCCACTATCCCTAAAGAATTACAACACTGTCCAACAGTGTAATTAAGTGTTAAGGTGCCTGGATTAAGACAGACAGGAGTTCAAATCCCAGCTAACCCTTCTAGCTGTATAACCTCCCCAACCACAGTGTGTGTGTGTGTGTGTGTGTGTGTGTGTGTGTGTGTGTGTGTGTGTGTGTGTGTGATTTCAGAAGACAGGGTTTCTCACTGAACCTAGCTTTCACCAGTCCAGCAAGCCTCAGGGATGCTCCTGTCTCTGCCTCCCCAGGACTGAGAAGGCAGGCATGCACCACTGCTCCTCTGAACTCAGTCCTATACCTACACAGAAGCATTGTACTGGCTGAGCCATCTTGTTAGCCCTTAGTAACTCTTTCCAATTTCTTCCTCTATAGAATGGGTGGGGGGGATACATCAGTCCCATGGGGATTAAAGGATGTTGCATTTGTTCAATACTGGGTGCTTCCTACAAAGTGGAAAGTCAAGAGACATGGGCTGTAGTTGAGGAAAAATAATAGAATGAATATTATACACCTTCGAGGAGTTGTAGGATCTACTGGAGCCTCAATAATGAGTTCTTATTGTGCTCAGAGGAAAAGAGCAGTTTTGATAGCAGATGACAAAGCATCCTGCTCTGCTCTCCTTGGCTGTGCCCGTTAATACAGCCTCCTGCTGTGCCCTGGGCATGCCAAGCACATCCACATCATGGGGCTTTTGTAGGTGCTGTTCCTCTGCCTGGAATGGTCTTCCTCCAGGGAGCCATCCAGCTTCTGCTCACTTCCCACCAAAGTCTTCAAATGAATGTCCCCATCCTATAGCTCACTCATCATACCTCAGCTAAATTTGCAAATTCTCCTCCCCCTCCTATGCTGCTTCCATTTTCTCCCTAGTACTTAACACCTGCTTTTCCCTCAGTATCTGTGGGGCAATATGGTTCCAGGAGCCCCACAGATACTCAAATCCAAGGACACTCATGTTCTTTATATAAAATGCTGCAGTGTTTGCACATAATAAATGCATATTCTCCATTTATTATATGTTGGCAAACTTTTTTTCTGGGACTGGGTCTCTCCACATAGCCCAGGGTGTCCTTGAGCTTACAATCCCCCTGCCTCAGCTTCCTGAGGTCTGGAATTACAGGTGTGTACCATCATGCCCAGCTCAAATCCTCCTCTATTCTTTAGCTCACCTCTACATGACTTGTAATATTTAATGCAACATGCATGCTATGTTAATTGTTGTGCTACATTATTCAGAGAAGAATAACTAGAAAATAATCTACATATTCTGTACAATTTCTCATAAATGTTCTCAAAAAAGGTTGCATGAGTCTGGATGGGGGACCCAAGGGCACCAGAAAGCTGATTGTATTCTCTTTATTGGTTCTGCTTTATTGTCTGTAACAGAGACCCTCAATCTATAACCTAACCTGACGCACCACCCATGTTGGAAAGCAAAGCTTTATCAGCCAAACGTAGCCACACCCATCTCTTTGCATGGTGCCTGCAGCTACTGTGGTACTGCAATGACACAATTAAGTGTTGGTCAACAACAACAACAACAACAAATTGACTGTCAAATAATGTACTAGAATGTAAGTAACTTCCCCACGAACAGGGCAAAGTCCCAGTGATTAAGTCAGGGCCCAAGACCTAGAAGATGCTCAGTGAGAACTTTCCTCAGTGAAGGAGCTAAAAAAGGCTAGCAAACCTGTGCTGCAGATACGTTGGAAAGGCAATGTAGGGAAACACAATCAGGAACAGAACCTTCATTAAACCAAACAGTGTGTAAGTACGCAAGGTGACAGAGGAGTTGTCTGAAGAGCAGTGGTCCTCGAGTGTGCTTCCCTGGAAGAGTGACACACCAGCCTGAAGGAAACTGATGCTCAAACTCAGCTAGCTGCAGCTAGCACCTACAGATCAGAAACTCTGGGGGTGACTCTGATGCATGCCTACATTCAAGAAGACTACTCTAGGGGCTGGGGAAATGGTGGCTCAGCAGTTAAAAACACCAGCTGCTTTTCCAGAGGACCAGTGTTTGGTTCCCAGCACTCACATGGTGACTCACAACCGTCTGTGACTCCAGTTCCAGAGGATCAAATGCCCTCTTCTGGCTTCTTTAGGCACTGCATGCACATGGTACACATACACATAAGCTGGCAAACACTGTAAGCATAAAATTAAAATATAAAAAATAGGATCAATAATAAAAATAAATCTTGAGGAATATAAAGACTACTCTAAAGAGTGGAACTAGGTTGGGGCAGGGAACATTGCCTTCATCATTAGGTCTTTGGTATTGGGTGGTTAGTTTTTAAATCTATAGCTATTTCATGAACCAATGAAAATTGATTCTATAAATCATACTGAGGAACCAGCCCATCTTCATTTTGTTCCTAGAAGCCATTTTGAGTCTGTAGCCAAGTTAGTTTTCTGTTTACTATAAAACTTAAATTTCTGTTTCTTGGAACTGGGCTGCACGCTACCCCAGTAACCATAGAATGTACTGAAAACGAAGCTCCTGGAGTGATCTGTTCTCTGAAATGCTCTATTCCCATTGTTCCATGACCCACTCTCCTTAACTGCTTGGTGTCTCACTTCTGTAACCATGCTTACATGCAAAATCTCCCACCCTAAGGTTTTGCCCTATAAAAAGGGCTTGAGAAATTGGCTCAGGGCTGGTTTCATGAACTCTACCTTAAGGGGAGACAGTCATCAATTCAGCTCCAATGGGTACACAAATAAAGCTTGTTTTAATTTGGTCATAATTTGGGTCAGTGATCTTTCTCCTCACATCTGTGAGATTAATAATACCTTTAGGCGTCTGCATTTCAGATCCTCTGATATCTTTTTTCGTAAATAAAATTTATTCTACGTGGTTTTCACATCATGTATCTTGACCCCATTCATTCCCTGTCCCTTCTAATCCACCCTCCACCCCTGTACCACCCCCCAATAAAACAAAAAGTCAAGAGAAAAAAATTGAAGAAAATAAAATGAGAAAAAAAAATTTTAAAGGGAAGGAATTAAAAATCTCATCATGGACGCTGCAGTTTGACCCAACAAGTTACACTGTATACCCCTTTTTCCATACATCTCTGCTTGCAAGTGTTCATTGCAAAGAGTCATTGGTCTGGTTCAAGGGCCCTGGTCTCTACTACATGTTCGATGCTGGGCCCCTACTAGGACTCTTCCTAGACATCCCACTGGTGCCTTGTGTTATGGAGATCCTGTAGCTTTGAAGGAGTCCCTTCATGTGCCCTAGCAGTTCATAGATGGGGTAGATGTTGGAGCAGGCCAAGTCATAATCCTGGGTCTAGATCTGGGCAGCTGTAGAGCCCCCATCCACCAATGCCTGGGGCAGGTGTGAGAGCTGGCCCTGTGATCATAAGAGTGAGAGAGCTATTCCCAGTCCCCAGCAACTGCAACATTGGGGAGAACAGGCCCTGCACCCTACAGGGCAGCTCAACATAGCCAAGCCTGTTAGCAGGGGTGTGGGTGAGCCAGTCCCGAAATCATGAGCATGGGACAGCTGTCCCCATTACTCACCTGCCTTGTGATGGCATTGGCAGAGGGTAGTTGCCCCTCCTGCCCACCAATGTGTGAGGCAGGTGGGAGAGCTGGCCTTGTGGTCACAAGTGTGAGCCATCCCTGACTCCCACCAGCTGCAACACTTGGAAGACCAGGCCCTGCACCTTGCCAGGGCAGCACTATAGAGCCAACATGGTTAGTGCAGGTGTAGGTGAGTCAGCTCCAAAATTGTGACCATGGGAGAGCTGTCCCCATTTCTCATGTGGTGGACCAATCCTCTGATACTGTGAGACCTTGCTGGCACTAGAGAACCTGTTCCTCCCAGGGCTCATCATTTCTATAGTAAAAGACTGACCTATAAATGCACCTTTTCTATGAAAATCAAGCCACCTAAAACCTCATCACAACCACCACGACCACATACAGTGATGTCCTTGATGGGCTCCTAAACCCCAGGCTTGGGCATGAGCCAGTTGAAGAACAATCCCTATACTCCAGTGTGGAAATAGGGTCCAAGAATGGAGTTGAGTGAGGTGATGTCTAAGTACTTGTGAAAAAACTCCAGGAAACAAGACATGAGTCTCGTGTCCTCAGTTTCTTCAAAACATAGAGTTGTTCTTAGAACGTGCTTTCGTGCTACTCCCAGGTGTAGGGGACATGAGTAAGCTGACTTCAGCTGTTGTTATTCAAATACCGCTATAGAAAAAACATGTTTTGCTGCCTGTGGCTTGTCCTTGTGATTGTATACTTCACTCAGGTGACTCTTCTTAACCCTTGAGTATAAATTGCCTGATGTTCTGAATAAAGTTGGCTATTGCATGAGACTTTAGTCCGAGTCTTAGTTGAGGCAACTCTTATAAAGGGAACCATTTAACTGGGGTTGGCTTACAGTTCAGAGGCTTAGCTCATTATCCTCATGGCAGGAAGCATGGCAGCATGGAGGCAGACATGGTGCTGGAGAGGTAGCTGAGAGTTCTACATCTGGATCCTCAGGCAGCAGGAAGAGAGTGACACTAAACCTGACTTAAACATTTGAAACGCTTTTTCCAACAAGGCCACACCTCCTCCAACAAGGCCACACTTCCCAATAGTGCCACTGCCTGTGAAAATGGGGGCCATTTTCATTCAAACCACCACAGTCCACCTCATTTTTAGGCTGGCCCCACTCTCCCGGGTTCTTGACATCTCTTGAGCAATAAACACTGCAGAGCCCCTCTAGAGTGATACATGATAGCCAATCCTAATCCTACTTCTCCGACCTCACCTATTCCCTTCCACAGAAACCACACTACAGACTTGTGCCCACCTGTGCCATCTTATTCCTCTGCCTTCTGAGGGGCTCTGGTACTTCCTTATGTGGCTCTATGTGGAGTGCCATGTCCCCTCTTTTCATACACTTGAAAAAATTAATAAGCAAAACTGGAAGATGGATGAGGGAAGACCAGAGAATGATATCAAGAAACTCATGACCAGGAGACACCTCCACAAAAACAAGAAGGTCCAACATGGCTGTACTATGTCCCTGGAGTGAATCTAATGACACTTGTGCCCAAAATTGGACATGAAAAAAGAAACATGCACAAAGGGAGAAGGTAGAGACCCTGGCATATTTTGCAGAAAGCTGAGGAGTTCGACCAACTATGACCCAAGCTAGACAAATGGTGTGATGTGCTGGTCCCACCCTGAGCAGCCCCCACCCGAGAGAAGTGTCATCATAGATGCAGAAAGAGAAGTTTTCTGAGCACGGTTTTCCCGATGGGGGGGTCCTGACATTTGTCTGATAACCACTGACAATTCAGAGAGTTAGGATCATTTTCCTTAAAGGCTCCTTAAAGCCATTAGAGCAGGAGGCTCTGAGGAGGAAACACGTGAGCACACACAGTAGCGAATTCCTTTTGGCTGTGTGTGTGTGTGTGTGTGTGTGTGTGTGTGTGTGAGAGAGAGAGAGAGAGAGAGAGAGAGAGAGAGAGAGAGAGAGAGAGATTTGTTTGGAAGACCTAGTCTTGCACAGAGGCCTTCCATCTGTAAAGGCTAAAAGCCACTGACAGAGAATGAGGAAGACAGTGATCTCTTTGCCCTAGGCAACATCTGAAATACTCCCTTCTGGTCTGGGCTTCATGGGGGCAGAGTGCTGGGACAGTATGCTGGCAAGGACACTTGGCTTCTCAGGAGCATCTGCAGTTGTAGGTTAGGCATGAGCTAGGCTGAAGGAGCTAAGATGTCTCATGTAAGAATTAAAAGATCCCAGGACATTAAAGGATTTTCTGAATGTAAGTGGGAGACCATCAGGCTCCTGCACAGGATGGGCTAAGGGGTGAAACTAGTGAATACTCCCGGAAAGTAATCCTGAATATCTACTCTGCAACTCACTTTCCTGGGTTCCTGCCAACTGCAACTGGCTGACCTTGGCTCTAGTTTTTTCCTCTGATCCGCTCCTCCAGATGATCCTACCCCTAGTGTATTCAGCTTCTACTGTGAACCCCCATTCAACTGTACTCAGAGTGGCTCTTGGCTCTGAATGGTCCCAGGGTCCTCCAAGGCTCACCATTCACAGTGGTAAGGTATTTCCCGGGGTAACATGATCTGTGTGAGCATCATTTTACTTTAACATAAGAACACTCTCTCTGGACACTATTGTGAACCTATGCATGTCCTTGCTAGTACTGTCCCTGTCTCCTTCTAGCCCCCCCTTCCCCCCTCTCCCTCTCTTGATGTCCTCAATTCTCTAACCCTAAGATGTCACAGAGCACCCAGAAAAGTGGGCAGTGGACTGTCTAAGGACCCACGTTCTGCAGTCAGACAGCCTGGGACTTGTATGCTACACAGGCCACTTAATAGCCATATGGCTATTATGAACTCTCCACATTGCAACCACTTTGCCTGAAAATTGAGTGTACATCCTCAAAGATGTGAGGCAAGACGAGGGTTCAATGAGATGGTCTCCTTGAAACACCTGATTTAAGTGCTGGTAAATGATGGCTGAATGCACAATAGGATTAATGTCTCGAAGCGACAGGTACCAGGTCCTTTGAATGTCTCTGTTACACAGATCCCACCTCTCGGGTCAACGTAGAGCAAGCACTACAGCCAGGAACAGTCCCCAGATGTCTCACGTTCTCAAAGATTTGGCTTCAGGGTTGCAAGTTTTCCAACTCTGCCAAAGAGAACTGTGCAGAAATGAACAAGCACTGACTAGTACATTTCTTCAGGGTGTGGCTCCAACATAGCCTCTCTCTGTGGCCCCAGGGACCTGGACTTCCGGATCAGAAAAGCACATTCAGATAGGCCAGCCTGGAGACGGAATTGAAAGGTCGCTGTACAGATTTGGTTAGCAGACAAAGTCAGTCAGGAAGGGACCAAGGAGGTGGCTCAGCAGATAAGGTGCTTGCCAGGCGAGCATGAGGACCCAAGTCCAGACCCCCAACACCCATATGAAACCTGGCACAGCATAAGCCTCAAAACCAGCTCCTGGTGCATGGTGGGTGGGTGGGTGGGGCACAGATCCTGAAAACTCGATGGCCAGCCAAAGTAGCTGGAACGCTCCAGGTTCAGTGAGGGAAGGCTTTCTCCACTTGACCATTTCTCATACCCAGCCTTCTGGCCAAGACTTGACCAATAGAAGCCACCATTTTGCAGAAGGATAGGCTGACCTAATGAAGAGGAACTGTGGGAGCCCGTTCTCGGGTTCCTCGTGGCTTTACCCAGCATGTCCGCATAGAGGATGATTAGGACCACGGGCCTGAGTGCAGGTGTCTGAGATGGTCTGCACTTGGCTGTGCTGGGGGAGGAGGTCTTTTGCTCCACCCCTTGGCGTCTCTATAAAAACCCTGGGGCAGAGACAGTCGGGGGCCGTTGGAAAAGGTTCCAGGCCCTCTCGAGGCTATCCTTTATTTTCTATCTGTTTATCTCCACGATATTCTCCGCAATAAATCCTTCTATCTAACATTTCCTGCTGCTCGCACTCAAGAAAACTCTGGGGAACTGTGGGGGTGGTTGGGTAAACGCCCCACAAGGAACCACTTCACAGTCCTGCAAACACTGGCTCTCACTCTCTCGAAGCAGCAGGACCGACTTAAGGTGAGCACAGGGAAAGGGGAGCCCTGGGAGTCCAAGTCTCCATCTGCAGGAGGCCGTGGATGCTCAGCCTCAGTCTCCACACCACTGGAGTAGGGGGCAACAGCAGAAGCTGTTGGAAGAAGTGAGGGGGAGAGTGCTGGTCAAGTCCTGAGTATGAGTTGAGCATGCAGGCAGGGATTAGAAAAGAGAGCTGCAGATAGCTTGGCACCGTCAGCCTCCCCTTCACACTTAGTGCACAGAGGGTGTTCATGAGCAGTTACCTGGAGCTAAATACTTAGGCTCTCCTCCCAATACCACACATCCTTAGCTCTGTGGTTTATCAAGTGATTTAATCTCCTCCCCTCCTCCTTCTCTTCCTCTCTTCCTTTGTGTCTTTTTTCTCCCTCGTCCTTGGTTTCCTTGTCTACAGAACAGAGTGAATGTTACTAACTACCTCATAGGGTTACAATAGGATTAAATGGAAAAAGTGCACCCCACCGCCACCCCTGACATTGTCATCAGCAAGGGATGGAGGTGACAGAGAAGAGTGAACCCCTCCAGCCCTGAGGTTATGCTGAAGTTGGAACCACACCTTCTCCCCTCCAGTTCTTACGGCAACCTCGCGGTGATCAGAGCTGTCATGGTGGGTGAGCATGCAGCAAGTGTTAGCCATGGCTTCCCTCACCCTCTACCCTGCTCCCACCCTGCCTCCTGCAGGGGGTTTCCTGACCTGTCTCCAGGGCAGTGTTCCCTCCCTTATCTCCTCGCCAGTCTGGGACCCTGCCCCAGCCACACCACAGCACCAGGCAAAAGGTGGGCAGGTCTTCTCAAGACCATTGCATCACTAGGCTCGGTCACACCCACTCAAATCTTTCTGCAAGTCTTGCCTCCTGGTTCTCGCCTCTGCTGTTTCCTCTGCTTCTCATGCTCTTCCCTGGAAACTGCAACTGGCTCTCCTCCAAGCTTGCCATTGTAGTCTCAGATAAACGCCACCATCTAGTGACAGACAGGCCACATATTACATTCCTCTATTTCCTTACAGCCTGTCATAGGGACACATTTTGTTTGCTTCCTGTTCACCTCCCATCATCAAGAAGAATGCAAGAGTCATGAATGTGCCTCCAGCCTTCCTCAGGAGGGCAGGGAATGCACACAGGAGGCGCCTGGCAAATATGGGCTGAGGTGAAAGATCCAGCATTCAAAACTGAAGCCTGCCCCTAAAACCCAGACTCCAGACAAAAATGCTGCAGCAGCCCATCCACAGGAAAAGTGAGCCAATGAGAAAAGCCGGTCCGAAGCTGGGGCCTGCACAGCCCTTCTGGACGCATGAGCATTCCCTGCGGGAGGTGGGGACAAGGGCTAAGTGGGCTAGAAGGCTCTGGTGATCTGGCACCAACTCAAGCCAGGCGTTCATACTGCACGAGGCCCTGGCCACGATGCGTAAGGAGATTCATAACACAGAAAAAGGGGATCGTGGCCCAGGGGCACTGACTGAGAAGCTTCACAACACCCGAGATGCTGTGACAGTGGAGGAGCTTGAAGGCATCCTCTAGATCAGGCCTGGCCACCTGTGGCCAGCCCACAAGAGAGCAGAGCATGGGTAGCGCCTGCCATCTAGTGGGCAAGGAGGCAAACTCTTCCTGCTTCCTTGAAACAGGTTCTTAGGCAGCAGGAGGGTGCCTGGGATTCTAGAGTGCAGATATCTGCACAGGAATTTTGTTAAAATGTAGATGTCGACTTGTAGGCTTGGAGTTGAACCTGAGATTTCTACATGTCTAACAAGTTCCCAGGTATTCCCGGTGCAGCTGGTCTACAGAGTGGCCAGGGTGGCCAGTGACTTCTTAAGGAAAAACACCACCCGCAGAGATTCTGCAGCATTTGGAGGCCAGACCACAGGACTGAGGACGGAAGGTGGTGGAGCGTCAGAGGTTTCTTTAGGTAAAAGAATTTGGACTAGAGGTTGGACTGGGTGGGGTGTGGTAGTGATGAGCCTACCAGAGGGCAACCGGTGTGCCTGAAATTCAAAGAACAGGCCCAGCTCATGAAATGGAAAGATGAAGGAGATAAATGCTTATGATAACAGAAACTCCAAATACTTAGACAGGGCCTAAGCCTGGCCCTGCCATGCCTATGACCACTCAGTGTCCTGCTCAAAGCAACCAACGCTGTGTCATGGGAATGTCTCCTCAGATTGGACTACGACTCTTGTTGGAACCATTTATTCAAATTTTTGTCCTATTCAATGATTTTTCCATGTTACTATTTTTTTTTTCTCGAAAAGTCTAAAAGTAAGGACTGGGGAGATGGCTCAGTGGGTAAGAATGCCTTCTCTACAAGCATGAGAACCTGGGTTTGAATCTCCCGCACCCAAGTTAAAAGTCAGGTGTGCACACCTGCAACCAAGTGATACAGGGGACAGAGACAGGAGGATTGCTGGGCCTTGCTCAGCCCAGCCCCAAATTCAGTGAGAGGAATTAGACCAAGAGTGATAAGAGTGATTTGTCCTCTTCTGGTCTCTGTGCTTACTCATGAACACACACACACACACACACACACACACACACACACACACACACACACACACACACACAATGTGCACACACATACACATACATCACACACACACATATACATATACATATCACAAACTCACAAGTGCACATACATGAACACGTGCACGCGTGCTGCTCCCTGAATTCTGCCATTTGATTGAAAAGAGTAGTGAGAGACACCATAGAAAAGAAAGTGATTGTAGTCTAAGAAAACTTCATTATAAAGCAGGCAGCGGTCTAGGTTTGGTCCACAGGCCACCATTTGCCAACTTCTGCAACAGGTCAATATCTGTAGTTGGGGTTTTGATTATTCAGACTTTGTATTTCTGAAGTTTTTAAAGTAAAAAACAAAAACACATTATAAAGTTGAATGAAAGCGTATAGATTATAATTGCACAACCTGATGAATTTTCTAAACTGAGAACAACTAGAGAACCAGTTCCCATTCAGAATATGACCAGCTTCATTGAAGCCCATTTCAAGCCACCATTTCAGTGACTCCCTAACATCCCGTAAGACCGATATGTTCTGCTCAAGTTGATTCCGGTTTTCACCACAGTCAATAAACACACTTGTCCGGTACCTGTTTCTCTGCATGCTGGTGTTTATCTCGGTGGGACAGATTCCCGGGGAGTCTGACTGTCACCATACAGATGTGCTTTTGAATGAACACTGCTGGGGACTCCCCCAAAGTCACAGCTTGGCGGTCCAGGCAGTGCCTTCCTCAGTGAAGTTCCTCGGGCATTTAGACCCAGTGGCTGTGCCGTCTTCTCGGTTAAGGTTGGGGACCTCAGGCCATTGCCTGGCCTTTGTTGTTCTCATAACACTCAGGGGGGACCAGGAGGAGGTTGGGCAACCTCAGCTTCCTCTAACTCCTCGAGATTTCAACATCCACCTACAACTTCCAAACCACAAAGGAAGCAGGGTGAGGGACTCTGGCCCCAGCCCGTGCCATGTGCAGACGACCCTCTACAGTGCACTGAGTAGGACGCTCAGTTCTGTAGAGATGGGGATATCACTTGACTCAGCCTCTGCATTCCAGCCGGGGACATTGACACCCTGCTGGCCTCATTTCCAAGGCATCTGCTCTCCGGTCAATGCTTAGGAAGTTTCCCACAAGCCCCGTGTACTGCACTGTGAGCTCTTCACATGGCAACAGCTATGGAGTACTGAGACTACCTGAGGGGTCTTAGATGTCAAGGGCTCCTCAGCTCCCGGACTCACTGGGGGTGCATGGATGGGTGAGGCCAGAACCCTCCCCCACAACACACACACACACACACACACACACACACACACACACACACACACACACACACACGAGCACTTTTCCAAGGTCAACATTCAGTGTTTATTAGATCCTCAGTGACCTCTGTGACACCATCCAATCAATCAATCAAGGGTGAAATGGATGGGGCTATGACAGAGCCATGGACAACTGTCAAAGCTCAGCGACTGGACACTTCAGACGTGTGTAGGATAATATGTAAACTCCACTTCAAACGTTAAAGCATAAATTCTGATTTTGAGTTTGTCATTCATATGGTGAATGGTTTAGCAAGAAATAAATGGATGCTTGTAATTTGCTTTGAAATGTGTCAAAATAAGATGGATGGGTGGATGGGAGGCAAGACAGATGGAAACATGATCAGGCAAATGTGGTCACCGGCAATGGGAGATCTTGGGAGATGGATGTGTGGTGTCTGCTGTAAAATTCTTCTGCCTTTGCTGGCTGATAGAAATGCTTCATAATAAAATGCTGGGGAAAACGGAAAACTAGAAGTTGAGCACCCCTATTCCTCACACCCCAAAGTGTCCTCAAGCACCACACTGACACAATACTACAAGTGGAAAGTGCCACAGCTTGAAACACTAAAGACATTGAATGAAATAGCATTTAGGGTGTGTGATGAGGTGTGTGAGACATGGAAGAACCCCAGTGTCTGTGCGGGTCCTACCTTCAACATATCTCATTGTGGTTATGCAGATATTATAAAATTGGGAAAATCTGTCATCTACAACACTTCTGATTCCACACTTTTCAGATATGGAGTATCCAGCCTATAATGATCAAAGGGCTGGCTCTCCGCTCCTGTCCTGCCGTGTGTGGAGACCTCTGCTGGGCCTCAGAGCCCAGCTGTGTGGTATGGCCCCTTCCTTACAGACAATGATGGTACTGTGGTTTTCAGACTGTATCCCCATCCATCACATGGGCGTGTGTGTGTGTGTGTGTGTGTGTGTGTGTGTGTACTAAACTCAAAGCCTTGCAAATACCAGGCAAATTCTCACTACTGAACTATATTCCCAGCTCACTTTCTGGATTATTCTAGAACAATTACACTTACTTATTAGGCACATGTGTGAGTATACATGTGTGTAGGCACGTATGCACATGTCACACACAGCACAAGTTTGGAGGTCATAGGACAAGATGTGGTCAATTCTCCCTTCCGTCATGCAAATCCTAGGCATGGAATGCTGGTGTCAGGCTTTCAAAACAAGCCTCTTTACTCACTGAGCCATCTTGTCACGTATGCAGGCCCCTGTACCCTAAGTCCTCCTTTTCTATTTTGAGACACATTCTCAAACTTTTATAGTCTTGAACTCATCCTGTAGCCCAGTTAGGCCCTGAGCTTGTGATCCTCTGCCTCAGTTTCCAAAGTGGCTGGAGTTACAGGAATAAGGCACCATGCCTGGCTCAAACTGGAACATCGCCTTTTAAAAGGGTCGTGCTATGGACGAATGGCTTTGGAGTCAGAGACTGCCCCCTTGTGGTCATGAGCAGCTAGTTCATGGTCATTTTTTAAAATAACATCCTGAAGTTCAAGTCTGGCTGGGTAGTATTTTAGAATATTAACCCAGGTAGATTTTTCCTTCACCACACTTTCCATTTCCCCCTCCTCTGTTTCAAGCAAGTAGCCATCTCAGAGAAAGTAGGTGGCTGAGCAGAAAGTAAATACAACCCGTAGGTCCTCAAATACCCACAGCTTAGGAGGTTCGAGGAATAACACACGTTAAAGAGAGAGCTTTGTGGACACAGTGCCTGGAAAACACACGAACTGAAGTCAGTTTTAACTTGGCAAGAGGATGGAAAGCCTGGCTGTGTCATGGAAGGAAAAGGCTGAGGAAGACACCCCAGCGACCTCAGGGAACTGTCAAGGCCTCAGGTGACATCTGTCTAGGCAAACAGGCCTAGCTTATGTCCTGTTGTAATAGAAAAATCCAGAATATGCTTGAAAAATAGTGGAAACCCAATGCCTAACAATGTAATGACTGGGAGATCAAGTGAATGGATAAAAATCTATAGACTCTAATTTCTGATGGCCTGGAGGAGGGGGGCCACACTATAAGTAATAACTTATATAATGACTTATAAGGCGAGTAATAACACCATCCCCAATCCCTTTTCACTGCATGCTTCAGTCTGCCCTGTGGAAAAGATCTGCATAGCAGGTGCTCAGCAAACCTAGCTCGCACTAATTTTTCTCATCCCTTTGCCCCATCTAGATAACAGTCATACCATAAGAGGCTTCACTCAGTCATGGCTTCCATCAGGACCTTCAGAGCCTTCTGGAATTCCCGTGGTACCATCATAAGACTCACCACATAGAAGTCTGTGTCTACCTTTCCTGATAGCCTATGAGACCTTTCAAGGCAGAGGCCAAATTTCATGCATCCTTGGAGCCAATCTAGTACTTGGGTCCTTCATGAATGGATGGACCGATGGATGGATGGATGGATGGATGGATGGATGGATGGATGGATGGATGAATAAATGAACTCCTGGAGAGCTATCTCACCTACTACCTATAGCAACTGTAAACACCTAGTCACCCCAACTACTTCCTCATCTCCCACACAGCGTACACCCTGGCATGCTCTCAAGTCTTTGAATCTTGTCCTACCATATTGACCTTAGAAGGAAGACACCATTGTGGAACCCCAGGTAAAGGACCCCCAGGGTTTTGTTTTCGTTTTTATTTTGCTTTGTTTTACTCTTTCCATCTTGCTAAGAGTCCTCGTGTTGACAGATACTTTGCAGATGTGATTATATGCACAGGATCATGTCTGCCAACATCCCAGCATGGAAGTCACAGGGGCTCATGAAAGCCCACCTCGAGCTGAGGAGCCACTAGCAATTGATGGCTCTGGGGGACAGACAACCATTTTCCTTCAGGGATGTGGCCTTGGAGAGGCTACAGTTCATCAGGAGGTGGCGTTACAGCCAGGCACAGCCAGGCTGCACAGAGTGGATTTGGTGGATCGTTTTTGTTTGTTTTTTTTTTAAGAGCACCTGAAGTTGAGAAGAAAAAGTAGTGGGGAGGCCGTAGGGGAGAAGAATTGGATGGGCGGGAATGGAGCGGACTTAATCGGAGCACAGTCCATGAATGTGTAAAATTCTCAAGTTAAGAGAAAAAGAGGCCTCTTCCGGTCTCTTTGGCCTCCATGGCACAAGCAAGATGACAAAAGGAATGTCATCCTTTGGAAAGCGTCACAATAAGACGCACACGCTTTGCCGCCGCTGTGGCTCTAAGGCCTACTACCTTCAGAAGTCGACCTGTGGCAAGTGTGGCTACCCAGCCAAGCGCAAGAGAAAGGATAACTGGAGTGCCAAGGCTAAGAGACGAAACACTACCAGGACTGGGCAGATGAGGCACCTGAATATTGTCTATTGAAGATTCAGACATGGATTCCGGGAAGGAACAACACCTAAACCCAAGAGGGCAGCTGTTGCAGCATCCAGTTCATCTTGAGGAATTTCAGTCAGTTATAAAATAAATGTTCTGGTTTCAAAAGCAAAAAAAAAAGAAAGAAAAGAAAAAGTGGCTGTACTTAATGCAACTCATTGCTTTGTATACTAACCTAAAATTTAATTTAGAAAAGAATACAGCCATAATGTACGAGATGGGAATGTCAGTTCTGTCTATGGGAAGATAATGAATCAAACGAGGTTGAATAATATACTGTTACTAATATATTGCTGTATAATATATTGTCACCCAGACTTTTAACTTCAGGCTCATAACATGACTCTGATCTAGTCTTATGACATGGTGTTGTCTTCTCTCATAAGGTCACTGGCACAACAGTGTCACCATGGCTTCCTATGTTTCTAGAAGTGCCACTGCTCTGTGTCTTTACATTTTTCAGAGAACACGATGGTCGTGGGTCCAAGAGGTGGACCCTGGTCCCGTGATCACTTGCTATTGACATTGGATGAGACACTGAGGATTGTCTGTGTGCTCAGCTTTCTTAGAAGAATAGTGTGAGACAGAATATCTGCTGATTCCAACTTCAGAAGGCACCGGTGCAAGGATCATCTATGCAGACCTCACCTCTAACAGGATCCTTGATGGTGTTCTGATTCCACAGATGTGTAGTGATGTCAACCTTGCCAGAGGTTGGGGATGGGTCGTGAACCAAAAGAAAAGACCTACTCTTCCCATATGGGGCTAAAGGCAGAAAGTAATCAAACCCAACACAAAACTTTAACTGTCCAAGTTCAAGTTCACTATACCACGAGTGACTAAGGCATGAGGTTAAAATCAGTTGAGCTCTGCAGAAGAGTTAAATGCTCGGAGGAGAAAACATGGCAAAGACAAGCATGCACAGGGCCACCATCTAGAGGATTCCTGGGGAGACAGGGGATAGACAGTGGCACCACCGTGTCAGATCTGGATGTTCTGAAGATGTTAGGAACTCCACTGGTGGGGTCAGGAAAAGAACTGGCCAGATTTCCATTCTGATCATGGTCTACAAAAGTAGATAGACAACCTGAGTTTCTGTAGCCAGGGGAGATCGAAAACTCCACACCCAAGGAGAGGCTGGATTTCTGAATAGCCTGTGACACCCAGGTCTGATATCAGTGTCCCAGGCTGGCAGCCAGTGGAAGGTTCTAATCCTACAAATGCTTCTAGGGTTTGTATGAAGTGAGGCACAAGGCCACTTCTGGTGCAGAATTGCCGAGGAGGCCCCAGGCAACCTTTTACTCTAGTATTAGAATCAATAAACCCGGCCATGCTGAGCACAGCCTGGGCCGGGCCTGGGAAAGAGATATTAGCAGGGCACAGTGACACAGTAGCCCAGATGTGAATCCCTGTTCTGAGACATCGACCAAGCTGTGCAGCTTTGCCAACTCCAAGTCTCTCCTTGCCTGTGAGGGCAACAACACCAGTCCATTGAGCGATCTCACAGCCCACAATTAGAAGAAAGACACAGACACCACTGAAATGCTTACAGCTATTTAATTAATGTTATCATGGCCCTGATGATGGAAAATTCCACCTGAACTTTAAGGGAGCCCCATCTTTTTTATCTTCCATTATTAAGTTGGATTGTGGTCCCCAAAATCTTAAGTCCAAGCCTGCATCCTGGCACCTGTGACCATGACCTTATATAGACATGGGATCTCTATGGATGTGCTCAAGTGAGGATGAGGTCATACTGGGTTGTGGTGGGCTGCAATCCAATGGCTGGCATCCTAACTCAGCAGATGCAGATCGAAAAACACATACAGCAATAGAGCCAAGGAACCCCAAAGACCATTAGCAACCAGCAGAGTGTAGACCAGAGTCCCTGGGAGCCCTGCACAAGGAATAACACTCCTGATCCTGGGCCTAGAGCTCCTGCCTCCAGGACTCGGCAAGAGTAAAAGTTAGTGGTACTTTGTTGCTGTGGCCCTAGAAAACAAATGTCACAGATGTATCCCAGGACTGCTTGAGAGTCACTGGCATGGTTAAGCAGAGCATCTGACCTTGCACTTTAAAGGATCCTGTACCCTCAAATCATCACAAAGACTCCCCAGGGGATGCCCCTGAGAGCTACCGTTGCTAAGTCAGAAGTGAAATAAATGGGGAATTGAGCAAAGGAACAAACGTGAGCCAAAACAGTAACTTGGTACATATAGGAGGGTGCTTTCGAGTCAAACGGACCTAGCTTGGGAAATGTGAGCACCTGCTGAACCTGCTTCCTGATGGGTAGAAGAATAATGCTCACCTCCTTGGGGTATTGCAGTACTTAAGATGTTGCCTGTAAGCACTTCACATAATGATGAACATATTACATAATATTCAAAAGCCCTGTGCATGTTAGATACCATTTTGGTATCACTGGTGGTGAGAAGTCTGAGAAGTATCATTTTTCTATCTCAGTTGTCACATTCATAAAATGAACATAACAGATACTTGGCAAGACAGTCTTGAGGATTGAAAGGGATCTAAACATACTATAAATGTGCTGCTCCTGGTAACCGTTTTTGACCAGTAGGTGGCAGCAGAGCCTCAGTTTTATCCCTCAGGCGCTGGAGGCTGGGTAATCAATGGTGAGGGGATGGGGTGGACTTCCCTTGAACTTGGTGCTACCTCTGTGCCTCACCCCCACCCCACAAGCATCCCACCGGGAAACAGCTGCCTCCTCCTTGGCTTCTCCTTGAAAGAAAAAGCCTCTTGATAAAACCACCTTCTCTAAGAACTCACTAGGCTTCCCAAATGGCCCCTTCCCAAAAGGAGTTATATTTTACAGGGATATTTTTCAACTTTTATATGGTTTAGGCAAACCCCTGGCCAAGCCAGGGCTCAGTACTAAATGCTACTAAACCATTCTGGGGTCTCAGAATCAGGCCAACTTACAAAATCAATTCCTTCTGTGGTGAAATGGTGATGCCTTGTTTATACAAATTAGTTACATAAGATTGTGTCACAAGCCTGGGAGACACAATTCCTTCAATTTTTCATGTCGTTGTGTCTAGTTTTGTGCTGGTTTTACCATGACTAGTGGGTAAATACCTGTCAGTCCAGTCCAGATGAATTCCTATGTTGTCTGTGCATCATGAATGATCACTACGGAAAGTCTGACGGATCCTCCTTTCTGCCCCTTATGTATTCCAACCCTCAGCAAATTGTACTTTCTCCTTCTTATGCAATGGTCCAGAAACACAATAAGTATGCAGAATATTATTGTGATCAGCATAGCTCCTACCAGGTTGAAAAAAAAATTCAACTACATAGAAGGCCCCACGGAGTTCCCTAAAGTGCACAGCCCTTCCTTTCCTCTTCAAGACATTAATTCTTCCAAATTTGGTGCTGGTCATCAAGACTCTATGTTCCCATTGGAAAAGTCTGGGGAGGAAGCAAGTATGTCTTCTCGGCTATCTGAATAAGGGCACAGGGACTGCACGTTCCAGGAGACACACGGAGACAGGACAAAAAGGAGAGAGAAAGCGGAATCTGTGAAATGACCAGTCCTTTGAGTGTCCTCAATACAAGGAAATCACAGATGCTCAGACGGTGCAGAGATGTGTGAAAATTACCTTGAACTGATCATTCTATATTGTACATGTGTCAAAATACACTATGACCACAAATATATACAATTACTATATTTCAATTACACATTCTTTTTCTTTTCTTTCTTTTTTTTTTTTTTAAGAAAGAAGCCTGGGGGGCTCAGGTGGCCCTTCAGCAGCTGAGGCCAGCACAAGGTGCTGAGAACGTGGCATTGAGGGTCCACAGTCTGAGGATTTCACCGTTGAAAAGGGCCACGCTGGAGGCAGGAGCAGAGCAGCAGCATCATGCCCCTCCACGCACCTGTACACTATCCTTCCCCCTCCTTCCCCCTCCCCCCCACCACGATCAGGGAACACGGCGGGGGGGGGGGGGGGGCGCTCCGGCCCCAGTGCAGCAGCCCTGGAGCCACCTACCGACAACAATGAGGACCTCTCTGTCAATGTGAGCCTGGATGTAGATGCGGCCGCGGCGTTCTGTGTGGTCGGTGCCACAGAGGCTGGGGACATTCATCACGCAGCGCTTGTGGACGTTCATCATACAGGCTGTGAGGGCACAGAGAGGGGAACATGGCTCAGACTGGTCCAGGGTGGCCCAGGCTGGGGGCTTCCTGTTCCCCCACCTTGGAACCAGTTGCCCCTAGCAGAAAACAAACCACCTTGTCAGCATCAAATCAAAAGGACTTCTCCTAATCTTTCTCACAACCCTGGTGGATGAAAGAAATTGAACGTGGCCGTCCTCCCTGAAGGCCAAGGGTATAGCCTGAGGCCGGTGCCTCCATACTTCTACACTCCAGTGATTCTGAAGCCCCGACTCAACTGCCCAGTGCACCCCCCGTATAAGTGAGGAAAGATGTGGAGGTGGCTATGTGGAGGACACAGTCACATCCGCCCTGGTAGACCCTACAGGAATGCTTACACAATGTTGTCGAACTGCCCCATGTTTAACGTCAGCAGGAACCCGGACTTAAGTGTGACATCTCCCAATTTTAAAATATTGACATATAGTAGTTTGAGTTTCCTGGAGAGTGACTTATAGGAAGTGTTCTGCAAGGGTACGAGCTGACCCACCTTGTTATGGAGAGGAGAGCTCAGCACAGGGCAATAGATAACAGTACCGGTCTTCCCCAGGGGTCAGGAGGACACAGTGCAGACTTGGACCCTAAGCCATTAGGATGGAAGCCTTTCCTGTGGCCTTTCCCCATGGGCAGACATTCCCCGGGAGACCACATACTTACTGTCACATTTCATGCCCTGGTGGATGAGTCCATACAGCAGCGATCCACAGTGGTCACAAAAGGTAGGGCTAGAGTAGGTGTGGATCTTAAACTTGTGTTTGCTCCGGGGGTCCTAAGACCAAGAGAAACAGACAAAGAGGCCACTGTCAGTGAGGGGAGCCACGGACTAACCCTGCATTGAATGCCACTGGAGAACTCCTCAAGGACTGAACTGGGTCCTGCCGTGCCTGTGGGGACCATCGCTGGAGCACTATGCGCAGACTCAGCACTAGACATGTGGTGTCAGATGGATGAGTACATCGTAAGACAGACGATTGGTCAAACTCCATCTCCAAAAGGCGTTCACAAGCCCAACCTGCCAATCCCAGCATTCCACAGACCCCCTGCTCCTATCTCCTCCCATCTCTTTATTCTCCAAACAGTCTTCTGGAGTGATCTAAGCCCAAGTCTAACCACAAAGCATTCCCACTTACAGGTCATTTGACAGTTCCTCATCCCCTAGGGAACAAACTTCAAAGTCCAGAGGATAGTCTGCAAGCTGTGGCAGAGAGGGTGAGCTCCCATCCCTCCCGCTCACAGTAGAGCCCTTGAATCGTAGCAGAGGACACGCTGCGCCATAGAGACTGGACTTCCTAGCTTCCCACGTAGCTTGGTGTGGCCATGGGACAAGATTGTGACCAATGGGAAGTAGAAACTTCTGGATCATTTCATTAAAAGGAACACGGATGTGCCTCCTGGCTCTTTTTTCCCTCCTCACTGGCTGGAAGGTGAGAAAATGTAGGTGATGACCTTGAACTAAACTTGGAGCCGTACAGAGAAGAAAAAGGCAGTCTCATGGCCTTGGATGTTCTCTTTTGGGCTTGATACCTGAGAGAAAAACCTCATTTCTGTCTTACTCAGGTCACCATATCTGGAGGCCTACATACTTATTAATATGTATTGATTACAGCCGCTAACATGGTCCCTTAACTAATAAGCATAGCCGTGACAACCGGGCAGTGTGGTGTAGAGGAGACAGGGCCCAGCTTCGGAGCATAACCCAGAGCTGTTTTTCTGTTATTTCATCTCCTTCTGCTTCAGCTTCCTTGTCCATAAAATGTATATAATGACAGTGTTAAGACTATCATTACAGTCTAAGACTGTTGGAAGGAATAAATGGATTAACCTGTGTGGTGAGCAGCGTGCCCACACACAGTGAGCAGTGAGTATAAGCATCACACTATTATTACCGCTTCTCTACTGTGTGCATTCATACACACATACAGTGCGAGGTGCATGGTGTGTTCTCAGTCCTCAGAATGTGTTCACACACACCCATGACACCCTCCCTCACTCTCTGCTCTGCATGTTGTGTCCTTCCTTCCTCAAAGACCCTCTTTCCAACCCCAGGGCAAAGCTGTTTCATCCAAGAATCAGTACACGGCTAAAGTTAATTCCACCCCAGGGTTGATGGGATGCCTAGTCGTTGTAGCCCGCTGTCCCTCTCTACCTCCAGCCATTCATCTAGTCACATGACTTACTGATGCAGGGGCGGGTGCCTCCTTAAAATGTATATGCTACTTACAGACAGAATGTGAACAAGTAAGCAAATACATACAAGAAGTATCATTGTTTTTCAAGGGGCAAGTGGCTTGTCCAAGGAGACTCTTCTAATTTAAAAACTAACCCATGCACCTATTTAAATCTGAAAAACTAAAATTGACGATTTCAAGGTATCAGGGCTGGTGAGAACACACTGGGCATTTCTATACAGTTGGCAGGGTTGGGTGTGATATGGAATGGGTTTGACAGTTACTTTCAAAGCTGAACACATCCTCATCATAGATGACCCATCTCTGAGTCCCAGCTGAAATGAAAACATGTCTATCAAAAACCCTTATGTGGCTGGGTGGTGGTGGTGCATACCTTTAATCCCAGCACTCAGGAGACAAAAGCAGGGGCAGAGGCAGGTGGATCTCAGTGAGTTCAAGGCCAGCCTGGTCTACAAAGTGATTTCTAGGATAGCCAGGGCTACACAGAGAAACATTGTCATGAAAAACAAAACAAGAAAGGAAAAAGAAAAGAAAACTCACATGTGAAGTTATACAATCACTCTGTTCACAATGGCTCAAAACCCAGAAATAACTCAAATGTCCTCCAGTGTGTGAACGGGTAAGGGGTGATGTGTCTTCGCTTTTGGTCCCTTCTGGGCTTTTTGATATACTGACCTTGAAACAGTCAAGACTTGGGTTTCAGTTGGGGTTTGACTTCCCTAAGCCTACCTTGTGTATAAAGTAAAACTCCCCAGGAGCTTCCCAAGCTCTATTTTAGGCTTTAAAACAAATCCCAATGATCTGGGCTCGCATATTTTTCTCAGCATTACGGAATGAACTACTGACCACCAAAATCATCCGTGAGTCTCAGAAGTGTATGTGAAGAAAGAGACCTCAGGCACAGAGGACTCCATGCTAAATAATCCTGTTTATATGATGTTCTAGAAAAGTCAAAACGAGGGAGACAAAATGCAGATCCGTGTTTATTAAGAGCCCAGTGTGGGGAGAAGGCTGGGTGGCATTTGGGAATAAATTTAGTGAGTGGATTCGTCTCTATACCAACTGGGTGGATTTTATTATGTATAATAACATGATTCTGCAGCATGGAAAAAAATGTGCCTTGGGGCTAGGGAGATGGTGGGTAAGTCCTTGCCACACAAGCCCGTGGACTGGAAATCAGATCCCAGCACTCATGTAGAAGCCAGTGGCTGTGGCAGTCCATCTATAATGCCAGCCCTCCTCAGGCAGCAGCGGGGGATCGCTGGAGCAAGATAAATTAGGCAGAACTGGTGAACTCTAGGTTCATCGATAGGACTGACCAGGCCGCAATGTATAGGTGGAGAGTGATGGAAAAAGACACTGGACATCAGCCTCTGGCCTCCATAAGGACCTGCACACATGCGCCTACACACATGCAAACATCTGTGCACACATAAACATGTATTTTAATAAGGTTCATTCAAAGCTTCTCGGCCATGTAGGTTTCTGTGCCCTGGATCATCGTAATGAGTTACAGGTCTTTTGGTGATATTACAACCCTCTGTCATTATTGGCCCTTACGGAGTCCTGAATGGCCAAGTCTGAAAAACTGTGTCCACTCTGCTCTGAGCAGCAGGATCAGCAGAGCCCAGATTGTGCTCAAGGATGCCAGTAGCCACCTGTCCCTCTCAATGTCTCAATGTTACTCTAGTAACAAATGCAGGAGTTGGAAGTCATTGTATGAAAACTAAAGCTCACATTTGGGAGCTTGTCTCCATTACTGGGCAAAGAGACTATGTCACATGCTGAGTTCCTAAGGAAGAGTCCTGTCTCTGCTCTAGAACACTTCCCACTGTGCCCTCTTGAGCATCTCCCCCCAAAATGGAAAAGGAGTGCTTCAACCCCACCCCAAAGCAACCCCTGTGCATAAGCAATATCAGCCTGTGGGCTTCTCCTCCAATGCCCTTACCTAACCTCTAAGGAGGGGGAGAGCTAAGCTGATCAGTGATTGGTCCTGTCCCAGTGGGTGGAGTAGGTGCATGGGACTAACAGGCAAGCTATCATGTAGCCCTCTTTCAGGAGGCTGCCGGGTCCAGACCCCATGTCTGGCCCTAAAACAGTTGGTGTGAACGGCTGAGGCAAGCTGAACTCCAAAGTCAAGGTCAAGCTATCTCTTTTCTTTTGGTTCTTGAGGTCCTTTCTGGGCTTTTTGATATGTCATAAAGGTCAGGACTTAGGCTCCAGGTAGGGTTTGACTTTCCTTAGGTCTTACGTATAAAATGCGAGTCCCCAGGGGCTTCCTCTGCTCTCTTCTAAGACTGAGCGAATCTCAGCTAATTGTGGATTACTCCTGTTGGTTTTGCAGTTTTCTCCACATCAGTGTCTTCTCAGGAGACCTCCAGGAGAAGCCAAGCATTTCTGACCAAGTGAGATCAAGACCTGGCATACATTTTCAACCATAGAGGGGAGCAGCTGACCCACGGAAGAAGACAGGGAAGGACAACATGGCTACTGAGTGTGTGTAGGCTGGGGTGCCTCCATCACTGTCTCTAGTCCTTAGGACATGCCACATGGAAGGTGTTCTTTGCTCCAATAACAAAATGGACCCAGATTAAAGAGTAACTTCATGTGGGTGAGCATGCTTGTGCATGTGTGTGTGTGTATGTGTGTGTGTGTGTATGCATATGTGCATAGGTGTGCACATGCATGGGTGTGCTTGTGCAGGTCAGTAGTCAATATGAGGTCTCTTCCTCAATCACTCTTCACATTATACTTGGAGGCAGCCTATCTGTCCTGGTTAGCTTTTTGTCAATGACACAAACTACAGTTATCTAGAAAGAGAAAACTGTTAAGCAAATGCCTCCATCAGATTGCCTGTAGGCAGGTCTGGGAGGCATTTTCTTGATTTATGATTGACGTGGGAGGGTCCAGTTCACTGTGGGCAGTGCCACCACCCCTAAGCAAGTGGTCCTGAGATGTATAAGAAAGCAGGCTGAGCAAGCCAGGGGAATCAAGCATCGTTCCTTCATGGCCGCTGCTTCAGTTCCTGCCTCCAGGTTCCTGCCATGAGTTCTTGACCTGACTTCCCATGATGATGGTTTGCAACTTCCAAAGTAAAGTAAACCCTCCCCTCTCAAGTTACTTTTGGTCATGGTCTCTATTACAGCCATAGAAAGCAAACTAAGACAGTCCCTCACTGAACCTGGAGCTTCCTGATTTGGCTGGACTGGCTGGTCATCAAGCCCCAGGTCCTCCCCATCTCCATCTCCCCAGTAATGAGATGGTAGGCACACACTGCTGTGCTCAGCGTCTGCCGAGGATCAAAGTCGGGTCCTCACATATGAACAGGAAGCACTTTGCTGATTGGCTCACATCCCCAGCCCCACAGCAATGTCTAAGTCCGCTAGGTGGCCTCTTGCAAAGATGGAGTTCACATGACAATGCTCTGCTTTCTCTCCCCAGTCCCCAATTTCAATTCCTCAATACTTCATCTTTCAGATAAAGCTAAAATAGTACTTTATTCATTCATCTGCCACAGACCAGGGTGTCCCTAGCCCTTTGGGAGTCAGCTGTGAGCAAAGACAGAATGCCCGCTGTCACAAAAGTCACATTCTAACTGCAGAGAGAAATAAAAACACTGCCCTGCCCTCCCAAATCTCCCAACACAAAGTTTCAATCTCTGAATTGTAATTGCATGTTTAAATTGCATTTCACCCACGCTTAACTGCAAGCAACATGGGGGAATTTCTCACAATCCCTACCATATCCCCAAGGCATGTATTACACTTGACATGTACAAGGTGTTCAATAAGTGTTTAGTCATTGAGAGTTGGCATTGATTGAGCACAACGTGTGTCAGCAAGTACTCTCATGGATTTATCACATACTGATTTGTTTGACCCTCATCACTAGAGATGTGTGCTATCTGTTACCCCCATTTAAGAGCTGAGGAAACTGGGGGACTAATTGGTAAAGTGGTTTGCCCAGGACTTCCCAGCCTCCATGAGCAATGCGTTTTGTCTAATGGTTGGCACACAGCAAGAGGTGAACGAGTTACCATGGCAGTGGTGAGGCTGTAGTCATCACTGTTATCTACCATACCCTGGAGCCATGTGCATGCTGCTTTAGGAAAACGGCCCATAGAGGGTTGTGCCAGATAAGTTAGAGCCAGACGGGACACAAGAAAGCCGATTAGGCCAATCATGGAGGACAGTTCACTTCGTTATGGTTTCTTTTCTTTTTGAGACAGGGTTTATAGAGCCCAGGCTAGCCTCAAACTTACTGTATAGTCAAGAATGATCCTGAGTTTCTGACACTTCATCTTCCAAGTGCTGGGATTGCAGGTTTGTACTAACACGCCTGGTTTATGTGATGCTGAAGAGGGAGCCCAGAGCGTCGTGCATGTCAGGCAAGCATTCTACCAGTTGAGCTACATCCTTAGCCCTCTCCACTGTTTTAAAGACTCCTTTGTGTATTTATTTTGTGTGTGGGTGTGCCTGTGGAACTCAGAGGACAGCTCTGGAGGGTAGTCCTTTCTTCCAGTCATCATGCTGGTTCTAGGGATGAATCAAGTTACTAAACGTGTCAGCTGTCATCTGCTGACCCATCTCACCAGACAATGTATGGCCTCTTTGAAGGTTTGAGGCACCTCTGATCTCAATCTCTTGCCTTAACTTCCACTAGGGTCCGCAGTCTTAAGTACCAGCTCTCCCCACCCATCTCCCCGACACCCGGGACCGTCCAGACAAGCGGGTGGCATCTTCTGATCAGTTTCTTCCTCCTTTCTCCTGTCACATGACTCAGCTGGGTCTAAAACTACACTCACAGGCTCAGGGTACTTGACTCAATCATCATTAAGGAGAACCCTCCAGGATATCTGTCTGTCCAGACCTAAGCAAGCCCAGGACTATCTCCCCAGAATGGGTCAATGCCAGCAGCCATGTTTTCAGTTGGAGGTGTCTTACACCCCGAGACATAGCTGGTGGGAGGAGTGAACACTTGGAGTGTCAAGTCTGCTGAGCAGCTTAGGCAGGTAGAGGCCAGGACACTTGTAGCTCTAGACTACTGTGTCAGAGTTTTCAAGTGTACTCCAAAATGCAGGGCGGAGGGGGGGGGGGGGCGGCGGCAAGGGGATGGGGTATCACATGACCCTAGAGTTACAAGGCCTGATTCCAGTCCCTCAGAGGCATGCTGCATTGCCTTCCTGTGTCCCCTAAAAGTTTCATTTGTGCTTCAGCCAGTCCAAGAAGGCACGTTTCCTGCCACCAAAGGTGAGAGTCAAGATAACTACACGGGCTTTGCCACAGGCTCTTCCCACTGACCAATCAGAATGGACTAAGAGGGCCAGTCAGCAGGGCCTGGGGGTACTGGGTGTTAATTCTGCAGCTGTCCATGGAGAGGCAGGTGTGGCTACCTGGGCGGAGAAAGCAGTGCCTCGGAGGACTCAGTAGCTATTTGCCAGTTGGTTTAAAGCTATACCAGTATGCCACAGCTGGCACGGGTATGCTGGTGGATCCAGGTTAAATGTCAGCCCTACTGTTAAAGCATGAATCTAAGATGCTCCCCATAGGCTTGAGTCCTGAATGCTTGACCCAGCTGCTGCTGGTGGAAATTTTAAGAGATGGGGACTAGCTGGAAGTAGTAGCTCCCAGCTCCCTAGGGGTGTGTTCTTAGAGGCACCTGGTCCTTTCCTGTCACACTCTGCTTCCTGTCCACCATGCAGTGAACAGTTCTCATCTTCCACATATTCCTGCACGGGGCAAAGTGAGCACAGGGTGAGCACTCTGAAACCGTAAGCCAAATCTCTTTCCTCTTTCCAGTTGCCCTGTATTCAGTCAGAGTGGTGATAAAACAGACTAACACAAGTACCTTAAACCACACCTACATTCCCTCTCAGTCTAGAATCCTACTTTTGGCCAGCCCTGGTGTGATGGCTAATCTTGGTTGTCAACTTGACGGCATCTGGAATCAACACAAACCCAAGCCACTGGGAACATCTGAGAGGGGTTGTCTTAATCAGATTATTTGAAGAAGAGCAAGCCACCCTTAATCAGGACCTCACCTTCTGGAGGCAGCTCAGATCAAAGGATGTGTAAGAAAGAAACTTTGCCTTTTGCCTGCTTGCCCTGCTCTCGTCAGCAAGTTCTGTCTTCAAATGCCATCCTGCTGCTGTGGCATTCCTTCACTGATGTTAGAACCTACTTCTTCGAGATTCTAATGTAGACTGAAGGGCAGCAGGTCTTTGGTGCCAGACTGGGACTGCTGAGACAGTCAGCCTCATGGACTGAGCAACTATTGGATTATTGGCCTTTCCAGTGTGCAATAGCCATTGTTGGACTACCTGGACCACAGCCTGTTAGTCACTCTAATAAGTCATATAGATAGGATTTATGTATGTGTGCATGTGTGTATAATATATACATATTCATTCATTCTCTCAATTCTGTTCCTTTAGAGAACCCTGACTAATACATCTGAGATGCAGCCTCAGAGTCAAACTCTCCCTACTGTTTGTCTCTGATCTAATTCAAAGATGCAGCTTCCCTCTTGCTCTCACCCCCCACCCCCATCTCCCAGGCCCTGTTGAATACCTTTAATCTGTCTGATCCTTAGCCTGCCTCCTCCTCTATGCTCAGAGGTCACAGTCTGGGGCCCACAGGCCATCTCCAGCCTGCAAACCACCTATAACAACTCCATATGGTGTTTCTTAGCAAGCTGAGAGAATTTGCTCCCTTTAAAAGTCATAAAATGTCAGGTACAACGTGTGCTTCCTGATCCCACTGAAAAACTACAAGTTGTGACAACGGTGGACACGCGTTTCTACACACTGGGCAATTCTCCACAGCCCCTGTGACTCTCCACTGTGGTCCACCATACCTGCTTCTCTCTGAAGACCTCAGTTCTGTGATATCTGCAAGATAGCCTTCTTCACCCCCTCAGTCCTTTGAGGGTGAACACAGCCACTAAGTTCCCCAATAATCCTGATGGACACAATGCCAAATGCTTTTAAAACCAGGTTTGAAACAGTTGCACCCCTTGCTGCCCAGCATCCCTGAACTCACCTATTCCACCCCAAGGAGTCATGTTTTCCCAAGATCCTGGCCAGATTTCTCTCCCTAATATTCATGTGGTGGGAGCTTTACGTCCAGACTAAGCATAGTGAATCTGCACTGCCAAGGTTCCTGGCACTTCTGACCCCAAGACCACTGAGTAAGAGCACTTGGGAACTCAGAACTCACAGGTTACCTGCCCATGCACAGGACTGGGCCTGTCCTCACAAAAGAAGACTCCTCATGCCTCCCTGAGGATTTATGTACAGTGGATAATTGATGGGGAACAGGAAGCATTTTCCTCAGCCACTGGCAAGTTGCTCATGTCCCTGAAATAATCTTCAACCCACCTGTAAACAACCCTAGTAAAAGTCATTGAGTCATTTTTTAAAAAAGACATGAAGGCCCCAGGAACAAAGGACAGGCATGTCTTAAGCAGCTGGGCATCTTTTCTTCTCACTCCTGACCCAGGAAGCCAAAGAGGAGGAAATACAGATAAACCACTATAAAAAATAAAATAAACCTTTGAGCCTTTAAGTCCAAATCCAACAACAACAACAACCAAAAAAAACCTTTCTTAGTCTGAATGGGTAGCCTTGTAGCATTGAGCATAGGGGCTGTGTTCTGCTGGGTGAGCACGGGAGCTGTGTTCTGCTGGGTGAGCAAAGGAGCTGTGTTCCCAGCAGGACGCATCCCACCAGGACACACCCCACCAGTATACACCCCACCAGGACACACCCAGGAGGACACACCCCACCAGAGCACAGCTTCAGCCTATCCTTATCCCTGGACATCACAAGCCATGAAAGCCCCCAAAGCTGTATCCCTAAAGGGGAAGGGGAAGTACCCAGAGCAGGGGCAGATGGGTGGGGCTAAACTGAACTGAAGGCTCCAGTTAGAAATAACCCTGAAGCAGAAGGATATGAGCAAACGTAGGCTCTGAGAGAGCTGTGTGGCCACAGGCAATGCACTTAACCTCTTGGAGACTCTGGTTCCCTGTCCATAACAACAGAACCCCTTCTGTGGACTGACTTCAGTGACAAGGCCTCCACACAGGGAAGTGCTAGCTCTCTGTCTCATGATCCCATACCAGTCAAACTTCCCAAACCACAGCCATGACTTGTCACAATATCACAGATCCACATACTATGTATGATAGTATTCCTCTGGCACTTTTCAGTTTTATTTCAATGGAAGCACTCGTGGTGGCTTGAATGAGAATGCCCCTCATAGGCTCATATTTTTGCATGCTAGTCCCTAGCTGAACTGTTTGGAAGGATTAGGAGGTGTGGCCTTGTTGGAGGAGGTATGTTGCTGGGGGTGGGGGTTGAGGTTTCAAAGGCCCAGGCTCAGTTCTCTGCCTCCCTCCCTCCCTTCCCCCCTCCCTCCAGCTCCATGCCTGCTTATGGGCCTCTATACTCCCTACGACTCTGAAACTGTAAACAAGCCAGCCATTAAATGCTTTCTTTTGTAAGAGTTACTTTGGTCATGATGTATCTCCACAGCAACAAGATAGTAACTAAGACCACATTTTAAAGTGAAATTCCTTAAGAATGGGATCAATGCTCAAATAAAGATTTTTTTTTCTTAATACACATTCAAAAGAAATAGACAATTCTGAAAACAAACGTTAACATGCCTATCCCAACAGTTGTTAGGCGCTCTAGGAAAACAGGTATATATGTTCCTGGGGGAGGGGCCAATTGGTATGATGCCCAGGGAACGGCTTGGCACTCTTTATTGTACTGAATGAGCAGCTTTGGGAGGGAAGCAGTGAGGAAGGAAGGGGACACCTGCCTAGCCAACCACATGAGCCAAATCAACCCTGGAGATAATGGGGTGATAAATGGCAAACCCAGATTGCCCTCACATTCTGGCTTTTTGTAATAACAAATGGTTTTAGCTTGGGTTTCTCTCTCTCTCTCTCTCTCTCTCTCTCTCTCTCTCTCTCTCTCTTTCTCCTCTCTCTCTCTCTCCCTCTCCCTCTCCCCCTCTTTCTCTCTTTCTTTCCTTCTCTTCCTCTTTTTTTCTTTAGATAGTCTCTTACTGGAGCACAGGCTGGCCTGGAGCCCACTAGACAGCATAGGCTGTTCTCAAACTCACAGCAATCCTCCTGCCTCTGCTTCCTGCACACAACTTGTAGCCTTAAGTTTCTCTGGTCCTAACCAGCCCAGTGGTCCAATGTTTCTCTGGTCCCGCCTGGCCCCGTGGTCCCGCAGCCACCTATAAGATAATCACTCAGAGGCTTAATATTAATTGCAAATTATATGGCCTATGGCTCAGACTTCTTGCTAGCTAGCTCTGATAACTTAATTCAACCCATAACTATTAATCTATGCATCGCCATGTATTCCAAGGCTTTACCTGCGTCCCATTACATGTTGCTCCTTGGATGGCGGTTTGGCGTCTCCCCCCCCCCCACTCTCCTTTCCTCTCTCTCTCTCTCTCTCTCTCTCTCTCTCTCTGTCTTTCGTCTCCATCTTGCCTTGCTCTAGGCCAATGCAGCTTTATTTATTAGCCAATGGGAGCCACACATATTCACAGCCTACAGAAAGACATCCCACAGAAGCAAACGGTTTTAAACAAGCCAAGCAGCGCTGGTGGGAGCTGCCTAGATGAGTCCCAGTGCACAAACCACAGGCAACGTCACTTAGGCACAGGTACGGCTGCACTGACGTGGAAAGGCTGCGAGGATGGATCTGCGTAATCGTAAGTCAGCTAATGACATCAGATGATCAAAAACATTTTAATTGGCCGGGCAGTAGTGGTGCACTTTAATCCCAGCACTCAGGAGGCAGAGGCAGGTGGATCTCTGTGAGTTCAAGGCCAGCCTGGTCTACAGATTGAGATCCAGGACAGGCACCAAAGCTAGACAGAGAAACCCTGTCTCGGAAAAAAAATTAATTGAGACTTCAGTTGTGCATATTTATGAGGTATCATGTGATTTCTGGGTACACATATATATTCTGTAATATGTGAATCAAAGAAACTTGTATTGTGTAATCTTGGTTCTCGAGAGGGAACCCAAGGCTTGCACATGCTATAGTGAGCTACACCACCACCCCACCACCCCACCCCACCCCGGCAAAGATAACATTTGTTAAGTGAGTCTGAAAAAAAAAACTGAAAAAAACAAAACAAAACCCAGCCAAGATGCTGAAGAACAAGTACAGGCTTCCTTTGTGTAAGCACGTGAGACAGGTAAGAAGATACGGTCTTAGCTGGGGGTGCACACTTATAATCCCAGCACTTGAGAGACTGAAGTAGGAAGGTCAAAAGTTCGAGGTCAACGTGGGTGTTTTAGTCTGCCTTCTGTTGCCGTAATAAACACCATGACTCAGAGACGTTTGGGGAGGAGAGGGTTTATTTCATCTTACAGTTTAGACTCTACCATTGAGGGATGTCAGGGCAGGAACTCAAGGCTGGAACCTGGAGACAGGAAGTGAAGATGAAGCTGTGGAAGAATGCTGCTTACTGGCTTGCTCTCCATGGCTGGCTCAGCCTGCTAGTTTATAGACCCAGGTGGCACCACCCACAGTGGGCTGGGCCTTCCCACATCAATCAACAATCAAGAAAATGCTCCACAGACTTGCCTACGGGCAAATCTGATGGGGACATTTTCTCAAGTAAGGTTTCTTCGCCCAAGATGACCCTAGCTTGTGTCAAGCTGACATAAAAGCAACCAGCACATTGGGCTATACAGGGAATGTGAAGCCAGCCTGGACATCAGCCTGACTCTGCCTCAAAAAAGCCAGACAAAGAAAAGAGGAGTGGCATTCATAATTATTCACACCAATGTGAGACTCTGGAATCACACACACAAGAAAATCTAGTAAGTGTTTACTCCTGAGGCAGGAAGAAATGAAGTGGATTTCTCAACGTCCATCTTTCCACAGTTTTTAAATAAATTAGAATATTTCAAGGCCCATCTGATTACTTCACTCTGAAATACACCAACACCTGCATGCCTCCAACTTCAAACAAAAAGGTGTTTCCAGAAGACAAAAGAGCCTGGGAACCTTACAAAGACTACACATCCCACAGAGATTTCTGGGCAACTGATGCGGAGAAAGTCGGAAGCTGTAATTCCACCCACACGCCACAAGGAGAGAGGGGGCGCTATGTTTGGTTCTTGCAGAAGAGAATGAGTAAAACCCATAGAGGGTGTAAAAGACTGTGGGTGAGGTGATTGGGGGTTTGCTAAATGGCTCTAGTCCCTGCCCTCTTCCCAGTAAGTGACTGTTCAATTTCAAGGATGAACTTTCACCTTGTAAACCTGGTAGAACTCTAGAGACGACTTCCTGGGTCCCAGCACATACATGGTCAAAGTCAGTGTCAGGGGCTAGTGGATAGCCCCTTCCAAACTTCACTCCTGCCTCTGGCAGCTAGCTCTTTCACTCCAGACAAATTATTCAGATTTAGATTGTCATTTTCTCACCTGGAAACGGTTTACAAAATAATAAAACCTAGTTCCTAGGTAAACAAGAGAGTTTGCTGAGACATTTCATGGGAGCCGCCCAGCAGTAACTGATGGAAATATACATTTAATTAGTATCCATGGCTACTGTTAATTTCCTTTCATTATTCTTCACCCCTCCCCTTTCTATGGTGCAGAGATGAAATCCAGGGCCTTGCCTGTGCTAGGCAAGTGCTTTCTCCACTGACTATATCCCCAGCCTTCATTTGCCCGTTTTTAAATTCAAGTTCATTTCTTTCTAATTACTTGTAACAAATTTTCCTATGTATTAATTAAGGATATTAATTATTCACTCACGATATAAAATTTTCCTGGTTCTTCATTTGCCTTTTAATCCTGTTGATGATCTTTATTCAGTATGTAGAGCATGTCGGGGGGAGTACATGTATATGTTTATATGGGAATATCTTTGTGTATGTATTTGTATCTGTATGTGTGTGTGGTGTGTTGTATGTGCACATACATGTGTGTATTGTATATGTACATGTGTGGTATGCATGTACAATGCATGTGTGGTGTGTGTATATTTTCACATATGCACATGTGTAATAGAGCATAGATCTCTCTTTCTCTTTCTGGGTCTTATCTTACTGTAATAATTAGAAATCCCTCCCCAATATTTCCTTCTGGTCCCTCCACATTTTCCATCTTTTATTCTAAGATTATGATTTCCCTTGGAATTCATCTTAATATGAGCTCTGAGAAAAGACGTTCATTCCTTTCTTAGAGTTTAGCCAGTCGTAACAACACACACATGGAATGCATCTTTCTCCCTGCTGGTTTGAAATGTCTCTTTTATCACATGCTAATTTCTTATGGATCTTTTGTTCACTTTTAAATTTCCCTTATGCTCCAGTGATCTCTCTGTTCCTACCTCCAAACATGCTATTTTAATATATGATAGGTTTGTGATATCTTGGCATCTCAAAAATACTGAACCACCCACCCCTCCCCAGCATTCCTGGGCTATCTTTTTTTCTCCTTAAACTTTTAAAGCTTTGATTAGCTGTAGAGAGTGATATGATACTCAACAAGCATATGCAGCAGCCCTCCAGACTGCCCCACTTAGGGCTCCTTCTGTTTAGCCTGTAACAACAGGGCCAGCTCAGTGGCCCTAAGAGTATCCAAACCCAGGCTCTCCACCCGAGCTGAACAAAGAAGGGAGCCGATCAGGACTGAGGACAAGCAGCTAGCAGAGGGGCGTGCTAACAGCTGAGCAAAGTGGGATGGTGGGAGATGCAGAACCTGGGAGAGGGAAGGGGGAGACTATAAATTCGGAAAGAATTCGAGCTTTTCTTCATGTTCCTTCAGAAAAGGACTTCCCACTGAACTCTTTGTAGTTAGGCTAAACTCTTTTATTTCTATGTATTTTCTCTTTTTAATTAGTTCATTGCATTTAAACTGGAATTTTCATCCTGTTATGGTAACCAGTGGCCGGTAAAACGCAGAAGAGTTACATGCGGGTTGATGTTCTAACCAGACAGTACGCCTTGCCTGGGAGAGGTGCGACGCTGCTCTTCCTGTGGCTCTTGCTAGTAGACACCCATCCTTCGAGGTAAGCTAGCTGTGTCCACTTTGGGATTTATAGGGAGTGCTCTCGGCTAGCTAGACCAATCATGGAGCCCAGGGCTCACTGGAGAGAATGGGAGTCCTCCACAGCACACACGGAATGTATTCCTTCTGGAAGGCTAAGCGGGCAGAGCAAGCTCCACCCTAACCAAATAAATTCAGCCCCACCTTTAAGTGACTTTTCAGGAAGTCCAGCTCCCATTGTGCATCCAAGTTATGAACGGTGAGATGCCACCTCCTTTCTATCAAGTGAGTGCCTGAAATTGGCCCAGTGACTTCTCACCTAGCCTTGGGCTTGCTTCCGCATAGTGATGAGTCACCATGTGAAACACACTGTAGCTTAGTGGCATGCCCAGTAAGTCCAGACTGCAGTTTACTCCCGACTCAGTGACTTAAGAGCTGTGTGATCTGCAGCAGCTCCCCCCGCTTCTCTGTTCTTTATTTCCTCTACTTTAAAGTTGAAAGGGTTAGGCATGGCGACACACACCTATGGCTGTAGCACTCCGGAGCCTGAGGCGGGAAGATCATGACTTAGGGCCCAGTCTAGACTACATAGCACGTTCAGACTAGAAGGGTCATGTAGAGAAATATTGCCTCCTCCCCAAAATTTTGAATAATAATAATAACAGCATGGAATCCTCATGGGGCTTCTGAGAACTCTATGGATTAATAGGGCACACAGTGCCTGGCACACAGTGGACACCATATGTTTGCTGCATACGATAAACAAATGCTCTTGCTTTCTAGTTCTGTGAAGGCTCATGAAATCACAATTTTATTGTGCCCAGTGTCGTGACCAGTGAGGAGCGTACACCTAACCCAGGTTATCTTAATGCAAATGACATCTGTGATCTTGCACAAGTCACTTCTAAGGTCCAGGCTCAGTTCCTCCTTCAGAAGACAAAAGGGACCGCTGGGTTTTCCCCTATAAGTACCGTTGACCTCAGGTCAAGGCTGTTCCAGAGTGCCTCCTCCCCAGGGAGGCCTCTCAGTGCAGTCACTGTTCAAAGCACACAGTGGTTTCAGGAAACAGTCACACTGCAGTAGACAACAATCTCACTTATAAATAAGTCTTCCATTGCCAGAAAACATGCATGCCCATCCCCTCTGCTCCTGACCCAGCATCCCCCAGATGCCATATTCTGGCTGAGAGATGTGGTTTGAATCCCCCAACTAAATGGGGACCATCCAGATGCAAGACACGAGGTGGCTCCACTTGCAAAGAAGCTCTAGTGTGATTTCTAGGCACACTGGGAGGTGTCTGGCTTCCAGGAGGCACCTGTGACACAGAGCACTGGACACACCCAGGTCTCTGTGTTAGGAAGGCAGAAAGGATCTTTGAGAGGACAAGATATGGAGAGTTTGTGAATTACACAGGAATCCCTGGCACTGCCAAGAATGCTGCTAAGGCAAATAAATGCCAGTGGACCATCATCCACCCCCGGTTCCCTGGGTCTCCAGCGCTTGCAGGCTCCTAAACTCGCAACTCTGACCCCAAGCCATCAGGTCCACCTACACAAGAGCCCTAAGTGAGGAGCACTGACTCTGTGCATGCTGGCACTGAGGTCCAGTTTTGAAAGCCTTCATCCTTCAGAGGCCATTTGGAGGGCACGGCTCTACTCATCTGCTGGAGCTGCCACATACCACCCCTGTCCTGGTGGGGAGGGATCAAACCACAGACCTGCGCCATTCTCCTGCAGAGCACTGCAGAGTCCGGTGGAGGTGGGGAAGTAATAGCTGTCGCTGTTGCAGGGACAGCTTGCACAGGCCATCTCCCGCCACACTGTTCTAACTCAGCAACTGCGAGGAATGGGTTGACTGTCGGTGTCCCTACTCTACAGGAGAAAAACGCATAGGTGAGAGCCGAACCCAGGAGTGCTTCTTCTGGACTGCATGCTCTTCTTTACCATGCAGGACCACGCCCTTGAACCGGTACACTTTACTCTGCCCTCATCTCACACTGCCACCGAGAGTACCAGAGGGCATTGTTTAAAAATAGGAGAGAATCTATGTCAGCCCAGGAGTTGGGGAAAGGCGCCAAACAAGTGCCGGGTTCTCATGAAGTTTGTTTTAGGGCTTTTTCTTTTTCTTTTCTTTTCTTTCTTTTTTTTCTTTTTTTTGATATGTAGAAATGATGAGTCTGGGATTGAGAAAAGGGCAATTGGGCCTGGCTCTCCTCTCCATACCCCAAATTAAAAGAAAAGGAGAGAGAGAGAGAGAGAGAGAGAGAGAGAGAGAGAGAATTAGAGTTTGGAAAAGTGGTTGGTAAGAGTACCTGCTGTGTGAACATGAGGGCCTGAATTCAGATCCCCAGAACGCATGAAAACTCATAGTGGCCATGACAGTCAGCTTGGACTCCCAGCTCTTGGAAGAGAAGATGGGGTTCTCAGAGCAATCTGGCTGGTCTGTGGGTGAGCAACCTACATATGTAAGGTGGAGAAAACCAAGGAAGACTCCTAACACCAACCCCGGGCCTCTACACACCTTTCCATACACACACACACACACACAAAAAAAAAAAAAAAAAGGAGAAAAAACCCTGCATGTGGTCCCACAAGCACCTGCAACCCCAACATGATATGTTGGGAGCACAACATGAAGGTCTTTGTGCCACAGATTTCCAGAGAAACCAGGAATGCTAAACACATAGGATTGTCTTTCCGGTGGGAAAGATGTAAAACCTGTTCTTCCATCCAGAAAGCTGGGGATTAGAAGTGATTAACAGCCTGGCAAGATCAGTTAGATGTTGGGCCAGGCCAAATCAAACTCCTACAACAAGGACTGGAGGTGGCTAGTAATCTAAATGGTCCTTACATTACCTGTATAGCCAGGACTTCCCCAAGCTCCCACAACTAGGATTGGAGATACATAATAGTCTAAATGACCTTTATATTATCTGTATAGCCAGGACTTCCCCAAGTTCCCACAACGAGGACTAGAGATACCTAATAGTCTAAACGACCCTTACATCATCTGTATAGTCAGGGGCTCCCCAAGCTCCCAAAGCCAGGACCTGAGGTGACTGAGAGCCCAGATGACTTCTATGTCATCCGTATGACTGAGACCACACCAGATCCTCCCCTAGGCCCTAAAGCTAGTACAGGCAGCCCATCTCAAGGACCCATCTTAGAAGAAATGACATGCACCCTGAGCTGGGCTTCATTGTAATTACACTTCTTTGTGTACCGGGAATTGTATTACACCAGGAAACTTTTTTCTAAATTATATTGTGTTTAAGTTTGTTGGGAATACACTGCCTGGCATCAGACTCCCCAAGGTTAGATCCAGGTTGTTGAAGTCAATCTGATCACCTCTTCATGGTTCCTTCCCCTGCCTGCCATGACCACCTGCAGGGTCCCGCTCAATTATGGGGCATGGGGACAAGAAAATTGTTAGGAGTTAGTGCTGCCAGCCTAGCTCTGGGCTCAATGAGAGATCCTGTCCAGAGGAATAAGAGGGAGGGTTCTAGAGAAGGACTCCTGACATTCTCCTCTGGTCTCCAGATGTATACATAAGAGTGTGCGCTTGCATATTACTGCACAGATACCATGCACACAATTAGAGTCTGGATGGAGGTGGAGCTCATTGGTAGAATGATTGCCTAGTGTGTCTGAAACTCTGGGTTCAATTCCCATCACTACTACAAACAGAGACAGATCAATAGCTAGACAGTAGACAGACAGACAGACAGACATGACTACATTTTAAAATGTGTGGAGAAAGGTCTGATTAGGAAAGCAGGCAACTGACTGAGTGCAGGAAGGGAAGGTGAGTTCTAGCAGGTCCCATGCTGTTCCTGGCAAAGGCGAGCACCTAATAAATATTCAGAGTGACGAATACACTCCCCTCAAAGCCTTCAGAAGAAACAAGCAGCCAGGCTTACTCCTGCAGATCCCACTGGACACATGGAGGATCCAACAGCAGGGGTACTGTGGTAGGTGTCACCTTGCTGTGTGCCACCATCAGGAAAATGAATGTCCCCAGGCCATTCAAACCTCAACAACAGCGTGGGAGAAGATAGACCCCTCCCATCACCCCAAAGCAGCCCCTTTGACTAAATTTGTATCTTCTCTTCTTTCCTGAGGTATCCTCCACTGACTGTCTCCACCTGCATATGCAGAAGGTGTAAACTGGAGGTCCAAGGATGATTCCAGCCCAAAACTGTGTTTCAAAAATACACCACAGCGAGTGTAGGGGTGCAGCTCAGTTGGTAGAATGCTGGCCTAGCAGGCATGAAGGCCTGGGTTCAATCCCTACCACTGCATAAACTGAGTGTGCTGGTGACACCTGTTATCCCAGAGTTCAGGAAGTGGAGGATCCGAAGTTCAGGTCATCCTTAGCAAGTTCAAGAGCATCCCAGGCTACATAAGACCATGACTTACAAAACAAAAAACAGCCGGGCAGTGGTGACACACCCCTTTAATCCCAGCACTTAAGAGGCAGAGGTAGATGGATCTCTGAGTTCGAGGCCAACCTGGTCTACAGAGAGAGTTCCAGGACAGCCAGGGCTACACAGAGAAATCCTGTCTTGAAAAAAAAAAAACAAATAAACAACAACAAAAACAGTACAGTGGTAATTCTCAAATTGTTTCCTCCATCTAAATGTAGGAACTTTCAGGCTCGGATGGCAAAGCTGGGAAATCTAGATCATGGTCCCGAAAAGAACTGGAGTGAGAAACAGAGCAAAGTGAGAGCTTCCAGGCCAGCGTGATGGGCCAGGTGGACACTCCCTATCGTCACACTTGGCTTGTTTACTTTCCTGACTGGCCTCTGCTGGCTTTGAAGTTCGACACTCTGATTAATAGCATACATCCTTATAAAGTCACGTGGTCACACCCAAAGCTTTGAGCCAAGCCACCAGACACACAGCGGGTCGACTGTAAAATTTTACTGGGGAGAGTTCCATCATGCACACATGTCTGTAAGTGGCTGCACCATTTCGTACTCCCACCCACTTCAACACAACTCAAGAACTCTAACTTCTCCACGTCCTCACCTGTGAGCCTTTGGGGTTTTAAGTATTATTTATCTTTTTTATCCTTATGGATATGGAGTGACCTAGTGTAGTTTTGATTGGCATTTCTCTGGTGATCAGCAACACTGAACCTCTTGCAATTTTTAATTTTAGTGGATCTCATTGTGACATTTTCGTAGCCCTGTTGATTGTACTTGGGCATCTTTACAGGCCTGTTGGTCACTTCTGTACTTTCTTTGGAGGAATGTGTAATCAATCCTGTAGCCCACAAAACACAGGAGATTCAACAAAACATAAAAAATGGCAAGGCCTGGGGTGTTGGGGACATGGCTCAGCCCCGGACACGTGCTTATCACACATGCATAACAATCCAAGTTTGATGCCCAGAGCCTGCACAAAAGAGCAGGCAAGGTGGTGCACACTTGTAATCCCAGTGCTTGGGAAGAAGAAGCAGGTGGATTGCCATGACTTGCCCACCAGACAGCCTAGGCCAATGAGTGAGTCCCAGGCCAGTGAGAGACCTTGTCTCAAAAAAGCACAGTAGATCATGCCTGAAGAGGAATGATGCCTGAGGGTGCCCTCTACTTTCCACGTGTAAATCTACATGTGCACGCACATATATATACAGAGAGAGAGAGAGAGAGAGAGAGAGAGAGAGAGAAACTGGACAACCATATGATCCAGTAGTCTCATTCTAGATATCTATACAATATAACTGAAATTAAGACACTGGAGAGATGGTACAGTGGTTAACAGCACTTGTTACTCTTACAGAGAACCTGGGTTTGATTCCCAGCACCCACCTGATGGCTTACAACCACCTGTAACTCCACCTCCAGGGAGTCTGATGCCCTCTTCTGACCTCTGTGGGCACCAACCACACACATGGTGCACATTTATACATGCAGGCAAAATATCTACATACAAAATAAAACAAATAAACACAACAAAAAATTTAAAGAACTAAAATTAAGATCTTGCAGAGGTCAACACTTGTGCACTGCAACACTAGCCACAACAGTCAAGGTGCAGAGAAACAATGTCCTTCGGAGAATGGATGGATAAAGAAACTGTGATATGTCCGTACAATAAAATCTCTCTCCACCATAAAAGAGAAGGAAATTCTGCAATACAAAATCACATAGATGAACCTTGAAGACACCATGCTAAGTGAAATAAGCCAACCACTGAAGGACAAGTACTGTATGAAGTTATCTGCAACAGTCAAACACATAGTACCAAAGAGTACAAGCCTGGTTGCTAGAGGCTGAGAGAGAAATGAGTAGCTAGTAATCAATAGGCATAAAATGGCAGTCAAGCCAGCTGAACAAGCTCTAGAGACCTGCTTCACAACAGGGGACCCACAGTCAATACTAATGCCTTGTACACTTCAGCTTTAGCAAGAGGCTCAATCTATGAAACGTTCTTTGCAAAATAAAATCGCTGCCTGAGGAGAAAACAGGCAAACCGTTGGTTGCCTGGGTAGTGGTTAACTTGATGGATGAGGTTGGAGGTGTAGGGACCGAAGAAGCATAAGAGGCTCATGATTACAAAGAAAAATTCTAGATGTGGAAATTCATCGAGCCTGATACTTTCCACATATAATAAACCGTTTTCAGAAAAGTGTGACTGGCCCAGCCTAAAGCCAACAGCTTTGAGTCCAAATTCTAAATTCCTCAGAAAAGGAATCTTGTTGGTCCAGCAGTGAGAGATGTCGAGTGTATCTGGACGCAATGGACCTGAGACTGGGGGTCACCAAGTCTTGGCAGGACACGCGCAAAGAAAAGGGATGCTGCTTCAGTCAGGTTTGTGCAGGGGTGCTAGGCAGTTTAAGTTGTTAGTTAATAAGATGGGGCTGAGGGCCAGACGTGGGCTTGCTCATTGTCATGTGTGTCTCTGGATAAAACCCTTGGCAAGCCTGAGTACCTCAACTTCCTCATGTGTGAAATGTGGTATGATAACAATGAGAGCCTGTTCCCTAATGTATAATGAAAAGTGAAGAGTTATTGTGTGTATCATGCTTAGAATAGAATCATATCAATGAATTCTGGCTCTGATAGTGTGTGTGTGTGTGTGTGTGTGTGTGTGTGTGTGTGTGTGTGTGTGTGTGTATGTGTGTGTGTATGTGTGTGTGTATGTGTGTGTTGTGAGTGCATGTGCACTTGCCTGTGAGTAAAGGCCAAAGAATGACCCCAAGTGTCCTGCTTTCTCACTTTCTGCCTTATGCTTTGAAGATGGGGTCTCTCACTGAACCTGGAGCTTGCTGTTTTTTTTCCTCTGCTAGGCTGGCTGATTAGCAAGCCCCAGTGATCTTCCTGTCTGCACCCCTCAGCAGCATTGGGGTCACAGGCATGCCCTGCTTTTTACATGGGTGCTAGTGGTCCAGACTCAGCAAGCACACTTAGCCACTGAGCCATCTCCCAGCCCTTAATGCTTTAAGTAATAGAATCCTAGACCACATAAGGTGGGGGAGCCCTTGGCAACACACAAGGTCAAAGACAGAAAGATTAGAAATCATGTCTCCTGACTCCAGAGTCCAGTGCTCTCTCCAGAGTCATCATCTACCTTTTCACTTCTCCTTCCCCGCTTCCCTGGGCTGGCAGGGTCAGAGGCAAGAGGCTTCTGGAAATGGCTTTCATTAGGCTATGAGACAAGTTCTGCTCTGTCTTCAACCTACCCTAACCAGGAGGAGCTGAAATCATTCATTCACAAGCTCGGGCTTACTCCATGAGAGCAGCAGAAACAACTGGTTCCCCTCTCAGCCCCTCTAGCACTGTGGATCTGCTTCTGCCTCCACAGCATGAAGCTCTGTCTTTGGGGCTGTGAGGGACAGGCAGCTGTTGAGAAGGAGTTCACTCTGACCTTGGCGAACTCACTCTGCACAGCAGAGGCTGCCGCCGGCCCACGGCCCACAGAGCAGACCAGTGTGGGATTCACTCAACAGTCAAAAGAACTACACTCACCCCAAATCCTCATTTTATCAGGTCTGGCTCCCAAATGCACCAAGGGAGGGGACTCTGGGTTTCTCTTTTGTGGAAAGCAGAATAGATGTGTGTCATGCCCAAGATAAGACTGCACACTCGTCACCTAAGTCTTCAAAGGCTCACTGGTGGAAATTATACTTAGTATGTACAACACACAGGGTGTAGGGGGAAGCTCTCACTCTGGTTATTCTCAGTTAATCCCTACCTGGAACCTATGAGGCCAGAGCTCTTCTCCTCCTTTTCCAGAAATGGAAATGGAGGTGAAAGGTTATGCAGCTAGCTAGCTCATGTTAGAGGCAAATCTGGAATTCAAATCCAACTACTCTGGCCTCAAAAACACTGTATATATTGCTTATATTGCCTACTTGCCCATTAAAATTCCTTGAGACTATTTTAAAAGTATAGATTCTTAGGCTTTTAACAGACTATCCAGGTAATACTGGGCACTAGGTGCAATTTTTAAAGTAGCATTTAGATATTGTTTTCTTTTTAAAGTGTGTGTGTGTGTGTGTGTGTGTGTGTGTGTGTGTCCATCCAGAGAAAAAAGCCAGAAGAGGGTATCAGATACCCTGGAATTGGACTTACAGGTGGTTGTGAGCTACCCTGATGTGGGTGCTGGGAACTGAACTTGGGTCCTCTGCCAGAGCAGTAGGCATTCTTCAGCACCGAGCCATCTCTTCAGCCCAGTATTCAGAAACTGGAGTGTGCACTGTGGTATTTTGCTCTGTTCAACATCTTGCTTCTGTTTTTCCACAGCAGACCCTCCATTCCCTTTGAAAACCCTCTCAGCTCCTTGTCTTAGAGGCAGCTCCTTCAAAGTTCAGTTCTGATTGTTTAGGGAGTGCCGTCTTGACTAAATGGTCTCACTCCCTGTGGAGTTTGAATTTAGGGCCCAAATGACCCAGGAGTCAGACTTAGATGGAGCTGGCGTGGCTGCTCATGTTTTCTTTCAACACTAAGCTCCCGGCCAAGGAACTCTTCTCACTTCAGATAATTAAAGGCAGTTTCGACTGGACGCAACCCAACATCACTAACTAGTGACAGAACTGAGGACTAAGTTTAGGGCCAGAGCCCCCCACCTCAGTTTCCCTGGATTCCAAAAGAAATTAGGAAACAGAAATCTACAAAGGAAAATGGAGTCATTTAGAACTTGGTCAAATTGTGAAGGGAAAGAATCTCATTTCTCTCCACCATGTCTATAACTTTCTTATAATTTACAGAAAAACATGAGACAACAGCTAGATGACACATAGATTAAGTTGTGGGCCGGTTAATTGGTTCTTTCCTGGGAGAAGGGTGACTTAACCTCAGATTCCCTCTATTGCCTCTGTTCTCAGAGTGGGACTTCTTAGGGACCCACAAGTATAAATGTGTAACTACCATGAACACAGCCTGTAGAGCATGCCCCATAGTTGGTCATTCCACTGGGATGGAGGTTGATAATCATTACACAGAAACCAGTTCACTAGTTTGAGTTTCCTCTTTATCCTACACAGCTGGTCCTCAGATCGAATTTCTGCCCTTGAGAGTTACTAAAAAGCTTGTATATATGGCAGCCTTTTGGGTATTTGACCTAGATAGGACAATCCTCCAGACACCTCCACCACACACCCCTCTGAGGCATCTTTTTGGCATTCGGTAACGCACAACGTGGTTACTGAGTATTTTGGCTGTGAATATAGAAGCCATAGACTGCAGTGTTACATAAATAGGATGTGATTTTAGCAAGATGGTGTACTTTCTGATGTCGATAAATAATAGATAAATGAGAGAGGAGGGAGAGAAGGGGAAGAAGGCACTGTACTGTGGAACGTGTGTGGCCTCTATTGAGAAAGTCACATAGCTGTTCTGATGTGATGATGATGCCATGGTCATGTCTCAGCCCTATCTGTTGCTTCCTTCCTAAAAGTGAGCTCCAGATCCCCCACGTGGTGTTATGTAAAGCCTAGCAGCGCAGGCTTTCAGAGGAGAGCAGCTTTTAGGTTGCTTTCTTGAGCTGAGGACCCTGGACATTATCACAGAGGACGTGGTAAGCCTTTTCCGTTTTTCCTATTGCCACTCAGACTATAATGGATGGATCAAGCATAGTGAAGTCAAGACTTCCTCTCCTTTTATTGGGCCACATGTGAGTTGAGGTCATGACATCTGTATGGATGATCAGAGTATTATCAGGAACACCAGAAGATGCTCATTTGTGGGAACTAAGCAGGCTCCCGGATGACAGAGGCTCTCAGGAGCGTCTGGAAGCCTTTTTACAGTCCTTCTGTTACACCCAAGCCTCTACTGGTGCTCAGTCTTCACTGAATTGAACTGGGAACCTGAGTTTATGTTAGAGATGAGATAGTGCCAACCCTACCCAAACGGGAGGACCAGCCTCAGAGTATCCCCCAGTGACCTTCAGAGTTCTACATACAGAAACTGGGAAAAGAAAATAGGCAGGTATTTTTTGAAATGGGGGTCTCAGTATGTAGCTCATGTTGGCCTTGAGCTTGCCATCTTCCTGCCTCAGTTTCCTGAGTGATGAGAGATCATGGGCATGTGCCACTCTGCTCAACTCAGTGAGCCACCAACATAGGTTTAGGAAATGTGGCTTCTGGTTTTTATATGCATAGAATACTACATAGTACATATTAAATATTACATGTCTAATATTAAATAGTGCCTATCTAAGATACTGTTTCCTATCTATAGATCTATAGATATTTATGGTTTTTTTGAGACAGGGTTTCTCTGTGTAATAGCCCTAGCTGTCTTGGAACTTGTTTTGTAGACCAGGCTAGTCTCAAACTCAGAGATTCACCTGCCTCTGCCTCCTGAGTGCTGGGGTTAAAGGCATGTACCACCACGCCCAGCTTGTAAATGATATTTTAAATACTATAAAAATATAATACTTTCATGTTTTTGATGCCTGACACACTTCTAAAGTTAAATATCTGCTTTTTAAAAAGAGATAAATAATGACAGTATTCCTACACCAACATTTAGTCAGCATGGCTCTTATTAAAATATAATTTACATATAATAATGTACAAACTTCAAGCATGCATTTCGATTCATTCTGAAAGGCCTATGTACTTGCATAAGAACTGGATCAGCTAAGATCTACACCAGCTCTGTCACCCCAGACACTGATACATAATTGCTGCCCAGGATTCCATTATGAGGATGAGATAGATTTCTCTTACATAAGCATTCATCAGTAGTTGCTTGAGTCACTTCCAAATTTCAATCGCTATAAATACTGATGGGATGAATGTCATTCTAGCTAAATAAATGCACCTATCCTTAAATAACCCCTTAGCGAGAATTCCTAGAATTGTCATCCTCAGGGCAAAGGGGTCAGGTTTCACCATTTTCAAATCACAAACTACTTCTAAGACTATAAAATATTGACAAACCACCTAGGGAGTGAGTTTCCACCTCTGAACTGCCTGGCCCAGGGCCCCCGTTCAATACTTAGTGCTATTTTTATTAGTCATTATTCTTTGGCAGGTCAGAGGGTGGCTTACATTCATTCCGGAGCAGTAGAGACACCTCTAGATATTAATAATAATTTTTAAAACATTTATTGAGTGCTGCTCTGGGCCAGATACTATCTCAGGTGTGGTCTAGGCAGTTTTCTCATGATACCTACCGCTAGGATTTAGGTATTATCCTCCCTATTTTAAAGATATGAACTAAAGGTTACAGAAATTTGGATTATTTTAACAAGGTCACAGGAGTAGTAAGTGGCAGAGTAGGAATCTGACACCAGTGCTTCCTGGCTGCAAAGACTGAATTCCCAGCATTGCATCACAGAATTTGAGCTTTTATATAAAATAATGAAGATGGAAATAGAAAGGCAATTATATCATGCTGGTATGCTCTGGACCAGGGACTGTGGAGGATTCTCCATATACCCAGAGTAGGGAAGGAGGTAGACCAATAGAAAGACCCTAAGCTACTATATCAAAGGCTCACCACATGCTGTGTGAAGCACTTTCAAGCAAGGGCTTTGTGATGCTTTTGCTATTAACCCATTTGTCTTTGCTAGCCCTTTCCCATTTCCATTTTCCATTTTCAATACATTTAAAAAGTATCCCTATAGCTCATGTGGTTGGTACTGTCCTATTTTATATAAAGAAACTAAGGCACAGAAAAGTAAAATGATGTGCCCAAATTTCCACAATGAGAATCTGCGTAGAGCCAGGCCCCAAATTCAGACATGTCTGACTCCCATGTATATGCTCTTAGCTACCACTAACATAATCAACAGACTTCCCCATGACGTATTTACAGCTAGCAAGGCCTAAATCAGCTGGGGACCTGGGACAGGGAATGTGATGGCCTTCAGAGTTCTATTCTACAACGGTCCTCTGAGTATAGAGGATATGCAACAGATTAATGATACAGTTAAGCCTGTTTTTTTGAGTCTGGACTTGAGCACGAGATGACCTTTGTTTAGTGGGACACTAGCAAACAAAACAAACAGGCTTTAAATGTTCTTGGTGTTCATGGAACCCTGAAACTCCCATATGAACAAACCAAAACTAGCCAGAGAATCAAGGATGAGGCCGCACAAAGGAGAACCAAGGCACTCGGGTGGTAAATAAGTCATGTGGCAGCAACCTAGTCACTGCCAGACATATGAGTGGGCTCATCCTCAAGCATCAAGCCTCCAGCCAATCCACCACACACACACAAGCACAGATAAGGACCCCAGGACAAAAAGCTCACTTGACTCGGCCATTCCCATCCCTCGAAGATATTTCCTCCCTTTCTTGTTCTGGTGCTTTGTAACCTGACTCTGGCCCTAAGTCATGCTATGGAAGCTCTAGAAACTGACTCTAAGATGTCTCGGAGAGAATAACAGTTTTCAATCCGATGAGACTGAGAAGGCAAAGGAGACAAAATTTTGTTCTGTTGTTGTTTTTGTCTTATTAGTTTGTTGTTTTCAGCTTGTCTGTTTGTTTTGATTTTCCTTTTTGAGAGAGAGAGAAAACATGAAGTCGCGCTGGGTAGGGAGGTAAGAAGGATCTGGGAGGAACTTGGGGAGGGGCAAGACTGTGATCAAGCCGATCCCAACACTTGGGAGGCAGAGGCAGGTGGATCTCTGTGAGTTCAAGGCCAGCCTGGTCTACAGAGCGAGTTCTAGGACAGCTAGGGCTACACAGAGAAACCCTGTCTTGAAAAACCAAAAATAAATAAATAATAAATCTTGTATAAGAATTAAAATAAAAATGAATTTTGAAAAATATGTAATGTTAGGAAAAGAAGAAGAAAGAGGCCTAAGGAAGAATAGATGTCATTTATGAGCTCTGCCGTGTTTTGAGGCCTTCCAACGGTGAGTGCTGTGAATGCCATTGAATGGTTGAATCAGTAACTAGGTTCATTAGGACAGAGGTTAGCTCAGTATATCACAGTGTGACTCCATCTATAGAGCAATGTCACACAAGTATAAAGCTGTAATGATGACCAGAATACAACCCAGCTCAGGTGGTGCTTGGAATAGCAAACAACATAGGATGGAGCCTAGAACAGTCTTTTCCCTAGACAAAAACACGCATTTCTGCTTCATAAGCTGCACACTTGGTCCCTCAAGGTCACACAGGAGGGGAGGGCACCCTTCTAGATCTGTAGAGCGCCAGAAGCACCAAAGACAGCCTGTCCAGGTGGACAAGCAGGTGTGCCTTGGTCTTTAATCATGTCTCCAACCACAGGCAGAAAAAAAGGTCAATGAACCGAGTCAAGCCAGTTCAGGAGTCTGGACCAATTCATCATTCTTGCTGCCAACAGACCTTCTTGGAATAGAATCCAGAGAGAGACAGTCATTACAAGTAGGCTGCCAAATCTGAAGCATGGGGACTATAAGAGCACTCTCTGCTGTACCCATGCCTAAAGCAGGGGACGGCTGCATTCCCCAATTCATACAGAGAAGGGTTGCTCTTTATGCTACCTATGAAGCCTTCACACTCCTAGGAAAGACTACCAGATGGTCAACAGAAAGCCTGTTCATTCTCTGGACTTGTTTGGTTTGTTCTTGCTACCCACCCACATGCACTGAAGTAGTCATAGTCATCATCGTCATTATTGCCATCATCATCATCATCATCAACATCATCGTCATCATCTATATAAAGCCTTACCAAACACTGCTTTAGGAGTTTTCATAGGTAATCAAACATTTGACATTCATAACAATGCTGTAAGGCAGGGGCTATCCTTTTATCCGTTTTTCAGCTGAAGAATTTAAGAGATTTAAAATAACTACCCCAAGGTTACACAGGTTTATGTCTAAGAGGACTGAATCTATAGTCTGTAGTTTAAACCAGTGAACAATACTGATTTTCTAGGGTGCCTCTAAGAGGCCATCTATCTCCACTCTTTTTTGTTTGTTTGTTTTTTGTTTTTCAAGACAGGGTTTATCTGTGTAGTTTTGGTGCCTGTCCTAGATCTCTCTCTGTAGACCAGGCTGGCCTCAAACTCACAGAGATCAGCCTGGCTCTGCCTCCTGAGTCCTGGGATTAAAGGCATGCACCACCACCATCACCACCACCCAGCTCTATCCCCACTCTTTAACCATGGAATTATCATACAAACTCTCATCTCTGGGAATAGGTACATGTATTAGGGAAACAGAGCCCAGAGGAGAGATGTAGCTATAGATGTATAGATTGGTTATGTGAATCAGCTCACATGATGATGGAGACTGAGAAATCTCATGATCTGCCATCTGCAAACTGGAGAATTAAGAGGCTCAGTAGTACATTTCCACCAAAGCCAAGTCCAAAGGCAAGAGAAGCAGAAAAGTCATAGTATTCATCCTGGACCATCCTGAAGACCTCAGACCTGAGAGCACTGAGGGGCAGAAGAAATGTAGATGCCCTAGTTCAAACAGGGGGTGAATTCACCTTTTGCCTGCCTTTTCTTCTATCTGAGTCTTCAACAGACTGAATGCTACCCACCTGTACAGATGAGGGCAATGCTTCTTACTCAGTCTACTGATTTGAACACTAAGCTCTCTGGAAATCCCCTCAAAGACCCACCTAGAAATTGTTTTACCAGCTCTTGGCGCATCTCTTAACCCAGGCAAGCTGCTACTTGAAAAATCAACCATTGTAAGTCTATCCTTTCTGAACTTGGTATCTGCCTCTTTGGATTATACTTTATTTTAGAATAAAGAACAACGAAGTCATAATTCCACTTGATAATACCATTAGATCTGAATTAACCACAAGCACACTACTCTCTTCCCTCGGGAATGAGGTAAGGTCGCTGAGTGCTGATGACTCTTCTCTTGACACTCTGTACTTAAATACTAAAATGTAAAATTAACAACTTAAGTACTGACATGAAGTCAACGCATCTAATCTTACACGACGAAAGACTAAGAGGAGAAAGAAATTAGATACCTGTTTAATACAGGCACATACATCCACAAATTTATTCATAACAAAATACACATGAGAACTACAGTCTTCATTTCTGCAACTGGTTGTAAAGTGATAGGTGCCTGTAACTTGCTTGTAACTCTCTTCTACTCATTCTATGTTTCTTCTGCTGTCAATCAAGAATCTCAGTTGATAGTGGTTCTTTGCCTGACAGAGTGATCTAAAGCTCCATCCCTAAAGAGTCTGGGCCATGTAATCCTGCCTGGGTTAGGTTACTAGAGTGTTCTATAGACCTTAAGCACAAGTCATGGTGGTGCCAGAGAGAAGCCCTGTGTTCCAAGCACACGTTTCCTCCCCCCGCCCACATTAGGAGAGACCCCATTCTTAACCCAGCAAGTTCCATTACTCCTGTCAGAGGCATAAGAAGCTAAAAGTAGAGCCATTAGTGTTTGTCTGGTGGAAGAATTTCTCCTGGAAGAGCCAAGGTGTCCAGACCATCCGAGGACAGCATCTTGGAGAGAGGAACCCACATGTCTCCAGATGGGTCACCAGGAGTAACTGTGAATGGTACCACTCTAACTGCCACCACTTGATGCCAGGATCTTGGCCATCAGGGGAACAGCATACACTGGTGCTGATTTTGAGGATCCTTACAGCCATCTGGGGAACCTTGCCTCAATTTCAGAAAGCCCAAAGTCACTTTGGAAAACTCACCCCTGAATTTCTATTTGTCTACAAACATTCTTGGCACAAAACTTCCTGTTTGAGTCTGTTAGGGCTACCAAACCAAAATAGGTGACTTTTAAATCACAAAACTATTTCTCATGGTTTTAGAAGCCAAGAGGTTCAAGATCAAGGGAATGGCAGACCAGGTGTCTGGTGAGAGCCCATTTCTGTTTACCTTGCTCTTGCCTTGGTGTGGTGGTTTGAAAGAAAATGGCCCCCAAAGGGAGTGGCACTATGAGGAGGTGTGGTCTTGTTGGAGGAAGTGTGTCACTGTGGAGATGGACTTTGAGGTCTCATATGTGCTCAAGCTATGCCCCATGTTCAGTTCTCTTCCTGTTGCCTGCAAGTCAAGATGTAGGACACTCAGCTACTTCTCCCGCACCATGTCTGCCTGCACACCACCATGTTGCACTATGATGATAGTGGACTGAACCTCTGAAAATGTAAGCCACCCCAATTATATGTTTTTCCTTTCTAAGAGTTGCTGTGGACATGGTGTCTCTTCACAGCAACTGGAACCCTAACTAGGACGCTTGGTGTACCTCATATGGTGGAGGGGATGAGACATTTCTCAGGTCCTTTTTCTAAAGGTGTGGATGCCATCCATTCATGAAGGCTCCCCCCCACCCCCCGCCTCATTCTTGACCAGATCACTTCCTAAAAGTCTTGCCTCTAATACCATCATTTGGGGGTTAGAATGTCAACATGAATTTGAAGAAAGACAAAACATTCAGACCACCACAGCACATGAACAGAGCTTGCCTATGGGCATAGCCCATCCTTCTGGTCACTGTGATCTATGGTTGCTGGAGTTGCTGGAAAGGAACCACAGCCATCATGTTCTCATAGGAGGAAAATCTTCCTAAAAATGAATCAAACACAGGAATGCTGTGATCCAAGACGTGAAGAAGGAGACTCCCAAGAATTTCACCGAAATAGCTTGACTTATGATGCCAGGTCTACCCTTGGGTGTTTCGCTATCAGAAGCCAAAAGCTTTCCCTTTCATATAATCTCATATAAATGAATGTTCTGTCTCAGACCTGGAAGAACTTTGGAAGGTTCCCATTCCTTGGAGTTCTCAACCTCAAGCATCACATTTCTCAAGTCAAATATCAGCAACACAAACTCTAGACTGGACTGGTCTTGTTGTTATGGCAACAGACATCATCTGAACCCTCACTACACCCCACTCCTGAACTGCAGCAAAATACTAAGTGGTTGACCACTGGCCGAAGAGTAGCAGAAGTCAAAGAAATTCAGTGACAGAAGGCTGCCCCTTTTTATTTGGGGCAAGCTGAGGTCAGCCACCAATTATTTTTTGTTTTGTTTTCCAAGACAAGGGTTCTCTATGTAACCCTGACTGACCTGGAATTTGCTCTGCACACCAGGCTGGCCTCAAATGCAGATCTGCCTGCCTCTGCCTCCTGAGTGCTGGACTAAAGATGTACACCACCACAACCAGCAGAGTCAGCCATCAACTCTAAGTGGGAAACAAGGCTGGTGTGGGAGACAAAGACAAATTAGAAGAATTCCAGGATAAGCAAAGCAGAAATAAAGTACAAGAGCTAGCTGGCTCCTGGGCAGTGTGGGACTGCATAGTACAAAGCCCTATCAATTAGGGCATCTGGGCTGCATGCCACAAACAGCCAACTTCTTACCTCACCTGTCCGTCCAGCTGCAGGGTAAGAAGACTCAGAAGTGATTCCCTCCTTTAGCATCATCAATGAGGTAGGTTTCTTCAGCCCTTCGGAGGCACCATGCTCAAGATCTCTCTTTTATTAGCCCCCAAAGCCTGCCACAACTCTAAGCATCACACACACACACACACACACACACACACACACACACACACACACACACACACACACATGTCCTAGAGAGCAAAAAGAAGAGATGAGGGATGTATTTCTCTTACAGGAAAGGATTTTTCCCTAAAAGCCCTCTCCCATGCCCCTCAGGTTGTGTGTGTTCATTTATCAGCAACCAGAAAGCCTAAAAAAAGCAAGTATCAGGCATTTTCACCATCTATCATAGTAGTGGCCTCTGGCAGAAGGAAGGAAGAAAGTCAGGGCTGAGAATGCCTGTTGTGTAGAGAACCAACAAATACCCCAAACTTCAGACAAGCTTACACCCAAACACTCAGGTTTTCTACCCTCACATCACTCAGCTTGTCAGTGACATAATACTGTCTTTAAGTCGATTTATCTTTATTTAACCTAAATAATTTTTCTTAGATGTGAATTTTTATATCCATACCAGGTGTATGAAACTATTACTAAATATATTTTCTCAATACATACTAAAATGTATAGTGATTAAATGAAAAAATACTCATCACCTACAAGCATCTCCTGCCCCACTGGCAATAGTCACACCTTGGTTATTTGTTTGTTTTTGCTTTTTTGAAACAGGATCCCACAGTGTAGCCCAGGCTGACCTGTCACTCACAACCCTCAGCTTTCTGGGGGTGGGGTTATAGTGTGTTCTACTGCACCCAGCTAATACTTTGGGATGAATCCCCATTCTTCTGATTCGTGGACCCTGATAGTAAGACCTCCCAACAAAGGACTGGAAAATGTATGGAAAAGCTGTCTTCTTACAGGAGCACTAGTGAGTAAGTGGTGCCCATTGATCTCCAGGCCCCAGTGTCCAGGCAGTCACTAGCCAGGATCACAGTGGAGACCTACCCTTTTCCCTGCCCAACAACACTCCCTCTCCGCCTGCCTCCACTGACAGCCAACCTATTAAAGTGACTGCACACCAGGAAGGGCTGGCTGCTACTGGGTACTCACGTCAGAGGCTGGGCCCTTGTCCGCACCGGGGCAGGAGAACGTGACGAATTCATGGCAGCGCTTGTGCACAACAAAGCAGCAGACTGCAAAAGAGAGAACAGGGGTGGGGAGGAGGGAGGGAGGGAAACGGGAGGAGAGGGAGAAGAAGCCATTAGGTTGCTCCACGTGAAGACATCAGGCAAAATAACATCAGCTTCTACCTCATGTCCTCCGTTGGGTCCACTGATGGGACATCCTGTGCAGGCATTAGATGTCTAAGTTAAGTAGGGGGCTCGGGGGACAGCTCGGTGAGCAAAGGACTTGGCGCATAGTTGTGAAGAGTGGTGTCTGATCCCCAGACCCCACTGGGCATGCAAGGTGGCTGCCTGTAATCCTAGCAGCCCTCAGGAGGCCGAGATGGGCATCCCCATTGTCACTATCTAGCTGGACTAGCTCCAAATTGAGAGAAGCCCTGCCTCAATAAAGAAAGTAGGGAGCAGTTGAGGAACACATCATATGCCAACTTTGGGCCTCCACAATGCACACACACACACACACACACACACACACACACACCACAAATGCATGTATGCATGCATGCATGCACTCACCTCTACTGCCCCCACCTGCACTCATACACATGAGAGTATGCACGCACACACATACACACCACACACACTTGCATACACATTAAAAATTAACATAACTAGTGTGCTAAGAATCACATATACCCCAAAGTTACAGCCCCTTAAAGATCATTTCGAGTGCCTGGTCCTTTATTGGTTTGGAAATAGGATGCTGTTTTTTTAGATCAAGTACCAGATGAAGCAGTTGGCTGATATTTAGGTCCGTAATACATCAGAAACATGTGTCTTTCAGCGTTAGACTCCTACCTGGAGGGATGATTAGAACAGGAAGCATGTGGAGGAACAGTGAGCAAGAATGGCAGAGGCGCGTTCCTCTCACCAGATCAGTGTCAAGTCAGTGTGGGCGGAGAAGAAACAGGTTCCAGGCTGGGGGTGGAGCTCAGTGGAGTGCCTGCCTAGCAAGTGGGAAACTCTGGGATGAAGAGGAGGAGGGGGCAGCCTGGGGAGGAAGGAGGAAGATAAAAGGGAGGGCAGGAGGAAGGGGAAGAGGAGAGGGAGAGGCTGAGAGGAACGAGGAGGAGGAGGAGGAGGAGGAGGAGGAGGAGGAGGAGGAGGAGGGACCCAAAGGTGACAGAAAGCAGAGGGGAGGTGGGAGAAAGAGGAGGGAAAGAGGAGGAGGGAGGACAGTGAGGTGGCCATGCTGCTTGTAATTTGTAGCCAGAAACAAATAAACGTACATTTGAAACCATGAGAGTTCGATGCATCTATGGTACTGCTTCACTGTCTCAGGACTCCAGTGGTTTGAGGAAGGGATGGTGAGTGTATACATCATAAAATGGACAGTTTTCAGTTTTGTTTCTCAGATCTTTTACATCCTCTAGACTCCTGGGTTCCTAGAGGATGGACCCCGTTAGGGACCAACTCAGAGGTTTTGTAAAGCACATAGTCAACAAACGGAGCAGAACAGTTCAAGCTACTCAGAGAGCTGTGATTGTGCAGCCCGTCATCCGCAGGTACCGACAGTGCACAGTGTCTGTGAACATCTGTCCAGGGATAGTCTTAAGGGTTCGACTACAAATTCACAGACAGTACAAACGCCAGGCATGTGGTAGATGATGTTACCGGGAGGTAGTCACTACCTCCTCTTTCAAGTCCCCAGAACGTGGGCAGCTGCACAAAAAAAACCAATATGGAGTCGCCAACACGTAAGAAACAAGGAAAGAAAAAGAGAGAAAATAAGAGAAACTTACATCCAATGAAATATAAAAAAACATCTTGACTAAAGGCATTATGCATATGTCATTTAAATCCTAATTTGAATAAGACAGCAATATTAAAAATCTACTGAGACAATCAGGAAAACGGATCTATTCACTTGGATTTTATGATTCTAGGCAATTATTCTTATTGATATTTGAGAACAAATACCTTTGGTATGGTAGTGGCATGGAGGTTATTTTAATGGCATCTGTCTTTGAGAGCTACATCTTAAAAGCTTTATGGATAAAATAATTCAACTCAAAGTAATTCGGTGTGCTCAGGGGGGCGATAGATTGAAAAAAAAGAAAATAAGAAAGAAAGAAACTTGATCATTATGACTCATCATTAAACCTTCCTGGTAGACATTACGAGGATTTAATGGCAATCTGCCTTCTTTTATATATGCTTGATTCTTCCATAAAATAAAATTTTAAGATGGAGACAGAAACCAACAGAGAGAGGCTAAGTTACAAAACACCAGGATGGGAGGGATGGCCGCGCCGAATGCGCCGCAGCCTACATTCCCCAGGAGAGTGTGCAAAATGCTGATGAACTTCATGTAAGGCTAATTTAAGTGTGTGAACAATTAAGATGGGGATGGCTGGCAGGACGGCTTAGAGCACCTGCTGGGTGGGCCTGATGATTTCCGATTTCCGCTTACTCCCAGCAACCCACAGTAGGAGAGAACTAACTCCTGAAATCCGTCCTCTGACCTGCACACAAATGCTATGGTGCACGCGTGTGCGCATACACACACACACACACACACACACACACACACACACACACACACACACCACAACAATACATTTGTTTAAGAATTAAGTTTGGGGGTGCCTCTCAATAGCAGAGTGTGTGTAAGACCAAACACTGCGAATATTAACAATAACAAAAATGAACAATGAAGGATAAAATAAGATAAAAAATGCCATGAACAGCTTTCCAAGCAGTGTAAGGAAAAGTGTAAAGAAAACATTCTGAGTTTGCCTGGACAAACAGCCAATTGGGGACTCTCTCCATTCCCCAAATCATGCGTGTGAGGATGTTTAAAAATATGCATTTGATGCCATTTGGACTTTAAGCTCTTTAATCCATCTCTAATTTTTTTTTTTTAAATCCAGTGAGCATTGGGAATCGAACCCCACCATAGGTACCCAGTTGTCCCAGCAGCCTGGATTGAATAATTCTGCCCTTCTGCGTGGACTGCCAATGGCAAGTTTATTAAGTGTTCAATAATTATATATGCTGAGCTTCTCCTCAGGCCTTCAGCTTTGTCCACTGATCTGACAGGAAGTATGGCAATGGAGGGGGCGGGGTAATTACAGCAGCTTTATGACATGTGCCCCAGCACCGTGAGCCCGTCCTCATTATCCTCATTTCCAGTGTTTCCCTCGCTATTGCTTCGGGTTTATTCTTCCAAGTGAACTTCAGAAGCAGTTGATCAAGGTTTTTAAAATACCAAGGGGAATTGTATTGGAACCACAGTAAGTTAATCCCTTTTCTCCAAAAATAAAATAAGACAAAATAATTGGGACTTTCGTTGAACTGACCTTACATTTTCAAAATTAAAATTCAAGATAATTGACACTTTTACAAAAGCAAGTCACTCTTCTGGGAATTGATTGCTTCCTTGTTAAAAAGAAGTCTTGTCTCGTATCTCCCAGAGAGCCTCTAATTTTCTCCACATTGTCCCTACGCAGTTCTTACAGCAGACCATCTCAGGGATCCGGTTTTAATGTGCATATTTCGTTGTGTCTTCCAACTGTTTGCTGTTTACATGTAGAAGAGTAACGCAATCCCTGTGTGCAGATTTGGGAGCCTTTTTAAAACTCATAACCATTGATTTGGGGTCTTAGTTGCCTTCAGAATCCTAACTAGAAAGCTGTGTTATTTTTCTTTTCTCCTTTCTCACATACATGCCCCTTCCCCCTCTTTATCATATTTCTGCATCTAGAACTTTCGGAACACCAGGAAATAAAGTGCGGATAGCTCTCCTTTCCAGCCAGTATCACCTCTCTCTCCCTTTCTCCTTCTAGGAGTTCCTCACAATCACCAAAGATGCTTTTCATGACTCCTCGGAATGACTTTGAGTTTGTGTTTTCTTGGAAATTGCCCATGTGTTTACAGTGTAGCGTCTGACTCTGGTGTGACATTGATCCTATCAATCTCTCCTCAAGTCATATTGTTATGGGGACTCATATTTTCCCCACAGACTAACCTTTGTTGTCTATTATTTTATATTTTTAATGTATTTCATTTTAGTGCTCGGGACAGAACACAGGGCCACTTGCATGCTAGAAAACTACTGTACATAGAACTATGTATCTATCTATCTATCTGTTCCATGTGTTTGCATGAGCGTGTGAGTGTGTGTATGTGTGTGTGTATGTGTTGTGCATATGCATACACAGACTTGTGGAGAGAGTCAATGTTGAATGTCTTCCTCAGTAGCTCTCCATCTTAGTTAGTTAGTTGGTCAGTCAGTTAGTAATTTTTAAGACAGAGTCTCTCACTGAACCTGCTAGCTCACTGATTCTGCTAGACAAGGGGCAACTACACTCCAGGGATCCACCTGTCTCTGCACCCAGGTGCTGGGGTTACAGATGTCAGTCACTGTGCCTGGCTTTCACATGGGTGCTAGTGATCTGAACTCAAGTCCTCACGCTGATGCAGCAACAGTTTACCAACTGAACCATCTCCCTAACCCTTTTTATTTTGAGACAGGTTTTCACTAAGTTGCCTGGTCAGGCCTTCCTGCCTTAATTTCCCAAGTGACTGGGGTTGCAGGCCTGTACTACTAGGCTGAGTGTCTTCTGTTAGTGTCCTAGCCTCAGAAGGATAGTCATGGGTTTGGTGGTCTGTTCTGCCAGAATTTTCTCCACCAACACTGCCTCTGCTTTCCCGATGGCAGTGTATCTGTGCTACTTACTAGCTAGGCACAGGAATTCTGGACCCCCGTGGCTAGGTTCTGGGGTTGCCTCCGCAATTTGAAACTAGAGTATTCAGGTACATTATCTGGTCTCCCTCTTTGAAATATGACAGTGAGAGAAGCAGTTCCCATATCATGGTGGTGTTGTCCATCCTCAGAACTATGCCATCGATACCTCAAATAACCACCAAACACCAGCTCCCATCATGTACACCTCCCAAAGCTGCTTGAATGGACGATCCAGTGAATTTATTCCCATTCTTCTTCATTAAAAATTGAAAGATTTTTCAGGCTCAAACTCTTAAGTACAGTTTTGGCTGTATTTATGTTTTACATTTAATGTCATTATTAAGTTTCTAAACGGTCTATTATTATGGCCTGGATTTTTTCCTTGACCCAGAATGAATTAGGAAAGTTTCTTCCCCCATTTTAAAGCAGTCATTTTATTCTAGAGCAGTAGTTCTCAACTTTCCTAATGCCATGACCCTTGAATACAGTTCCTCATGTTGTGGTGACCCCAACCATAACGTAATTTTTTTGCTACTTCCTAACTGTAATTTTGCTACCATTATGAAATGTAATGTAAATCTCTGTGTTTTCTGATGGTCTTAAATGACCCCTGTGAAAGGGTTGTTTGACTCCAGGGGTGTCAAAATCCACAGGTTGAGAATCACTGTTCTAGACCTTTCTTCAAAACCTCCAAAGCATAAGTCAGGACCTTCTTCATCCTTGTCTGTTCTGTCAGGGCACCAGGAATCAACAGCATATCATCCTGCACTTTCCTAGTGTCTACCACAGTTCCTAGTAGTCACACATAACTGATAGTCAGGAAATAAACGTCTGGTGCATGAAGGAACAAAAGAATGAGCCACAGGAAGAGAAGAAAGTGTAACTACATCATGGTAGAGGTGGCTCCTGAATGGTTCTTCCACATTCCACCATGGTAAGTTCTCCAGTTAGCACAAAAATAAAGAATCCAGCCCTATGAGGAGGAGGAGGAGGACGAGGAGGAGGAGAAGGAGGAGGAGTGACCTGAGTGGGCCAGTCACTCTCCCCAGCAGTGGGAGACAGATTTTGGAAGCTGAAGAGCTGTGGTGCAGGTAACTCCTTTAAGTGGTTTTGTTTCTGCAAAATTGTGCAAATCAAATTCCCCATTAACTAACACACGCTTTTAAAGAGGACTAACTGCGGCTGCCTATTTTAAGAAACAAACTAAATCCCTTTGTGATACAAATAAACACCCCCTCATTTCTGTTTGGCAAATTCAGGGGCAGACTCGCTTTTCTTAAAGAGGAGGTATTTACATACAGAGCTGCTGAATGTGCCAGGTCCCACTTCCACACAGGTAGCTGGAGGAAGCCAAGACTCCCTACATGCTTCATGGTGTATTTAATTACTCCTTGCTCTCAGAGATGGGAAAGCCTCCAGTCTGGCACCCTCGGAACCCAGTCTAGAGACCTGTGCAGATTACTGGTGAGGTCCGAAACACGAATGCTTCTGGTCTAGGTGAGTGATAGGGATGCCTGGGGGGGAAGTAGAAAGTGGCCTGTGTAAGGGGTCTTGCAACTCAGCCTCAGCGAGGAGTGAGAAAGGGTCTCAAGCTCCATCCATCTCCACACCTCCCTTGTACATGAAAGGCCCTCGGAACCGTGAACGTTACCTTACCAGGAAAAATGGCCTTTGCAGATGTGATTAAGCTAAGGACCCTGCAAAGGGGAATGACACTGACTTATTGGAGTGGACTCCACAGAACCACAAGAGTCCCAAGAGGGAGGCGCCAGGGCCAGTCTGAGGGTGAGCTATGATGGTGGTGGAAGCAGAGGTTGGTGTCGTGTTCTTGCTAGAAGGAACATGATCGAGGAATGCGGGTGGTCCACAGCAGTTGGAAAAGGCAAGGAACAGAATGTCCCCTCCAGTCTCCCAGGAGGAAAGCAGCCAGCTGACACCTTGACTTTAGTCCTAACAGATCCATTTTTAGACTTTCGGTCTCCAGAGCTGTACAACACTAACTTCATGCCATTTTAGGTGCCCGTATGTCTTTGAATTTGTTACAGTGGCTTTAGGAAACTAATACACTAGCTAAGGATCAGAAACACATGATTGATGCTATAAGCACCAGTCGGCTAAAGCAGAGACACTTTCGAGAGACCTCCATGGGGTAACTGTCGAGACTGCAATCTGTTCCACTCCCAAATGTTCAGTTCTAACCATCACAATATATTCATTATACTTTGAACAGGTGGGTACAGGGGGATCCAGTAATATTTTTTGTTTTGACCTTGACCTTCCTCTTCCACCCAATTCTCACTGGGTTAGTGGTATAAAATTAGCATCCGTGGATGTCCATCCTTGCTGTAAAATTCCTATCAAGGTGAGGTAGAAATTCTAACAATAGTTGCAGTTAGCTGTGGCTAGAGAAGAGAGACCCTGATACTTTCCGAGGCTCTCACCTCTCTCAGGATGTCCCAAGTCTGCCAGTCCTCAAGCAGGGAGGCTATCATTGGCAGGGAATATAGCCCACATCTCAGGAACCAGGTGGATCTCAGCTTGAACCTCCAATTGGCTGCCTATAAGCTGAAGGTTATAAATATGCTTTTTGTACCTCTCTGAGCCTCAATTCCCCTTTCCAAAATGGAAGTGATAATAATACCTGCTCTTATAATACCATTAAGAAGCTCAAACAAGAACACGTGTTCCAAGAGCTTAGTGGAAAGGGGCATCTGGCTTGCAGCTGTCAGCACATAGGTTTTGCTCCACTTGAGGATCTTGAATTTGTCTGGGAAGGATTGCCCTTTCCTCCTAGATTAAAGATGAACCTTGGAGTCTAAGATGAAGTAATGTTCCTCCATCTCCAGGGCTTAGATGGAACAGTCTGATCCGTACTCACCTAGTACCTGGCCTCACTGGCATGAAGAAGGACTTAAAGAGCCAGATATGAGGGTATATATCCCAGTGCCTGGAACAGGAGGATGTCGAGTTTGAGGCCAACCTGGGCCACATAGCAAGATGTATGTCTCTCTGGAGCCCACAGGCCCCACTGGTATGATGCAGGCTTCTTTGGGTTTGCCATTCATCTCTCTGTTCCAGAAGAAACCCTCCCCCGCTTTCCCCTCCCCCGCTTTCCTCACCCCCGCCATTCAGTTGCTGGCTGAATCCCACTGATCCTTCCTTGGAAACATCTTTTCCACCAGCTCCTCTTGCACACTCCTCACTGGCTCCACCTCAGCTGCCCTCAGTAACTCAGAGATGGAGCTTTTGTAATAAAGCTTGGCTGGGCTCCCCAGAGGTTCATCAGCCTGCCTTGATATCTCATCTCTGTGAGCCAGTTTCCATAACCACAGAAGAGATAGGACTGCAATGTCACGTAATTGTCAAGAAATCTAAAGAGATGTCATGTGAGAATGTGCAGCAGCAGGGGACAGAACAAAATACACCCCTAAGAGAGACTCATTTACTTTCTTCCAGAATGGGGGTGGGGGCGAGGGTTCAGAGTACAAGCTCTGTAGTCAAACTGCCTGGACCAAGTAAGTACCACAACTTATCAGCTTTGTGACTTTGACGATGCTCATTGACATTACTCTTTCTCAATAGCCTGGTGTGTAAAATATGGACAATAATTACACGTTTTAAAACAGAATTGTTACGAGGATTCACTGAGTTCATCTTGACTCAGTGTGTGAACACAGTCACTACCTAATAAAAGTCAAGTATTGTTGGTAACACTCCCACACACTTCCTCCCACTCCACGCAGCCTACGTACTTGTAGAAAATTCACCCTCTGATGACCCAGCCTTGGTATCACTTTCCTGCTCTGACCATCCACTGGATGCCTGCTGTCTAAATCTGTATCATCCAACATGGCAGCAACTAACCATAGGGAGGCTATACAAACCTAAGGGAATTAAATAGAAATTGAAAATCTGTTCATCATTCTTGCTAGCTACATTCCTAGTGCTTAACAGCTCGTGTGGTTAGAAGCTCTTGTATTGGGCTAATACAGATGCAAAGTGCAGCTGTTACTGTCCAAGTCTTAGTGGATGGAACCAGCCAAGAATAAAGTACAAGTATTTAGCCAGGCTCCCATCCACAGTGTAACTCCTGTCCAGCTTAACTCTTTTCTCCTCTCGCTCTGTTACCTCACATCCTGCCAATGACTACCACGTTATTACAGATTGTATGTATCCCCTGTTATGTGTATTTGTTCCCTCAACATATCAGCACTGACTTCCTACCACATGCAGTCTACAGATGAAATAGAAGGCAGAAGAACCTGCCCTTTAAGCAGCAGACTGCAGGCCAGACTGGAACAGAAACAACACATTGTCCAAAGACAATTCACTCGCTATCCCAGGGGGAAAAGGGATGGTTTGCTCATCTTACTAACTTGATGCAGGAGTTGCAAGCTCAGATGTTTGCAAAGGCCAGACCTCCTGGCTAAATGAAGTCAGCCTGGGACACTGCCAGACTGGGCTGAACTGAAGGATATAGGTCTTTCCAAAGGACACTTGGCTGCAGAGAAGAGTGGCTCTGGGTTCATGAATGCAGATGCCAGAGAGGATTTTGCTGAGCTTTATGAAAGCCATTCTAACGTATTTACATGCTGCCAGTTACAGACTCTGCCTTAGCTGCTTGGGCTGCCTCAAGCATCTCCACTCCACCAAAGGCATATATGTCACTGGAGCTAACATAGCACAAGCATAGGATGGAAAGAAGACCATCTACGTCAGACATGGCTGTAAGAGGAGTATCTGGATTGCATCAGTTCTTAAGTTTAAAAAGTATGAATGAATGGATGGATGATGAATGAGTCATTTGGTTACCTTCACACTCAGAAACCAAGCATCCTAGCTGAGTCAAGAGGATGCAGCTGAGGCTGTGGGCGATTGGATGCTGTGTGTGCATCTGTGGGGGCAGGAGGCTGCCCTCACACTGACAAGCCATGTAAGTTCAGAGGTCTTTCAGAGCCCTGTCTGGCAGGTTCTCTGTATGCAGTTAGTAGTATTTCTTTGAAAAGAGTGCACCACACTTGTGGTTTAAAAATTCGAACACTGCCAATTCAGAATCACTTGTTTGTGCCATTTCCGGAGGAAACTGTTCTTTCCAGCTCCTTATACAATCCTTAGATAAACCCTAGAACTTGTGGAAACATCCTCTGCATATGCCAGTCCATATGTAGGTCTATATGTGTACAATCCACCCTCCATATGCAAGGGTTCTATATCTGACGATTCCATCAGCCAACTATCAAAAATATTTGGGAAGAAAAACCTGCATTCATCCTGAACTTGTACAAACTTGTTTCCTACCATTCTTCTCTAAGTAATGAACCACAATGACTACCTGCATAGGATTTCCATTGCATTAGGTATTTAAAGTAATCTAGAGATTGCTAACATATTTGGGAGGATGATGGTACGTTACAAGCTAACACTAAGCCATTTTGCAAATGAGTCCTACCTGCATATTTGGGGGATTCAAGGACATACCTGAAATCAATTCTCAGTTATACCCAGGTTAAGTGTGTGTGGTCTAAGACATATTTCCATTTCCTTTTTCTTTTGTATCTGTATTCCCGACGTTTTACCTGTAGGAAATCATTGCCTGGTTTTCAGCATGGCTTCACACTGGAATCACCTGGGGAGCTGTTTATAAAAATGCTCTGTCCCAACGATTCTGATTTAGTAGAATTGGTTAGGAGGTTAGAGCAGGTGTTGGTACACTAAGGAAGCTCCCTAAGCGATTCAGAGGCACTTGGAGAGCTGAGGCGTGATGCCTCAGCTCATGCCTGCACCACCTGCTTTTTCTCAAGTGAGCACATCCGAGGGCCTGTTCCTCTCCACTATGCAGACGACAGCCTCACTCTCTGTCCACAGCTGCACCTTCCCCCACTCTACCTTTTTGTTACCCAGTCACAGAAGGATTTCCTGAAAGGTCAAGGAGTGCTTCCTTGGTAAGAAACGAAAAAGAGAAAGCAAATTGTTTATCAAAACCAAGCACTAAGGAGGGAAGCCAGAGGCAGGGGCAGTCACCCTGAGGTTGTCAAAGACTGTAAGAAAGGAATGTTTTTCTTTACGGTGCTACCAAGTCTATAAAATGGAGCCTTTAATCCCAGCACTCAGGAGGCAGAAGCAGGCAGATCTCAGTGAGTTTGAGACCAGCCTGGTCTACAGAGTGAGTTCCAGGACAGCCAGGGCTGTTACACAGAGAAACCCTGTCTCAAAACAAACAAACAAACAAAAACAAAACAAAGAATGAGCCTCAGTAAGGCCCAGAAGAAAAGAGTCCAAAAATAAGGAAAGAAAAGAAAGAAAGGAAGGAAGGAAGGAAGGAAGGAAGGAAGGAAGGAAGGAAAGAGTCCAGAGTACCAGAACAAAAGAAAACTATTCCCAGCTCTGCTCTCTGCTTTTAAGAACTCTGGAGGAGCCAAGCCCTGGAGAGGAGCAGGGGAACACTTGGAGGCTGTTCTTGACTGGTGTCCTCTCTTTCTTGCTCATGCTTGAAGATGGGGACAGGGCATCAGCACAGGATGCCACAGCCTGAGAGGATCAGCAACATGCCTTCACTCTCAGACCATGAAAAATCAAATCAAAGTATGGTGGACATCTCATTTCTGTCTGGCCAGCATCCATCCCCCACTCTTTCCTGATGAATCACTCCTCCCTGACCCACAGTTCGTGTGTGTGTGTGTGTGTGTGTGTGTGTGTGTGTGTGTGTGTGCGCGTGCGTGTGCGTGTGTGCGTGTGCGTGCATGTGTGTGTGTGTGCGTGCATGTGCGTGTGCATGTGTGTGCGTGTGCGTGTGTGTGTGTGTGTGTGTGTGTGCGTGTGTGTGTGTTATCAAAGGCTGTCTTCATCCTCTGGTTCCAAGAATGGATGTAGGACCTAGGTCACAATGTAGACTCAGGGATGGACAAGCCACTTAAGCCTCCCGGTGAGAATCAGCCAGAACTTTTCCTAGAATTATTGAGTATTTCCTAGTCAAGTTGCTCAGCTGGTAAGGAAGATTATGCTTATCTCTCATTTTTATTATCAAACTAACACACACACACACACACACACACACACACACACACACACACACGCATGCATGTACCATTTCAGAGCTGAGAAAATAGCTCAACCAGTAAACTACTTGTCATGAAACCATGAGGACCTGAGTTCAAGCCTCAGGACCCGTGTAAAAATGCTGGGTGTGGTGGTGTGCACCTGTAATCCCAGCACTAGGAAAGCGGAGACAGAGATGCCTGAGGTTTGCTTGCCAGCCAGCCAATCCAGCTAAAGCTGAGAACTCTGGGCTCAGTGAGAGACCCTGTCTCAAAAAAATAAATTGGAGAAGGCCCAGAGAGATGACTCAGAGGTTAAGAGCACTTGTTGCTCTTGCAGAGGACCTGGGTTCAGTTCCCAGCACCCACATGGCAGCTCACAATCATCTGTAACTCCAGTTCCAGGGGATCCAATGCCCTTTTCTGATCTTTGTGGCCACACACACAGTGCACATACATACATGAAAGCAAAATGCTCACACAGACAAAATAAACCTATTTTTAAAAAATTAAACTGGAGAGTGACTGAGGAAAACACCTGATGTTGACCTCTGACCTCTATACACACATCTCATACATGCACACATGTACTTTTGCACACACATCTGCACACACACATGTAAAAATATTTTCTAATGAAGCCCACAAAGAGACAATTAGGGGTTGGGGGTGTCTGCTAACCACATATGATCACCTAGATCCAATCAGATACGAAGAGCTAGACTTGTGTTATAGGCCAATAAGGTCCTTTTGTTCTAAAACAAGTTGTTGAGTTCTCTCTCTCTCTCTCTCTCTCTCTCTCTCTCTCTCTCTCTCTCTCTGTGTGTGTGTGTGTGTGTGCATGCACAGGACTCTATCAACCAAAGGTGAGACACTGGAGGGCAAACAGGAGAGGCCCCTGTTTTCTCAGGACTTTGTGTTCCCGTGAGTCAGCATTGCTACTGAGGAAATGGTTGTTACCAGCATTTGGTTCGGCCCATGATGAGGAGCCAAAGGAAGCTGAGATACAGTGTCCTATCCTTCCCATAACTCTTCTGTCGCTTACGACAACTGCACACAGGAGTTTGCTTGGGTGAGAGGAAGTGTCCGGGCACTGGCGATGGGACAGGTGCCCCGTGCCCAGGAGTGCCTGCTAGCAGGGCTTCTTTTCAACAAGTCCTTGTTGGACTGGCACTCCCACCCCTACTGCCATCCACACCCTGCCCTCGTTGGTGAAAGAAAAGGCACAGAGCCCCAAGGCCATGGCCTTTCTTGACAAGAAAATGAGTCGCATCCATCAAGTTTTGTCTCCAGAGTTAGAAGGTTCAGAGCCAGGAGATAAATCCACAAAAGCCCAACCCCTTTCTGAAAGCAGATGGAGAAAGCTTTATTGGTTTGCAGGTGAAACGGTAGGCCCTGTGTGCAAGGAGGGTGGCTAGGTCAATATTGCCAAGTAAACACCATCAAGAAAAAAATAAATAAAACTGAACCAGTGACCAGGCCACAGAGACCACAGAGGGCTTCTGCTGGTTTTGCATAACCAGCATGCACTCCTTCCTCTGTTAACCAGAATGATGATTTTCCCTTTGGGAAATCATGCTTCTCCCATTATATGCAGTTCTTGTAAGGGTGTCCATCTACATACCCAGCTCTCCCCTTGCACACAACCCAACATCCCAACATTTAGTGAATCATGCTCTTTCTCTGAAATTTGATTTGGGGCTGAGAGACACAGAGGTGGAAATAGCTGGAGCTGATTCATCCCACTGATATCACAATGCCAAGGCCATGTGTCCATTCCTGTCACCCCCCTCCCCAGAGCTGCCTTCCGATGCTTGGCTCTGCACGTCTGTGCAGCCCCAGCCCTTCCCTGGTTGCTCATCATTCCTTTAGGCAACTACGGTCCACTTACATTGCTTACAAATGATCAAAGAACCCGAACCAACTGGAAGACACCTGTTCCGTCCTCACGCTGATCCAAGCTTCCTTTCAAGGACATCTTCAAATCACGGTCTCCAAACTTAGTGTAAACTCCCACAGCCAGGGCCTCCTCCTCCCTTACAGACACCGCTAACACTGCAACATTCTGACTGCACAGAAGTCAGCCTCCCTGGGAGGCCTGGTCCGGCTTCCGTGGCTCCTCTTCATCTCTCCTAGTGGATCCCCCAAGGCTGTCTTTTAAGGGAAGGTCCTTCTGTGATCCTCTGAATCTCAGACTAAATATCAACTCCTCGGGGAGTGCTCTCCAACTCAGTAATCTACGTCTACCCTGCTTACTGCTTTATAATGCTTCCCTCTGACCCACGGTACTTTATTGTCTTCAAAATAAAGTGGGGATGAAGAATGATCACTCAGAGAGTCACCAGGATTAGATGTGACAACCAAACTGGCAAAGTTTACCATGGATATTAGCTACTGTTGTGGCTATTGCTGTTGTCGGAATCATCATCACCACCATCATCATCATCATCACCACCATCATCATCACCACCATCATCATCATCATCACCACCATCATCATCATCACCATCATCATCATCGTCACCATCACCACCATCATCATCATCATCACCACCATCATCATCATCACCATCATCATCATCGTCACCATCACCACCACCATCATCATCACCACCACCATCATCATCATCGCCATCATCATCATCGTCACCATCACCACCACCATCATCACCACCACCACCATCATCATCACCACCACCATCATCATCATCACCATCATCATCATTGTCACTATCACCACCACCATCATCATCACCACCACCATCATCATCATCATCACATCATCATCACCACCACCACCATCATCATCATCATCCTCCTCCTCCTCCTCCTCCTCCTATCTTTCCCTTCCAGGCTATTGCTTCTATCAAAGCAGAAGAAGAATGTATGTTTTTTGTCCCCACTGATGCTCTGACACATATGAGAAACTCAATTAATATTTAATTGGCTGTGAGGTGGTTGAGGTTTGAAGCCAGTAGCTGCGAGCCATCCTCCTCCACCTCTCTGCCTGTGTTTCCTGTGGCTATGCTACGGATTTTCATTTCTTCTTAATATATTCTGCTCCAAAACAAAGCAAAGTCAGAGCAAATAGAGTTCTGCCATGGAAAACTGCCCATTGGCTTTCTTTCGTACTTATTCCTTCCCTTTTTATTAAGATTAGCTGGTTTTTCCAAGTGTGATGTCAAGCACCTGAAATCCAGTGCTTGGGAGGAAGAGGCAGGAGGGTCCTCACAGGTTTGCTGGCAGCCTACACTACAGAGCGAGTTTTAAACCAGCCATGGGTTCAGAGTGAGACCCCATCCCTAAAAACAAAAGAAACTAAATAAAGAAATCAGGCCTTTTTGGTGCGGGATGGGGGTGGAGATACGATGTCTTAGTTTGTTTTCTATTGCTGTAACCATGCCGAAGGCACCTCGGGGAGGCAAAGGTCTAGTTGGCTTATGCGGCCATTGAGGGAAGTCAAGGCAGGAACTCAAACACAGCAGGAACTCTGAGGCAGGAGCTGAAGCAGAATCACAGAGGACTGCTACTCCCTGGCCTCTCTCCCTGACTTACTCAGCCAACCCAGGACCAGCTGCCCAGGGGTGGCACCGACCACAGTGGCCAGGGCCACCCCCACATCAGTTTTTAATCAGGAAAATGCTCTGCAGACTTGCCTACAAGCCCATCTGATGGAAGCGTTTCCTCAGCTGAGGTTCCCCCTTCCCAGATAATGCCTGCCTGTGTCAATTTGGCAAAAATAAGACAACAACAAAAACCTAAGCAGGACAGTAAAGAAAAAAGCATGAAAAGAAAAAAATAGATGAAATGCTGATGGTGCTTTTTGTCTCTGGTTATGGCTTTCTTTACTGTTTTTATAGTACTAAATATCCCCAATAGTTTAATCTTCATGACACAGACATTCTATGTGGAAAGATGCCACATTTTTAGACACAGACTCATGCACTTTGGGCAGGTACATTAAATTCATGTAAGTACCACCACACTGAGACCCAGAGGGCTGGTATACCTCCCAATGTCCGCTAAGTCACATCTTCCCATGCCCAGCTCTTGGCAACCACAGTCTACTCTCTGCTAAATCAGCTAACGAAGCCACATGGGGTGCTACATTTTACATCTGCCATCTTTCAGTCAGACTAATGTTTCTGAGGAGCAGATACTTCTCTGCATCAACAGCTAATTTTTATAGCTGAATAATATTCTGTTACATGGCTATTCTAAAGTCCATTTATACATTCATCACTCAACAGATATGCTGTTTTTTTCCAATTTCTGCATATTTCCAAATCCTACATTATGAATGAAGCTGTTGTGGACTCTCATTTGCACGTCTGTGTGAGGGTGTGTAACTTCACTCCTTTGGGGTAAGTCTTAGCAGTGTCATAGATTAAGTCTATGTTTACCCTTATAAGAAAACGCCGCTGTTTTCCAAAGTTGTACTTCTTTAAAGTGTTATTTTTGCATTCACGTGTGTGTGTGTGTGTGTGTGTGTGTGTGTGTGTGTGTGTGTGTGTGCTCACCCATGTATGGATTTGTAAAGCCAGGTCAGGTGTCTTCCCATACCAACCTTATTTTTTAAGATGGGCTCTCTCACTGAACCTCACTGACTAGAGAATCCTGGGGATCTGCTTATCTCCACTTCCCGCTTGCCCCACCTCCCAGCCCTGGGATTATAGACATGTACTAACATACTCAGACTTTACGTGCATGCTGGGGATCCAAACTCAGGTCCTGATGCTCAGACACTAAGTACTTTACTGACTAAGCCATCGTCACCCCAGCCCCAGGTACATTCTCTTTTAATAAGCCATTATGTTCAATGAAATCTCATCAGAAAACACTTTAGGTATACAATTAAGAAAGCTAGCAACTGGGGGGAAATGTTACACTCCAAGGGCTGAAGGTTTATTGAGTGACGTGATGTAACAAGAGTCTATCGGTAACTGGAACTCTGGAAGGAGGACACATAGCAGATTTGGTCTTTGAGAAGACAGGCCAGGGACAGAGGAAGGTGAGAGTGAAAATATCCCAAACTCTGTTCTCCTGCCCTCTAGTTCTCCTGCTACCACCGCCCTGGGCTTTCCTAGGATCAACATGGGACAGCAGGTACAGTCCCCAACCTCAAAGGATGGGGAATGGTGGTTCCTAGAGGAGGCATGAAATGGACAATAACCAGCACAATGTCTGTCCTCTGAGGAAAGCAGGAAAAGACCAAAGAGATGACCTAGAATGGAGGTGGCACTTAGAAACCAAACCCCAACATGAGTTTGGGGTGATAACAATCCTATTTTGACTACTGTGGTCAGAACTACAACCAACTGTAACAATTGCAGCTGCTGATAACAACAAGGACGGTAAAATAGATAAGGATTTATCAGTGCACATCATACGCATGTACAAGTCATCCACGTTAATCAAAGATAGCAGCTAAGACTTATATATCCCAAGCATATGCTAAGTGTTTGCAAGATGATCTCATGGAACCCTCATGACAACCACACAAAGGGGGTCTATCAGTATCTGCCATTTTACATCTGAGAAAAACTGCACCAGAGATCCAGAAAACCTACCCAAAAAGATTCCCAGTTCTGGTGGAGCCCTGCCACTTGCAACAGGTTGGACATAGAATATTCTCCCAAGGGCCTGTGGGCTGCAGTCTTGGTCCCCACATAGGCACTTCTGAGAGGCTCTAGAGCAGTGGTTCTCAACCTTCCTAATGCTGCGACCCTTTAATACAGTTCCTCAAGTTGTGGTGATTCCCAACCATAAAATTATTTTCGTTGCTACTTCATAACTGTAATTTTGCTACTGTTATGTATTATAATATAAATATCTAATGGGCAGGATATCTGATATGTGACCCTGTGAAAGGGGTTGTGACCCACAGGTTGAGAAGCACTGCTGAAGGGAAGGGCCTTGGGAAAGGTCTTTAGGTCACTGGATCCTTGAAGGAGACACCCAGACTCTGCCCTCTCTTCTTCTCTTTCACTGCCCAGCATGAGGTAGGTTGTTCCGCTCCACCAGGCTCTCCATCATGATACGCTGCCAGAGGCCCAAAACAAACTGGCTGTGGACTGAAATCCTTAAAATGTGAGCCAAATCAACCTTTTCTCCTCACAAACTGATTTCCTCAGGTATTTGCCACAGCAGTGGACAGCTGACTGAGACATCGCTGTGCAGATTACTCCCTTCAGAGGCCAGTCAAAGAACTCAAACTCCAGCCCAGCTCCAAGATAACCCCCTGAATATCCATGACATGCCACCCTGTGTCTCAGCCTCTCTGTGTGTGACATGAAAGTGCTACTGTTTATACTACCCTTGAGACTACTATGAGATCTTAGCACAGCAGAGTCGGTCATCAAACACCATTTGAGTTCTGGGGCCCCATAGTACTCTGATGTTTAACTGTCACAACAAAAATCAAAGAACTAGGAGGAGGCAGAGGACAGATTTGAATTCAGTTCTCAGGCACACTCTGCCCTTCAGAAAAGAGCAGAAATGGAATCTAAGCACACAGAAGCTGAGGGCCCAGTGCCTCATTCTCAGATGTCTGTGTCACACACAGCTCAGTGACTCTGCATGGGATGTGAGGCCTCAAGGCTCCTGGGCAGTATAGCATGCCCCTCCATCTTCAGGTACACATCCTTCCTGCTTCTGGGTCCAGGATTACCCTGGGCAAGTGCCCACTTCTATCCCTCGTCCTCTTCTGCTCTTCCAGAATATAGATTTATAAAATCAGGGGTAGTCATTACCCACTGGTATCTTCTCAGTGCTAATATTAACCTTGGGCACTTCCCCCGACTTCCCAAGAAACCGGCAAGATCTAAATACAAACACACAAGGCCTGCAGTCCCTCCCTGGCTCGGCATTCTCATCACGTCTTAATACACTGTCATTCCAGCAACACTCATCCTCCGTGCACTTTGAAATCTCTTCTGCTTTATACTCTGCCAAAAGGTTCCATTTTTTTTTTCCTGTGCTGGCATTGACATGATGTAGAAAGGAACATGTGAGCAATGAGGGCTCAAAAATAGCCTGGAACTTTTCAAGAAAGGGACCCATAGTGGGATGACAGGCGAGCTATTCTGCATAACAAAGCACTCTGTCCCCAGAGTCAAGCACAAGCCCACCCTTCCCCACATACACACACACACAGCCATCAATCACTCCCTGAAATATCGTATCTGTGGGAGGATGAGAAGATAATGGTGTGATCAATGGAGCTCCAGAGAGCATTGGTGGGATGGACTCTGTCCACAGCAGAGTTTGCTGTTGATAATCGGTCAGTCGTGCTTGGAGCTGGGCAGTGGTGGTGGTGGTGGTGGTGGTGGTGGTGGTGGTGGTGGTGGTGGTGATGGTGATGGTGAGGATGGTGAAGATGATGATGATGATAATGATGGTGGCAGCAGTGACGGTAAAGGTGGTGACAGTAATAATGAGACGGCAACAACACATGATATCTACTAATTGCTACTACGTGCCTCACACAGTTGTAAGCTCTTTGCCTAGATACCTCAGTTTAGTCCTCACAACCTCAGAAGCTAAGCATGGGAAGATGAAGCAAGAGAAATTAAGTAACTCGTCAGTAAGTGGCAGGGTTGAAACCCAGGCTATCTGGTTCCAGAATCTTCGCTCCTAACTATTCTGTATATATAACTGTATTCTCTCCGTGAAGGAAGCGCTGGCCCCATGCTTTTGGACTATCGGCTGATGCTCTAAACACAGGGAAGGAGATAGGTGCAGCATGCTTTTCCCTGGTCCTTTCATTCCTAGGAATGGTGCGACCCCACCCTGAGGTGGCATTTATTGAGCAGTTACTGTACCTACTAGCCTTTCCCTGCATGAGTGCATTAACCCTATGGTCAGGTTTTAGGATGGCCTGCTTTGTTACCATCTCCTTTAAAGGTCAGGAGACTGAAGGTCAGTGTGCTGCCAGATCATTTTTCTCATCCAGCTCCATTCATACCTGACTGCTATAATCAAAGCTCCAGGAAGCTGGCCTCCTCCATCATGCAGCCCCCCACCCCCAACTTTCTGGTTTCCAGCTGGTCTTAAACCAGTGGGTGCCACCAGCAGACAACAGAGGAGAAGCAGAAAGCCAGACACGTCTTCCTCCTCCTCTTCTACCCGCTAAGCCTGCCAGGAGGAAGCAGTGGAGCCCTCAAGACCACAGTCCTGCTAGCTGTTCCTTTTTCCTTAGTTCTGGCTCTCCGTGGCTGCATAGGCACCTGTTTCTTCCTCCACAGAGGTGAGCTTGCTAATTCCCAGAGGCTGCAATATTAGCTTGCAATCTGAAGCTGGCCCAAGCCACTATCATCCCTTAAAGACACTCCTTTCCTTGCAACCACACAAAACGGTTTTGTTTCCTCTGGGACTCCGACAATCACAGTCATCAAAGCAGAAAGACCTGTCCACGCTCACACAGTTGGTGAAAGATGGGTGGGACTCTACAGCCCAGAGTCCTGGGGACTCTGTCACACTTCATCCATCTAAGCAGGACACTGGCTTACCACAAAGGCCTGGAGCAGAAAAGAGCCCTAAGAGTGGAGAAGTGAGGGTCGGGGTAATCCAGAGAACACATGCCTCCCTTACATGAGTGACCATGTGCCAAAGCAAGCATCAAGCCGCTGAACCCCAAAGTCTCTCTGCTCACTCCCCAAAGCCCGGGGCACGCTGTTAGGAAGCGTTCCCAGTAGCGTCCTAAAAACTCCGTTTCTCACCCACGACGCTCTTCCTACACAGGCTTTTAAACTACCCCCCCCCCCCCCCCCCACACACACACCTCGAAAAGAGTCAGGCAAAGAAGATAATTAATTCTCCAGCTTCAAAGGCCGCTTCCCCTTCCCCACTTGGCCACCGCTAACTCGAAGGCCCCTCCCCCTTCCCCTGTCTATGCGGAAGCTGCTCCCCTCCTCTCTAAATCTGCTGTCTGGGGGCCCGGGAACCCGGCCAAGGCAGCCACGGAAGAAAGGAAGGATGAGAACGAATGTTCGAATTCAAACGCCCGTAGTCCTGGCAGCGCAGCAGCATCTGCTCTGTGGGCAGAAAAAGCCACAAGAACCTCCAAGCAGGAGTGGGAGGAGGCTCTCTCCACACCAACGACCTTGAAGCAGACCGCCTGCCCTTGCTGGCAGAGCAGGCAGCCCTCCTCTGGGAGCTGTTGGAGGAGGCCTTACAGCCAGGGCTGCCAATTGGATCTTGGGCTCAGCTCACGCTGTGCTTTAAAACAACACAAATGCTTTGCCAGCTTAAGGTGGGAGAGTCTGCAGTTTGTAAAAATCCAGGTTTCTGGCTTCCTTTAAAAGAATTGAAAGTTGTATCAACATTGGCGCCATATTCTCACCTGGTAACAGAGTAGATAAGAACTGAGACCACCAGAAAGTGGGGCAAAGAGACAGGGAATTTTCCCCGGTTCCTTTACTCCTGCCTTCTTGTCTGCAGAACGGCACTTGGTCGGTGCTGAGTGAATGTGTGCCAAATGAATATATGAACAAATGATGGTCATGCCTGCCGGCAATGTCTGCTGGGTTCCAGTCACTCAGTTCCTTTCCAGGTTCTTGAAGATGTTTGAGTTTGAAACCCCCCAACCTGACAGTGAGAGAGTGAAAGGTGGGCAAGGCAAGCCCTGTTCCTCAAAAACAGAAAGATCTTAGATTTACAATAATATTATAATAATACAATAACAATCACAGAGCAGGTGGTAGGTGTCATATTGCTCTAAATACCTTCTGTATATCGGCACCCTTCATCCTCATCATGTCTGTGTGGTAGGTTCTGTATTATACTTATTACATACACAGAAGAGAAAACTGAGGCATAAGGAAAGAGTGTGTCTAAGATTTCACACTAGCAAGTGGTGGGTTCATATCCAGACAGTCAAGGTCTGTGGCCCATGAAAAATTAAGGTGGCAGAGAAAGAAACAGCAAAGCCCTGAAGGTGGCCAAACCTCAAGAAACCATTTCTGGGATCAGAGATGGAATTCCATGTTCACTATCTATTCAAAAGAACTGAGCTCAGCCTCCAGGTTAACAGATTAATGGCTGAGGATACCTGGTGGTCCTCTCCGTCTCGTATAACAAATGGGTTAAGTTAGGTGGTCTCCACTCAAACCTCAGGCGGAAGTTTAGAGCAGGGAAGAGTGGAGACTGGAAAACAGAGACGCAGAGAAGGCTAGGGAGAGATCAGACTTGGCAGACCTACTTGGACCCAAATCATTCTGTAGCAGAGACACGTGTCACGACAGCTGAAGTTTCTTGACCAAGAGCAAGCTCTTGAGCAGCAGAGAAGCAAGGCCTGAGGAGAGAGCTGGGAGATGCCAGCTCCGTGCTACAGTTCCATATCCACCAGGGTAGGTGGTGATGGAGTGGAAGGCTTTGGAAAACACAGGTGATACAGCTGGAGTCCTGGCTCGGGCACCTCCAAGCTACACAGCCACATGAGGAAGTACTCTCTGTCTGCCAGGTCCCCAGCTCCAAGAGAACCCCGTCTGACAGTAGAGCATGCCGTGGTCCCCGGAGATCACCAATTGCAGTTTTCTTCCCAGGAGCACTGGTTAAGTGTTAGGATGCAGCCCAAGTCTCAGAGAAACTGGCCTCGAGCCCAAATTCCTTAAACCTTTATATGAACCCATTTCTGACTCCCAGCTGCAGACACACCTAGGCAGAGCACCCCCCCTTTTTTTTTAGCATTCTATGTTTCCCTATGAATGCCTCAGACTGCACAGCAGAGTGGCTATGGACAAGTGTGCACTGAACATCGCAAAAAGGCGGAAGAATTTCTCATAATCCAATATTAAAAACAATAAACAGATGAAATGTATTTAACCTTATTGGTGAAATTATTAAGGCCACTCCACGTAGTTAAAAGGAGATTTATTTAATGGCGTAACTTACAAATTAAGGAATAGGTAGGTCGCGGAGTCTGGGGAAGGTGTATCACAGTCCAGCGGTGTTCTCTGGAGCTCTGCTCAGTCCACCTCTCCAGTCCAGGGTCCCGCAACAGAGAGAGCGCCCGCCGATCCAGATCTCGGGTCCCCCGGCACCTCCCTTGGCCCCGCCTTGTAGGCGTGACAGTTGCCGAAGTCTCAATGGGGGTTGGAACTTCCAGATCAAAGCTGGAATGGCTACCCACTACATCTCCCCCTTTTTGTCTAAATAAGAAAGTTCTAACCTAATACAAGACTATATACAAAGGAATGGTTATCAAATATTGTCCAGGAATAATGAGGGATAATGACCTAGATAAGATGGAAGTACAACCAATGCAAACAATATCAAGCAAGAAACCCACTACATAACCTGATTCAAATATTACACAGTTGAAACATTATAGGGTGCCCCCTGAATATGCTTTTTTTTTTTTAATCCCTGGTGGTGTATGTCTGTACTCCTGGCACTTGGGAGGCAGAAGCACAAGGATCAGGAGTTCAAGATCATTTCTCAGTTATATATGAGTTAAAGGCCAGCCTAGGCTACAGGAAGCCCTGTCTCAAAAAATCTTATACATACATTTTCATATATATAAATATATATATATGTTTATATGTCAATTAAAAATCAAAATTTCACACTTGTTTATATATACAAAGTTTACATATAGTCATTTATAAAGCTAGTCATTCATTCACTCATCAATCCACAAGTGACGAGTCGATGTCATGGTTTGCTTTGTTGTCATGATAAACACCATGGCCAAAAGCAACTCTAGGAAGAAAGAGTTTAAGTCATGTTATAGGGTATAAGCCACTGTTGAGGGAGGTCAGGGCAGAAACTCAAGCAAGGGAGGACCTCAAATAGGGCAGTAACTTGAAGTGGAAATGTGGAGGAAGGCTGCTTACTGGCTTATTTCCAGGTTCACCTTCAGCTGCTTTTCTTAGACAGTCCAGGTCTACCTGCCTATGGATGGCACTGCCCAAATGTGCTGGGCTCTCCTATATTAATGAGCAAACAAGAAAATGCCCTACAGACATGCCCACAGACCAATCTGATGGATACAGTGCCTCAGTGGAGGCTCCCCCTTCCCAGGTGTGTCAAGGTGACAACCAAGAGGAGCCATCACACCCAACAACCATGCATTGGATATTTACTACGTGCCCGGTATTTCATCAGACACCATGAAAACTGATGCGGTCCTTGCCTTCACAGGAGTTTTAGTCTAAAATTCTAACCCAAATTTTCTCATCTATGGTAGAGAGAAGATACTTGAAAAGGTTATTTGATGATTAAATGGATGTTTGCTTATCTTGTTTTGGTTTGTTGAGACAGGGTCCCCCTGTGTATTCCAGGATGAACTTGAATTTTCAATTGTCTTGCCTTGCTCTTCTGAGTTCTAGGGTTGCAGACCTGCACCTCCATGTCTGGCTAAAAGTTGTTTGTTTGTTGATTGATTGAGACAGGGTTCTCACTATGTATCTCTGGATGGCCTGGGACTCACTGTGTGTAGACCAGGGAGGCTTCAAACTCACCAAGAGTCACCTAGCCTCTTGAGTGCTAGGATTAAATCATGCAACACCATACCTGGCTTCTTATGTAATTTTTAATAAGTACCCAAAAAGTAGTAAATGGTTACTTAACACTCCCAAATGCTACTCAGTCTTGTAGGCCAGAAGTCAGTAGCGTTTTCATAAAGGACAAGAGAGTTAATTCAGATGCTCTGTGCCATATATAGGTTTACACATGTATGCACTGTATGTTGAAAACGCATTAAGTGCATCACCCTACCACAGCTGAGCAACACAGAACATGGATGAGCATCTGATGAGTCCCCCCGAGGTGCTGAGTCTGTGCTCTGCATTATCCACTACTTCAGAGCATATCATACCGCATGCTGTTGGCCTAGGGAGAAAAGTTAACACTCAACATGTGCTTTATACTGAATATGCAGCACTTTGACACCATTACAAGGTAAGGTGGAAGGAGGGGCTAAGGAGAGTGCTCAGTGGTAAGATTATACAAGCATGAACAGCTGAATTCTGATTCCAGAAACTATATATATACCAGGTGGGTGTAGTGACCCACCTATAATCCAACCTCAGAAGGCAGAGATGGGACCCCCAGAGCAAGCTGGCCAATGAAGCTAGTCATATTGGCAAGTTCTGGGTTTGATTGAAAGACTCTGCCTCAATGAATAAGGTGAGAGAGGGATTGAGGATGACTGCTGGCATCAGTCTTAGCCTGACACATGTACACACATGTACATGTACACCCCCACATATATGAAAACATGCATACACACACAACACACATCCATATGAAATAGGAAAAAGGGGGAGAGAACTAGATGTGGCTGTGCACACATAATATAATAATGCTCGCTCTATGGAACATGGAGACAGGAGAATCAGGGGGACTTGCTGGCTGCCATCCTAACTCCAGTTCAGTGAGAGACCATGCCTCAAAGGAATAAGACAGAAGTGATACAGAGGGAGTTTTGGCATCTTCCTTTAGTCTCTATGCACTCATGGGTGTGTGCGTGTGCTCACACACACATTCACATACAATACATCCATATATAGTGTGTGTGTTAAAATATTTAGTTAGAGACTTTCTAGTTTTTATATGCCACACAATCTCTGTTACAACTACCTGGTGATGTCCTTGGTATGTCATGCACATTGTTAGCATACTGGGCTAGCAGGCACATGCAAGACGAAAACAAAAAGGCATGATTTGGCACAATAAAAGTTTGTTTCCAAATTTAGTTGGCAACTCTATGAGCCACAGTTCACCAATGTTGGTCCCAGATCATCATGGTTTAATGTGGTCCCTGCAATACAAGAGACGCCCCATATTGACTTCTATCATGTAATGCAGTATCTGTGACTGGAAAATAGGGTGTGTTTCTTCCTATTTAACTCTAGTTAAAATGTAGATTGAAGCAGCCCATGAATACCACATGTTAACCATGGATCTAGCATGGATGCCTTATCTAATCCTTACAGGAGCCCAAGAGTCACTTGTGGGAGACTGTGGGAGTCCAGTTCCTATCTTTCCCACCTTTTCTAGGGTTCTTAGGAGGAGGAGAGAGGGATAAGAAAATATCAGATAGAAAGAGACCTAGATGACAAAAGGAAAGACAGAAACACAGGACAGCTTTGGGAGGGTCTGGATCAATACCCAACGGCCTCGAAGGTTTATTCAGAAGGCTTTTTATAACATGCCAAGGGGAGAGGCAAAAGACTTCCCCCTTGCAAGATCAAAGCACACCATACAGCCAAATGCAGACCCTTCCAAACACCTGGTAACCACGCCCATGGTCAAATCATCCCCTTATGCAGCCCTGCTGGGTAAAGCAAGCTCAGATTCTCTGACCCTGAGTAAGTTCTCCCTAGGAAACCTCTGTGGGCTCCCACACTCACTAACAGACACCCAAGAAACTGGAGCAAATTCTGCTCCTGTCCTTTGTTTGGATGGCAATGGTGATGTTGGCACTGCTCAAGCTGACAGTAGCTCTCAAAGATAACCTGTCCCTTAGCCAGGAAGAGGGAGGAACAGCATGTAGAGATCAATCAAAACTAACTGAGATGAAGTGAGAAAAGAGGGCTGCCTTATGTGGTATCCCCAGGCAGCCCTTGGAAGTTCTCAGAAACAAACCCATCACTAACCTTAATGAGGTACCCCAGGAAGGGCAAGGCTACCTTGTTAGAACAAACAGGCACACAAGTACAGATGACACACAACCTGGGCACCCCTGGGACATCAGAGAGGACCACCCCAACCACAAGAGAGAAAGTATCTACCCCCCCCCCCCCCTGCCCCATGAATTTGCCTACCCTACCTCTAGTGAAATGATGATATCCTGCTCCTAATTGATGTACAGGGGAAAGCATCAGGAACCTTTTTTTATGTTGTTCAATTGTTTAAGAAAGAATTTTCCAGTCTCTAAAGAGTGCAGTATGAGTCTCAGTTTCTGTTCCAGGTCAGTAATGGAAACTATCATTTATTTTGAGTTTCTTATGCTGCTAGCCACTGGATGAAATAAAAATACCATTAGGTATTAAAATAATTTAGGGGGCTGAGGATGAGGCTTGGTTGGCAGAGTGCTTGCTTAGCATCTGTGAGGCCCTGCATTTGAACCTCCAGCACCATAGAAACTGAGCATAGTGGTATATGCCTGTAATCCCAGCTCCTGGGAGATGGAGATAGCAAAATTGGGAAGTTCAAGATAATCCTCAGCTTCATAGAGAGTTTGGGGTCAGCCTTGGCTAGAGACCTTGTCTCGATGATGATGATGATGATGATGATGACGATGATGATGATGATGGTGATAGCAGTTATTATGGTGGTGGTGGTGGTGGTGGTGATAGCAGCTATCAGTGTTAAATGCGTACCAAGAATTACATTGAACACTTTGCATGTCTGATTACAAGCTACTCCTCACAAGGGTCCACTGAAGGGGGAACTATCACTATCTACATCATAGAAACAAGAAAACTGGGAGTTGGAGAGGTAAATCTGTCTACATCCTCACAGCTCAGAAGAGACAGGGCCTGAATTCAAACTATGGCTTGTGAGACATCATCCCAGACTCAGTCATCAATCTGGACCAAATGAAGAAGACATATGTGTGTCCTGTGCTTATGGGGATGACAGAAAACAGAACAGCTCACAGGGATCTGGGTATACTAGTCTGTTTTCTGTTGCTGTAGCAAAATATTTAAAGCCTAGTGCTTTGTAAAATAGGAAGGTTAACTTGTTTCATGAATCTGGTAGATGGTGGATTCAAACAGCATGGTGCAGCACCATAGCAAGAGCCTCTGGGCTGCATCCCAACAGGGTAGAGAAATAGAAAGGGACCCAGTCACAGGAAGAGCAGTGTGGGGTAGCTTCCCATGGGGACAAACCACATTCACAAATAGTACCTTACTTATTGATATTAGTTGTGACCTAATTACTTCACATTAGGCCCCAAGTCTTAAAGGCTCTACCACCTCAACACCATCATCTGTGGGACCAGACTTCCAGCATGAGAACCCCTAGGGGAAACCCACATCCCAACAATAACATGGAACAAGAAGGGTGGTGCAGGAGTCAGTGGAAGCCTAGAGGAACACAGGTGGAGAATCTCTGGCCTGAGCTTGACATAGGGGAGTAATCAGAATAGGGGTCTCAGAAGAAATGACTTCTGAGATGCCAGTGATGGGTTAATCAAAGAGCATGGCAAAGGGGATTCCAAAAGATGGAAAAGCATGTGCAAAGTTCCCTGTTAAGAACACAAAGAAGCCCAAAGGGCCGGAAAACAAGCCTGGGGGAAGAGATGGAAACCCAAACACTGCTACAGATGTGGTGGGGTGACAGGAAGAGAAACGAGGCAGGAGACAGTTAGGCTTGGGGCTCATCAAGTTTCAGCACTGAGTAGAACAACCAACTAGAAATGCCCATCTATGGGGTAAGGGAACTGAGGCACAGAAGTGAAGGCAGATCAGAGATGGGACTTTCAGAGTCCTGCCCAGGCAGGTGAGTGTGGGAACAGTGTGACTCACAGACAGAGAAGGGCACAGAACACAGTCCAGAGGCATGCTATGTGGACATCTACTGCTTTTCCACATCCTATGTCCATTCTCTCATGAAAGAGCTCTTTGATTTTCCTTTGAAAAACCACTGCTCCCAACTCAGTCTAGTGGCTCTGGTAGAGACTCTGACCAGTTCTCAAGTGTGATGACGTGAGCCACCTGGGCAATGAGCATTCTAAAACCTCATGGTCACTGTCATTAGTTTAGGAGTGTATACTGCTATGGCTCAATGTACTTTCAAAAACTCATGTTGACATTCAACTGCCATTGTAACAGTATAATGAAGTGGGACCTTTAGAAGGTGCTAGGATTACCAGGGTACCAACATCATGAATGGATTAAAGTTATTTTCATGGGAGTGGGTTAATTCCAGCAGGAGTGGGTTCCTAATGGAAAAGTGAGTTCTTCATTTCTCTCTATCCAAGAGCACAGCCCTCACCATGTGCAGCTTTCCACAATGTTATAACACAGCAAGAAGGCCTTTGCCAGATGCCAACATCCAACCCTAAGAACTGTGAGAAACTTCTGTTATAGTAGCAGAAGACTGACTAACACAACACACACACACACACACACACACACTCACACACACACCCCTAAATGAGCCAATGATTTTCAAAACTTCTGCTGAGATGGTTCACAAAAAAAAGCATCCTCATTCTGCTGGCTTCAATCTGCCTGATGCCATTCCTACGTTTTCAAGGATGTGCCTGCCTGAGAATCAACTCTGAGGGAAGGAGAGTCATGATACTGAAAGTCAGTCTGCTGAATGCTTTGATCTCATAGTACCCCAAGCCTCTCTACCCAAGACTCCCAATTACATGAGCCAATAATTCTTCTTTCCTTAAACCACTTAGCTAAGTTTTCTGTTGTTTACTCCTGAAACATTAAGATAGTTTAGGTGCCTAAACTGGAGTGGTTAAAGAAGAGAGGAGAGGTGGTGAGTGGAAAGAGAAATGAGCCACCAGCTTTAGTATGAGAATCCTATTAGGTATCACAGAAACCAAGATGGGGTGGGAGTTAAGAAGAAAGAGCCATCGGTATGGTCATTGCGTTCAACAGGGACTCCGGGCAATTGTCTTCAGTGGGATAGCCCAGAAGTAGGTCCTAAGAAATGACTGAAGGTTGAGCAGCTTGTCTGGGTGACAGCTCCACAGGATGTCAGTAGGGGCTGGGAAAGTATGACTGGGACGGAGGCCACACAGGAGGCCTTGGGGAGGACACTGTCGAGCATGTTATCACTTGGCACAAATGGAGTTTAGTCCAACTCTAGCAGAGAGCATCCAGTCCTCAGGAGGATTTATCATCCACCTCCATCTGTCAATCTGAAGGCTGCTCTTAGGGGAGCAGTAATTATCCCCCCTTCCACTTCCACACCCCAGCATGCGAAGGCACAGAATGGGTCAATGACCAGGTCAAGTCCTTAGGCAATGGCAGGCAGAGCCATTTGGAAGTCAGGCAGGAAACATCAGAAGCATGAGACTGGGAGGGGGAGGGTGGACCAGGAGGTGAGGGACAGAGGGAGGATCCCTAGGACAGCAGTATATTGCTTCTTTTCTCTGTACCTCAGTGTTCCGTAAAATAGGAGAAGTCAGCTAGGTCTGCCTAGGTTCTTAGTTTGGCCCATGGAGCTATCACTGATGAACACTGGACACTACTAGTCTTGCTTCTGTGGCCTTCTAGGGACTGCTTTCTACACAAGGCTATAGAAAGCAGAACTAGAGAGTAAGTGACAGCTGAGAACACAGGCTACTAATTTGAGGCAGCACCAAACCCAGGAGACTCCGGCTGGAGAAGTGATAATCGCTAATATTCTATTTAAACAGCAAGCCAGCTTGTGTCTATTTGTGTGCAAAGGCCCTCGATTTAGCAAGAAGGCTTTCCTGGGAGGTACTGCCTTTCTACCCAGCCCTTTGTAAAACATTAGTATCTCTCCCACAGTTGAAGATGAAACAGCAAGGAAGCATTCACCCAGTGCCTTTGGTCCTGGCCCAGAATTGCATGAGAAAAGACTCAGAAGAATCAAAAGCAAGGAAGAGAGGCAGAAATTGTCCCCACTCCACAATGCTGATTTCTTATGTCAGAGTCCTTCCTAAAACTGTCAGGGACCGACTCTAAAAGCAAAACGGAAAACTGAGGCCCATGATCACTGTCACAGTATACCCCTGACAGGATTCACACATCACATCTGGGTTTTCAGAAGAGCTGTCCCCTTTATCCTTGACACAATCCACGGGGGTTACATATCCAAAGGAGGAGGTTTATTTTGTAATTATTTTGAGGACAACACCTACAAGGAGCCAAGCATTCTGTATCTATTTTACAAATGTTAATTCATCTCGTCTTCATAACAACCACGAGGGAGGTACTATTAATAACTCCCTTTTACAAATGAGGAAGCCAGGGCACAGAGATGGTAGGTAACTTGCCCAAGCACAGACAGCAGAGCTGGCCAAAGAAAGCAGGCTGGCTCCAAACCACCCGGCTCTGAACACCTTCTGATACCTGGGGGACAATGAGTGAACTGAACTTCCCCAGCCCTCGGCACTAGATCAGATGTATTTTTGGACAGATTGGTAAGAAGGCTCTGACAACAGTAGAAAGGATGTGGAAGAGGGGGAGGAGAAGGAGAAGGAGGAGGGAGGGAGAGAGGGAGGGAGGGAGGGAGGGAGGGGGGGGAGGGAGGAAGGAAGGAAGGAAGGAAGGAAGGAAGGAAGGAAGGAAGGAAGGAAGGAAGGAAGGAGAACCATAGTCCATAATTATTAGTCAACAGCTAATTTTTTCAAGCATTTCCAAGGTGTCAAGTTCTAGGCTGAGCTATAACAACAACAATAATAAATACTGCTTTGGTGGCTGATTCGTGGTGAGGTGGAGAGTAGGGAGAAGTTTGCTAAAATCATCTCCAGGAAGAGCAAGCGACTCAGAGAGGGAGACTGGAAGGGCAGATGCTCTAGCTGAGGTGGGGCAGAGAGAGGCCAGACCTGAGCAGCAGGGAGCCCTGAAAAGAGGCCTGAAGCTCCAGCTTCCGTGGTGTGTTTTTTTAACCCTCCCTCTTGGGACACCTGAGGCTTTGGGTGGGTTCTCAGCTTACTCAAAACATTTCCTTCCCTTTTCTTGACTCTTCCAGAGGTTACAAAGGTGGAGTCCACTCGACACCATTTAGAATATAAGTTATAATCCTTGAACAAAAGCTCTGTATGTCCTAAAAACCTCTTTTCTTTATTAATTTCAGCTTTATTCATATAGGAACCATTGTACACTGCCTAATTCCATAAGCAGTTCGTGAATAATTTTCATTTAAAGAGATTAAAGGTTTTTTTAATCATTACCAAAAAATGCTTAAGCTTTTTCTTTATGAATTCTGGGCTTCCCTCCCTCAAGGTTATAGGAACAGACTCCTAAGAATTCCCTCCAATGTCTTTGCTTACTTTCACTTTTAAAACGACTTCGTCTATAATTTTCCCCATCTGTAATTTCATTTTATATGAGACAGGAGTTAGGAACCAAACCCTGTGTCCTTCCACGTGGCCAGTTAATTATGCCAGCTCCATTTACTAAATAAACCACACCTCTCCTGCTGCTCTAAAATGTCACCCTTTTCATACATTAAGATCCTGTGTTTCCCAAGGCTTTTGAGACTTCCTCTTTGGGACTCTAGCCTCTTATGCCACAGCTGGAAGAATTTCGGCAATTACTTGAAATGTGTTTCATGGCTTAACAATAGGTATTTTATCTTTGTAAAAGACATTTCTAAGAGGCACTTTCATGCACTGTTGGTGGGTGCATAAATTGGCACAACCTTTTGGAAAACAATTTAGTAATATCTACTATAGCTGAAAATGGTCATATCCTTTGCCCTTAAAAACACCGCTTCCAAGAATTATTCAACAGAGCTCCTCAGCAAAGTGCCCAAGATCATGCACAGATGCCTCACCTATTATAAGAAAAAAAAATCAAATAATTCAAATCCCATCAATAAAGTATTGGTCAAATGATAAATGTTATATGTCATTCAATACATCCTCAAAAGCAAGGTGAGTTCAAGATACAATAGGCAAAAAAAAAAAGATGTAAAATATACACACAGGGAATATGATTCATTTTGTTTACTAGTGATGTATTCTCAAATTTACATTTGTAAAACCACATAGGGGAACACACCTAAATGTTGCTCTATGGTCTGCAAGCCAGAGGTTTCCATCCTAGATCACACAATGAGACATCATCATATTCCCTAGTGATATAAGCTTTTTCAGGGTGTGGTAGTTTGAATGTAATTGACCCCATAAGCTCAGAGGAGTGGCATTCTAAGGAAGTATGGCTTTGTTGGAGTATGACCTTGTTGGAGGAAGTGTGTCACTGCGGGGTGGGCTTTGTGGTCTCATATATGCCTCAAGCCATGCCCAGTGTCTCAGACCACTTCCTGTTGCCTTCAGCTCAAGATGTAGAGTTCTCAGCTCCTTCTCCAGCACTATGCCTGCCTGCATGCCACCATGTCCCACCATGGTGATAATGGACTAAAACTCTGAACTGTAAGTGCGCCACCCCAATTAAATGTTTTCCTTATAAGAGGTGCCATGGTCATGGTGTCTCTTCACAGCCAAGGAAACCCTAAGACATGGCAATAAAAACAATTATGTGAAAGTGATAACACAGTCAGTAGACTGTGAGTCAAAGTATCCCATGTTTCCACTTCGTAGTGGAATGCCTATGGCATAGGAAGACAGTCTGGGGACAAAGCTCCAATGTAGAGAGAAATACTTTTCAGCTCTGGGCTGGGATAGCTCCCCAAGCCACCACAAACCAGAACATGCTTCACTTCAGCAAACTCACCTTTGAAACCCAGTCCCAGCAGCAAGTCCCTCCTCATCCCCTTCCACATACTCCTCTCCATCAGAAGACCTTGCTACTCAGTCAGGCATTCAGGGCAGAGGTGACAAGGGGAATGAGCAGCAGGTGACACTCCCAAGGTCTTGTCTTTACCATTCCTACTGAACCAGCAGCAGCAGCAGCACTGCCAAGGCATACGTACCACAGGCTGCATCTAGTTCCTCTTACCCAACAATATGATACTGGGAACCTGCACCGTCTCTCTCAATGTTCTACTCTTAAGAGTCAGGCACAAGTCCATGATAAGAGGTAAAGCTCTCCAGAGAACACATCTCACATCTCTTGCCTTCTGTGAATTAGATGCCTGTGGTAGTTTGAATGTAACTGGCCCTCATAATCTCACAGGGAGTGGCACTATTAAGAGGTGTGGCCTTGTTGGAGGAAGTGTGTCACTGTGGGGGCAGACTTTGAGGTTTCCTATGCTTAGGATACCACCCAGTGTTTCAGCCAACTTCCTATTGCCTGCAAGTTGTAGGACTCTCAGCTACTGCTCCAGCACCGCATCTGCCTGCATGCCGCCATGCTCCCTGCCATGATAATAATGGACTGAACCTCTGAAACTGTAAGAGAGCCATCCCAATTAAATGTTTCCTTTGTAAGAGTGGTCATGGTGTCTCTCCACAGTAATAGAAACCCTAACTAAGACAATGCCCAAACACAGAAGAAAGTCCTGTTGGAGGCAGGGTCAGAGTGAGGGCCCACAGACATTAAATAATGAATTGAATAACTTGGCGATAGTAATGGATAGAGGTAATTAGACGAAAAGACAAGGAGTCACAAACACGGCACAAGGGGAGACACTGTTGCAGTCCATCAGAACATCCAGCCTTAAGCAGGACTGGCTTACATTGTTGTACATACAACAATCACATTCTCAGATAATAGCTGACAGTTTCTACTTGCCTGCCTTCCTCCTGGGCCTGGCACTTGCCTAAGTGTCTGGCACCAACTCATGTAACCTTTACAATAACTTTATGTTAGAGATGTTTTGTTTTTCAACCTACAGATGAGGAAATTGAGATATGGAGCAATTAATAAGCAAGCCCAATGCCACACAATAAACAGGGCTGCTGGGTTATCCTGAGGTGTTCTGACTTTAGTGCCCATGCCATCATGTTGCTCAAAACTGAGATCCCAAGCTCCTTCACTTCTCCCTTCACCTCCCAGTGGAACTGACTCTAAATGGAGGAGGCAAGCCCACCCCCTTGGATAAAAGACTAGCCGTAGACTTTGATGTAATATGCCTCCTGGGGTCCTGAATAGACCAGGAAGTGCACAGAGCCTGGGAGCCAATTGCCCTTTCTGAAAAGGGGGCCTTTCTGTAAGAGTTACCGAGCCTCTTCTCACATATAACTACCGCAGAGCCCATAGTCACAAAACTCAAACCCAGTGTACTTCCCAGGCACTGGATATATCCCACCAAGACTTAAGACACACACATTCTCTTAGTCCATTTGTTGAGTTCATCCCAGTCACTGCCTTACTTTCTTTCAACTGTATACCCTAACAGTGCAGACTGTCTTACTCATTACATCTTTGTATCTCTAGCATTCAATGTTCAATAAACATGTTGATAATGAATGAATGAATAAATGAATGAAACAATGATGCATTACACCCCTTGCTGCAACTTCCTTTCCTCTCATGAACATCTTCACTCACCCACCCAAAAGTTCCTGGACACCACAGAAGATTGTAAACCATCTCTAAAGCTCTAATGGACAAATGAGAACAATTGCTAAATTAAATGTGATGCTAACCGAGTGAGGAGCACTCAACAGACAATTGCCAATTAATTCAGTGATCCCCTGGGTATGGTGTCTGGTGTTTTCCCCCTGTTGAAACAGGGTGGCGGACCCACGTCAACCATGTACATATTCAGAGGAAGCTGGACGTTGTCTATGGTTTTTAAGCGTTGGCCAGCATTAAAGTCAATTTGAATAATAAAGAAAGCCCCAGTGGGTAGCTGGTTGGTTTTCTCTTGAGTAAAGTCATGGTGGGTAGTATGGCTCAGCCTCAGGGGAGCCACAGCCTCATATGGGGTTCTGCCATCCATTACTGTGTATCTCTCCACAAGTTGTTCAGCCTCTCTGTGCTCTAGTAAAACAGAAGATAACGGTACCTTGTAGGCCTGGTGTGACAATTACAGGCAATAAAGTCTACAGGATGCTCAGCTCTGTACTCTGCACATGGGAAGCAATGCATAAGTGCATTGCTAGCCCAGGCTGACTAGAGAGCAAGTGTTTAGGCCCCACCCAGTTTTACTGATCACTACTCAACCTGCCAAGGCAGGCAGCATCAGATCCAAACACTCCCCCTGGCTTCCCAGCCAGTTCCCTTCATCATCAGAACCGTGTATAGAGCATTTCCATGGCAATAACCTGTTCTACAAAAGGTACAGTAAATATTTACTATTTCTTCACACATTGCAGATTATTTGGGTCTAACAATCTAACTGGCACTCTCCACTGCTTTGGAAAATGACAATGGAGAAGCCAAGCCCCTGGGAACAAAACAGATGTGTCTTCAGCAGCAGGGACACCAGCAAGCTCGTGGGCAGGCAAGAGCATCATGTGACCACAGATAAAGGGCTCCCAGGAAACTCAGCTCACAAGGGTGCCCTAGTGCTACTGAACCCCCCTTCCAGTCACCCCCTCCTCCCAGCAGAGAGTTCAATGCGTTTAGGAGATTTTCAATACATCCTCATCTGTCTCCCTTCCCTCTCTATTCAGCCCCCAGCACACTCGCGCGCGCGCGCGCGCGCGCACACACACACACACACACACACACACACACACACCCCAGAACAACTTGGATTATCAGCAGAGCCCTGCTGTGCCTACTTGGAGAGGAAGAGGCTCCACGGGGATGAGGGGGGCTTCTCTGCCTAGGGCTTTCAAAATGTCAGCGAGAGAAGAACTCTGATTCATTCCTTGACTCACCCCATCTCCACAACAGAGGCCATCTCTGCAGGGAAGGCAGGACATGGCTTTTTCATTCAGTCCCTCATTCAGGCACAAAACCTGTGTTTACCAGGAAAAAATCAAAACCCAACTCATTCAAGCAGGAACCCTTTGCCCAACCCTGCATTCATCCCAGAAGAGAGAGAGAAGAATAAAATACAGGCCCTGCTCTAAGGTGTCTCCAGTTCAACAGAGGGGAAGAAAAACAGCTCACCACAAATCAGTGTGGTAAGTGTTATTGGAGAGGAGACAGCAGGACCAGAGGGAAGCCAGAAGCTATCTAGAGACTGCATCATCTAAGTATGAAAAATGTGCAATTTCTATAAGATGAAATAACCATCAATAAAAAGAAAAGAGAGAGGACAGACTACGCAAAGTTGGGACAGACCAAGGAGACTCGGTATCAGCACAGGTCCCAGAGTTGTGTTCAGAATCTACATAGTGATGACCAATCAGTAAGAAAAAGCCAGACCACAGAGAGATGGACAAAGCTTTATATAAAAAAAAATCACAGGGAAAGAAACACAAATAACCAAAATCCATGGAGATATGTCCAACCTCATGAATATCTGGGAAAGGCAAATTAAGATACTGTTCACCTATTAGATTGGCAAAAATTGAAAAGATAGAATTCCCAGTATTGGCAGCTATGTGGGTGGAATGAGTAATGAGTGAATGGAGGCCCCGTGCAGCACTGTGGATTGAGGGAACGGACACTCTATTACCCTTGTTCATCTGCCTTCTTCCGTGTACCCAGTACAGCATAGTCACTTAGCACGCCTCTCCAGAACTGAGTCAGATGGGGAAGGTATTGCCACACGTCTGAGTTGCTGGGGACTTTTTATTATTCCAACACCCTTCTCTAGGACTCTTTGGGGTATTGGGATGACTGCAAGTAGGCTAATAGTTGTGGGAGCCAGAGGCAAGGCAAGAAAGGAGAACCAGAGTGCACCCTTGATTCCGGTGATCCCTTCTTCCCTCACCAGAGGCAAACAAGACTGTTCAAGCAATCCTGTGGCTCACAGGAAGCAATAGGGACTAAGGAAAGGCGGGGTTATGAGTGATCATCCGCCATGGAGAAGGTAACATAAGCAGATGGAGAGAGGAGCTACAGAATGCAGATCGAGGAGGGGCTTTTGCTGAAATGAACCTGCGAAGAGGCAGGCCCCTCAGAGGCGGACTCGCACTCTCAAGCAGGGAGCCCTGGACCCAACGTGTTCACAGACAGGAGGAGGCCCCTTTCACTCAGTTTAACAGTGGAAAAAAAACAAACAAAACGTGTATTATTAACTGAGTGCCAGACACTGAACTGAGACCTGCAAATGTCTCCCTCCATAGACCTCAGCCTCTGTAAAAGAAGAACTCAGGGGTCAAAGTACACGTGAGCCAGTCAACAGCAGCACTGAGATTTGAACTTGAGGCTGTCCAATCTTGTCTCTTGTTTCCCGGCTCTTAACCACACTGCTTGATATCTAGCTCGGTTGGTCCTGGGAAGTTAGGTCTCAGAGGTCTCCTACCTAACAGGGTGTCGGGACCAGAAGGAGGGGAAGCAGGGACATGGCTGAAGGCTTCAATGGTCCAGACGTATCAGAACAGAGAGAGTCCTTGTCACATTCAGGGACGTTAGGCTACTTCCGGGCTTAGGGGAATGTGGGTGTGCCAGCCACGCTCCCTACCCATGTCTGCTGCCCCTAGAGAGATCAACAAAGGAAAAAAAATGACTTCGCATCAGAGAGGCTGATGGTTCTGCTGGCAAACACCAGAAGGAAGTAAGCAGCTGAGGAGGCCACATCCGTCCCTCAGTAAGGCTCCTGGGCATCATGGGTGGTGGTAATGCAGGGGGCAGTGCAGGAAGCTGGTCCTTAGGCCCAGATAAGGAAGCAAGAGAGGACTGAGGGACCATGTAAGCCCAGCACAGCGCAGCACTGAATTTACCTGGATGCACAGAGCACAGCACTCTGGATCTCACAGATCTAGACCTTAGGGTGAGACCTCAGGCAAAGTATTCAAGCTCTCTAGTTTTAGTGTCCTCCTCTATTAATGGTGGAGAACAGATTCTCCTTAGAGAACCGCGTTAGGAATAGAGAGTGTGGATGAAAATACCACCTTTTAACCAACTTGCCCCTACTCATCTGTGTGCCCCACCACCACAGCTACTCTAGAGCTGTGTACAGTACGTGGTCAATGCTCAGGAAGTGTAAGCCCAATCAGTTAACAGTAGGTGCTCAAACCGATTTGTAGAAGAAAAGCCAAGAAGAGATTAAGGAGGAATGAAAAGAGGAAGGGAGGAAGAAAGAAGTCGGACAGCCCTCTCTGTAAGCTTCCTGCCCATGAGAAGCTGCTGAAGTTGAGTGGTTAACCAAACTGCCTCCCCCTGGCACATTGCCCAAAAGTATGAGCCACTTTGCCCCAGTTAACAGGACCAAGCACTGGCCATCAGCTGCTGCCTGGTTTTCTGACCAGTCTCTAGGCTTGAGCTCAGATCTCCTTTTCACTCCTCAGAGACCCCAGAAGAGGGCTTTCTTTCTCCTGGGTTTCCCACTGTCCTTTGGGGCATCCCCTTGCTGACCCAAAGAGTACCAACACTAACCCCCTCTCAGTCTCACATGGGGCAACCTCTGTGCCAAAGCCTAGTGTTCACTGAATGGATGTCAGAAGGGCAGTTGCCGCTGCTTGTCAAACCCCAGAAAAATGTGTCTTTCCAGTAAAAAACCAACGGGGATGCCTATACCCAGATATAGATTTAATGAAACTTGTATAACTGACAAGTAATCTTGAAGGATCTTTCCACACCCATGAGTCCCCTACTGTGTGTGGTCTTTGACTGTGTGCTTTTGCTTCTTTTTAAATGTGTTTTAATTATTATTGTATTGTATGTGTGCATATTGAATATTGTTCTGCCTGTCTGTATGTCTGTGCACCGTGTGGTACCTGGTGCCCTCTGAAGCCAGAAGAGGGCATTGGTTCTCCTGAAACTGGAGTTACAGATGGTTGCGAGCCACCATGTAGTTGCTGGGAGTTGACCCAGATCCTCTCTGCAAGAGCAGCAAGTGCTCTTAACCACTGAGCCACCTCTCCAGCCCAGTGTTCTTTCTCCTATGCTTACTGTGGATGACAGCAACCAAGTTGCAGAGTCAGTTGAGATAACCATTCACAGATGAATGGATAAAACATGTGGTACATACACACAATGGGCGTGTATGATAACATTTTGATATATAAACATCATTTACTTTGCTCATATTCACACACACACCACTACCACCACATCTCTTGTTCTTCCTCTACCTCCTGATGATTTCTTCCTTTTCCCAACTAAAATAGCCCCCTTCTACTTTCATATCATTTTTAAAGTTCAAATCTACAAATGTAATATTTGTCTTTCTGAGTCTAGCTTCTCTGCATTTCTATTCATTTCCCTGCAAGTGATATAATTTCATTCATTTTTACAGATGAACCAAAATGAATCTTGACTTCATTAAGTTGTGTCAGTCAGGTAGTTTCCCTCAGCAACAAGAAAAGTAACCAAGTCAGGCCAAAGCAAGGTTCCTGCATCTTGGCCATCCCTCTGCTCTCTAAAGCACCCTCTTCCCTTTATGGAAGTTCAGTTTGAAGCTTTACCCCTCTTCTCCCCAGCCCTAGTCCTCACTTTCCCCCTCTAAGCTTCTTTGGAGAGCCCACTAGAAATCTGGAGCCTAGAAATGAAGGCAAGTGCCTTACGGCCTGTATGGGGCATTCCTCCAGACATCTGGGATCTTAGATTTGCAACGGAACTTCCGACTGTTCCAACTGGGAAGCCACTCTGTCTGCTCCCCTCTGCCAGGGGGCCTGGGAAACAACAGCACAGGAGGCCAAGTGCTTTGCCTCGCAGGCATGAGGACTCATTCGATTCTCAGAACCCGCGTCAAAAAGCCAGGTATGTTGGGGTGCACTTGCAATACCTGCTCTGAAGAGGCGGACAGGTGGATCTCTGGAGTTAACTGACCAGCTAGCCTAGCTTAATGAGTGAATCCCAGGCCAATGAAAGACCCTGTGTCAAAAAAAAAAAAAAAGAACAGCTTCCCGAGGAATGACTCTAGAGGTTGACCTTTGGCTTCTACAGGAATGCACATGTGCATACACACACACACACACACACACACACACACACACACACACACACGGACACCTGCATAAACATGACCACACACACACACACACACACACACACACACACACACACACACACACACGAATTTGAACCTAAAGAAAGGAAATCACATGGGAAAAGGTAGAAGCTAATCCACGGAAAGACCAAAACTAAAAATTAAAAAGAACAAAAAGGAGAGGAAGCTAACTTCTAAGTCTCCACAGAAAATTTGCATGGCACCATAGCAAAAATGCCTTAGAGGGCACAGCCGGTGACTGCCCCAGGGAACCAGGCTAGAACAGAACAATGCTTCTTGAGAAGAGCACCCTTGGAGCTAACTCATGGGGAGAGGCAGCAGAAAGTTCTAGCAGCAGGACACTAACTCCAGCCCCTTGCTACTGGAGTGTGATCCCTGACAGCAGTGTGGATCGGGAGCTTGTTAGAAATGCAAAATTCCTGGCCCCTCCCTGAACCTACAGAACCAGAATCTGCATCTTAACCAGACCCGCAGGTTAATTAACTCTTGACAACCGCTGCCCTGATCCACTAATCACTTCTGATATCAAGAACAGTTCCAAAAGAAAAGGTCAAGCCGCTGAGAAGCAGCGTTCAGATCTACCTTGTGTCAGGAACTGTGGCCCACACTTTATGGACTTCGGTTTTTGCAGGTGATCCTGCGGACTGATCCTGGGACTTTGTGCATGGTTAGCCAGCATCCTACCACTGAGCTGTATCCCCAGCCTTCTTCTCATTTGTAACTCTAAAACAGGATCACACTCAGCTGTCCTGTCTAACCTTGAATTCACTGTATAGCCCAGGTAAGCCTTGAACTCACTATCCTCCTGCCTCAGTCTCCCAAGTAGCTGGGATTACAGGCCTGTACCATAGGTCTGGCTTCATTTTATTTAATTCTAATATTATCCAATATTAGCCATCAAAAGCCATGCCCATCAGAAGCGCTACTTGTGTATAGTTTTTGTGTAGAGTTGAGGCCTCCTGGGCTTTCCTCCACCCTCTTTAATAGTGTGTCTACTGCTATGGTCTTTGTTCAGTTCCTGTTTAGGCAGTCATGATGGTGATGCTTCATAGGCATGGCTTCTGATGGGCATGGCTTTTGATAGCCTAGGAGAGGTACTTTAACTCATGTTTCAGAAGGTTCACTATGGTGGGGAAGGCATGGCTAAGCACCATGACCAAATGAAAGTGATGCTAAGTGACCACCTGACTTTCTGGAAATGATGGTCCAGGAGCTACAGAATCTCCATGCTTGGAGGGTCCATGGATCTATAGCTCAAGGTTGGAAGAAGGCATTTATGTTGGTGCAGTATTTGGCTCTCTGGAAAAAAGCAAAACTACTGCCTTTATGCATTGCTGGTCAGCAGTCTACTTCCACTGTGCAAGGTCTCTCACCACGGTCGGTGTCTTGTGACATCACTGTCATGGAGTACAGAAGAGACACAAACAGTTGGTTAATAGCCTGGCTCTCAGCCATCACTGGAAAGATACATCTAGGCTGAGAGTTAAAAGCAATAAAAAGCTTGCTTCTGCCCCCTGCACAACTTCATGTACAGGACACCATCCTTTCATGTTCTTCTGCAGCTACTCCAAGAGCTAGGATTTGTTTTCCTATACAGGGAAACAAGTCCAGAGAAGTCAACAAAACTCCCACTACTGAATGGAAAACCTGTGGCAGAATAGACGAGAAGGCCTATGGCTTCTCCACTCACCTTGTCTTTGCTGGGCTGTCCGATGACAAGGGCTGAATTTCACAGGGCACTTTTGACTATTAAACTAAGAGTGGTGGATAATACTAAAGAAGGTTTTCATGCAGGGGCAACTCTTTGCTTAGGAAACAATGTAAGGAGTCACTCAAAGAACAGGGGGGTGGCAGTCCACCCAGTGGGCATAATTGTGAAAGGTAGATTACATCTCCCAACTTGCCCGTTTCCTTATCTGTGAAACAGGGCTGGACACTGTACTTGGAAGAGCTATCTGGCTAAGAAAACTGTTATTGTTGGAATCTGCAATGTCCTTCACAAACACATTTTGAAAACTTTTTCCTCTAGCCAGTGGCACTGTTTGGGGACGCTCTAGATGCTTTAGGAGGTAGGATCCAGCCAGCAGAAGTAGGTTGCTAGGACTGAGTCTTTGAAGGTGATATCCAGCCCTGCTTCCTGTCTCTGTAATGATGTTTTTCTACCCTGATCTGCGCATCAGCTGACCTCCCAGGCACTAAGACTCCTTAGCTTCTGAGAGTCTGTCACCTCCAGACAGAAGGACACTCAGCATTTCTGCCCACCCCCAAACAAGTTAAAATCGTAACTAGAACATACTGAACATCAGGGCACACGTAGCTTCCTAGCCTTGCCAGAGCACTGCAGGTGCCTGGCATCTGTCATCCATCACGTCAGAAGAAGGGATTTCACAGATGAGATAAACGAACGAAGGAAATTAATAAGTCCCAGAAGTAACAGGAGAAGGATCATGTGCCTCACTTCCGAGTCATCCCCCAGCTACAGCAAATTACCTCCTGACAGAAAGATAACCTTCCCCTCCACTCACCCACACTCATCACTCATCATGAAAGACCAAGCTTGAATGTTCTTGCTGCTAGCATCACTGGAATGGTCCCTAAGGTGCTGGAAAATAACTGCTCAGAACTTTGGTCTTTGAAATGAGGGTGTGGATGCCCCATACTCCTCCGTCCCCATGTCTGGTTTACAATGTCTCCATGTCCAGAGCCCCCTCTATGCCCCTTCATTTCTCCACGCTTCTTGGTCTCCCCTCCTTCTATTTATTCTCCTCAATAGCTTCCTTTCCACCCTTCTGTCCCTTCTCCTGTTGGTGCTCATCAGTCATTCTTCCCTCAGTCTCCTCCCCATCTGTCCTTCATTTCCTTCTCTCATTGCTTCTCAGCTTGAAATAGCAGGAAGCGGAGAGAAAGACAAATCAGATGTTCCTTAGAATGCTGATAAGAAATAAGTCAGTTCATGTGAATTCTGCGAACCGGCTTTTGGAGGATTAACCTAGAGCCACAGTGCAAAACGGAGCCCCTGTGAGCAGGTGAAGAAGGAACATGACCCAACTCCTAGAATCTGACTGAGTGAGGCCTGCCTCAGACCTTCACACTCTGCACCCAAAGACAGATGGCAAGAGGAAGGGACCTGGCTTCATCAGCGCATGCTCTCTGGAGCCCACCTGCATGGCTCAGCCCTGCCAAAAGGAACTGTTGGCAAAACAGAATCATCTGAGGTCATCATGCCCATAGGTGGACTTAGACTTCAGGGCCACGCCAGCCTTGACTTTCCCAGAGCGGCCAAGATGCCCTAACACTTTGACTCTGATGACTCAAGCATCTGTCATTCCAACTCCCCCTCAGCAGGATGAATAAAAATCTAAAGATTTAACTTTAAAAAAAGTTTAACAAGTTAATTTTCTAAATTTAAAATGTTTCAGAAAGAAACACAACCTACATAAGGATAATTTTAAGCTATATTAAAGCTTGAAGATGACATCATGGAATTCTAATTATATAGACTCTGAGGCGATAGAGTCAAGCCACCTTCCTGGGCATAGTAGACGTCTTTCACATTATGTGGACATCATGCTGGTATCCTATTTTGTGGGGACCCTGGAAGTCCCCTCAAACAATTTGAAAACAAAGTCACTTCTGTAAGAATTCAGGTCATGTTAGGACTCTTCAGTTTCAGCGTTAACTCAAAATTCTTTCAACCTAAGATTGTCTCCAAGAACAATGAGGCAAAGTCCTCCATGAGTCTATAAGTCCATGCAGAGAAGTTTCTAGGAATGACGTAGGGAAGATTTGGGCACTGATGTCTTTATGTGGGATCTCTTCCCGGCTGTACTGTTATAAGGTTGGGGAGGGGGCAGGAAGAATGGATTTATCCTATTAAAAGATACTGGAACATTGCACAGAAAACTGACACATAGGAAATTCACAATACATATTAGGTTCAATGATATTCACAGTGTGCATGAGGATGAGGATGTGAAAGCTGGGAACTGCGAGGAGGAAGCACCCCATCCCAGCTGCTGACAGTGCCCACGCGTGTTATTTTATGCAGGTGAACAGCAGGTGGGAAATTTCAAATCATTCACTCATTCAGTACTTTTCCCCAAGAGATATGATGCCTGCTTCTGGCATAATATCCTTCACAAGAAAGGGTGCATCACCTGTGTAAGAGCTACTAAGAAAAGCAGAATCTCTATGCATGTTTCACATATTTAAGTAAAACACATTTACACATGTATAATCTTCGCAACAATACCTGAAGGTAGAGGAGATCATTTTTCCCATTTAATAGCTAAGAGTATTCTGAAGCCTCAGAGAGGATGGCTGAGTCTCCTCCACAGCAAGGTTAACGGGTGGGACTTGAAGGCAAACACTTCCGATTCCGGTATCCACAGCACTTCCCACTCTTCGTAAGCTCTCCTGTTCCTGCAGTCAGTCAGCCCCTCTCTCCCTGATCATCTCTGCTTACCTGCCTAGTTCCCAAATTTCCCTGGATGTTTTGGGGCAGAAGAGAATAAGGTGGAAGAGATCAGCACTGCTCCAAGAAATAATCACTGGGAGTCATTTCTTTTTGCAAGGCTCAGAAACTGACGGCAGCTAAAGTAAGCGAGGGGTGCAAACAAAGAGGCCTCAAACTCTGGATTTATGCCTGATTTCCTCAAAGGGACTTAAGGCTAGGCTTCTTCATGTTTTTAAAGAGAAAGGTGGATTAGCCAGCCTAGGCAGGCGGCAGAGACTTGAACTTCATTAAGTTTTAATGAGCTGTTGTTGACATACTTTCTTTCACAAAGAAAGAAGTCATAGTGAATACTCCAAGTTCCAGGAAGTCTGATCACCCTCAATGTGTAGGCAACGCAATGAGGCTCTAAGAAGTACTTGTCTGGTCACACCAAACAAGGCAAAAGTGGAATTCGAGTATAATTGAGGTCAATATTTTTTTTCCGGTGCTTCCTTTTTTATATTTTTTTTATTTATTTTATTTATTTTGTTTTTCGAGACAGGGTTTCTCTGTGTAGCTTTGCGCCTTTCCTGGGACTCACCTGGTAGTCCAGGCTGGCCTCGAACTCACAGAGATCCGCCTGGCTCTGCCTCCTGAGTGCTGGGATTAAAGGCGTGCGCCACCACCGCCCGGCCCTTTTTTATATTTTATGTGCATGTTTATGAATGACATTTATGTCTATAGTCCATATGTGATTGGGATGTACAACCCACACTAGAGCATACTTGTAGAGGTCAGAGGACAGTCTCATGTCTGTCTTCACCTTCCACCATGTTTAAGGCTGTTCTCTTGCTGTTCACAGCTGTGTATACCAAGTTGCTCATTTACACACTTCTGGGAAGTTTTCTTTGGTGTCTCCCCTCTATCTCACCGTAGACATGCTGGGGTTGCAGATGTGGGCTACCACATCCAGCTTGACTCCAGACCTCACTCTGACAGAGCAACTGCCTTATCCACAGAGCCATCTCCCCAGCCCTCCACTGCCTCTTCATTGTCTGTGAAACCATTCCTCAAACCTCAACACTCCCGACTCCAGAGTTACACACCCATGGAAGGAACACACTGCTGGTGACCACCCAGCTCCACACAGACACCAACCATTTTCCTGGATCCATTGTGCCCACCCATGCCTGTCAGCCTGGTATGATGCTCTGATGGCATTTGAAATCTGGCACCAAGTGTGACTTTTTAAAAAACGAAATCACTTCCTGTTCGGCACACAGTTAATATTCAAGTTTCCCATACTCCCTGCTGGAGCAGAGGGCTCCAACCCTCTTCTCTGGCTTCCTGCCAAGCACACAGAGGCGGGAAACAGAGCTGGTGGGCAGAGAGGTGGCAGCTGGAGACCAAAGGGATTATTTTTCCATTATGTCCTCCATTAGTTAAGCCTGATCTCTAAGAAAGTTATTGATTTGGGTGGGTGCGTTTCGTTACCAGCCCACTTACCCAATTGGCTCATTAATTCTCTACCCTATAGTTTCCCCCACCGACGCCTTTGATGTTTCTAAAATAAATAATAACATAATCCATGCATAACGTTAATTTGGCTTTCTTTTTCCAGATGTGTAATTACCACTTTCGACGGCTTCTTTTCCTGTTTCATCGACTAGAACATTCTCAATGACAACAGTGCTCGTGGCAATCATCTTTCATTTATTCCTAGTGTTTACGGCAGCGCCTCCAATATCACAACACTAAGTACAGCTTTGACTATGGGTCGGCCGTGGACAGTCTTCATCATGCTGGGGAAATGTCTTTTTATTCTCAGTTCTTTCTTTTTCTTCATCAATAATGAGTACTGAAATTTTAACAAGTGAGGCTTGGATATCCATGAAAACAATCACTTTTTTCTCTTTGTCATATTGATTGCATTTATGAACACAGTTTCCTAACAATAACCACAATGCAGTTCTAGAAAGAAACATCCCTCAATCCAGATACATTGTTCTTTTAATATCCTGGAAGATTCAATTTGACAAGGTTTTATTTAGTATTATTTTTTCCTGTGGGTTTGTAAATGAGATTAGATTGTGGCTTTGTTTTTGTTTTGGGTTTTGTTGTTGTTTTCTTTAGCTTTTGTTGGCTTTTTATGCCAATGTAATACTTGATCAGATGAAGAACTAAGTTGCTTTCTTTTTCTGTTCTCTCTCTCTCTCTCTCTCTCTCTCTCTCTCTCTCTCTCTCTGTGTGTGTGTGTGTGTGTGTGTGTGTGTGTGTATGTGTGGCAGAGGGGGGTCATGTGAGTGTGAACAGTGTAAGCACAGGTGTGTGTGCAGGTGTGCTCGAACATGTGTAGGCCAGAACCTGGCATGCATGTATCTTCCTGAGTCACTCTCCACCTTATTTTTTGAGACTGAGCCTGTCACAGAGTCTAGGATTTGCTGAGTGGCTACATCGACAGACCAGCAAACCCTTCCATCTTAATATATATATATATATATATATATATATATATATATATATATATATATATGTAACTACTGAATTATTATCCCCATTTTATAGCAGAGAAAACTGAGACTGAGAGTAAATCCCACTTAAGGTCAGCAGAAACTCGTGGAAATTTACAACATAAATCTAGGAGTGCCTGCCCAAATGCCGCTGCAGTAGCATGAGTTACTGCCTGAGAGCTTAAACCATGTTTATATGACAATTCTCATCCCAAACCTACACACTATGTGTGTTTTCCACATATGTATCCACTGTGTGTGTGTGTGTGTGTCGTTGCTGACTTTTGTTCTCAGCACTATGACTGTTACACATGATAATGCTTTATTTCATCAAAATATAAAATATTATTTATTCTAGTGCTATCCTTCAGTCATGCGTTCTTATTTCTACTTCTTTTGGTTTTCTCTTGGGAGTTTTGTTTGCCTCCTTACCTCTTGAGTGGAAGTCTTAATTAACACATACTTATTTGGGGTTGGTTGACATTTTTTAAAGCATTTAAGACTATGAATTTTAGGTCCTGACTTGATCCCATCTTATAAATTGTATAGTTTACCATCATTAACTCTGCCAGGTAATCTAAAATGAATTTGAGGTTTAATAAAATTCTAAAGATAGTTATAGAATAAAATAATAGATTTACGAACCCTTACAAGAAACCATACAGAAAGAACCCATGCTTGCAACACTATAGCACAGAATTGCAATAGCCAGGAGATTATCAATGATACAGTCAAGTTACTAGATAGTTTCCAAAGATCCTTACATTCCCTTTAAGAACCACACCAACTTCCTTCGAACCCCATCACCTCTTCACTCTTGACAGACACTAGTCTGTTCTCCATTTATCCGAATTTCAAGAATGCCATGCACACACAGCATCTAGGGGTTTGGTGGTCTTCATTCTCCGTAACTCTCTGGAGATTCATTCTGGTGTTTGCTTGCATCAATAGTTTGACCCTTTTCATTAGCAAGTAATAGTGTCTGGTATGGACAAAGCAAAACTTAAAGGGGATTTGAGTTGCTCCAGTTTGAGGATATGAAGAATAAATTTACTACACGTTTGTGTAGAAGGTTTTGTGTGACCATAACTTTTATATTTTTTGGCATACATTTAAAAGACAGAAAATACTGGGTAACATGGTAATTGAACATTTTTTTTTTTTTTTTTTTTTTTTTTTGGTTTTTCGAGACAGGGTTTCTCTGTGTAGCTTTGCGCCTTTCCTGGAACTCACTTGGTAGCCCAGGCTGGCCTCGAACTCACAGCGATCCGCCTGGCTCTGCCTCCCGAGTGCTGGGATTAAAGGCATGCGCCACCACCGCCCGGCTGAACATTTAATTTTTAAAGAAACTTCCAGAGTGGCTGTACCATTTTTTAAGATTTATTTTTATTTGTGTGTATGCGTGTATGCACATGTGTGTGCATACCCATAGCCACACGAGCATGCCACATGAAAGTGGGTGTCCAAGAAGACTAGATGATGGATTCAGATCCTCTGGAAGTGGAGTTATCAGAGGCTGAGAGCCACTCAGACTAGATGCTGGATTTCAAACGCAGGTCTTCGGGAAGAACAGGAAGAGCTCTCACCCATTGGGCCATCTCCCTCGCCCAGTGTCTGCCGCATTTTATTTAGTTTTTTTTTTTTTTTTTTTTTTTTTGGTTTTTTTTGAGACAGGGTTTCTCTGTGTAGTTTTGCGCCTTTCCTGGAACTCGCTTTGTAGACCAGGCTGGACTCGAACTCACAGAGATCCGCCTGGCTCTGCCTCCCGAGTGCTGGGATTAAAGGCGTGCGCCACCACCGCCCGGCTATTTAGCTTTTTTTAATTGACATAAAACTATACATATTTATGGAGCCCTAAAGGATAGTTGAACACATATGTCTATTTTATAATGCTCATATGAGGTAAGCACATCTACCTCCTAAAACATGTATCATTTCTTTGTGGTGATGACATCCTTCTTTAGCTTTTCAAAAGTATTCAGTAGAAGCTAGGCCTAATGGCACAGTCCTATAATCCCAGCTATTAGGAGGCCAAGGCAGGAGGATCACAAGTTCAAGGCCTGACTGGGTTACAGAGTAGGTTCAAGTAACATGTGCGCTCGAACACACACACACACACACATACACACACACACACACATACACACACACATGCACACATTCATGCAGGTGCACGCACACACACTACAGCACATTATTATCAATAGGCATTGTGGCTTAAATCTGTACCTGCCCAATGGCAGCTGGTGTGAAACATTTCTCCTTTTATTTATATTCATCTGTAGACCCTCTTTGTTGAAATATCCATCGATTTGTCTATTTTCTGATTGGACTGTGGGCTTCAGCAGTTGTGTTGTGGGATTCTAATATACTCTATACAGTAGTCCTCTGCTGGACATGTGGTATGGAAATTTGTGTTTCCTAGTCTACAGCTTGCTTTGTAAAATCTCCTTAACATCTTTAAGGCTAATCTTTAATCTTTTGCAGAGCAAAAATGTCGAGCTTTGATGTGGCCCAACTTGTCAGTTTTTCCTTTTATGGACTGAGCCTTTGGTGTCAAGCCTGAGAAGTCTGTCTAAGCCTACAGGCCAAAGATTTTTCCTTCGTGTTTTCTGAAGGCTGTGCTTCTCTATTTTACATTTAAGTCCACAACGCTTTCCCTTTGAGTTAATGTTTCTGCAAAGTGTCACTTCAGCGGAGGTTCCTTTGTTATTTTTGACAGGTGTCCAATTGCTCTGGTGCCGCTTGTGAGCTCACTTCTTCCTGAACTGCTTCTGGGCCTTTGTGGAGGTCAGTTGAGCATCCTTAGGAGTCTGCTTCTGGATTCTCTCCTCTGCCCACTGGTGCATGCACCATCCGAGAGCCCTAATCTTCCAACTTCTGCTAGAGTCACCAGGAACAAAACGAAATCATTTCACTTCACGTTCCCAAACCCTATCAGTTGTTCTAGTTTATTTGCCTTTTCATATACATTATGCAATAACCTCTTTCTATCAATAAAATAATCCCACTGGCATTTTGATAGGGAAGCTTTTGAGATGAGCCGACATCTTTATGATTCTGTCTTTCAGTCCATGGACACACTATGTCTCTCCATTCATTTAAAATTGGGGTTTCTTTCATTAGAATTTTGTAGATTTGAGTACCTAAACCCTGTACAGATTTTATTAGACTTGCTCCTACGAAGTTCGGGATTTTTTTTTTTCTTTTCAAGCACTTGTTTTTATTGTATGAATTAATCAGTCGGTTTCTGCCGTGCCTGGGAAGGGCCTGACACATGCTAGGCAAGCGCTCTACCTGTGAGCTGTTCCCCAACCTGTCTTTCCACTAACTGTAAATGGTGTCTTTTCTCTTCCAGCCTTGCTACGTCCGTTGCCAGTTTATAGGCATGAGACTCATCTTTGTTGTCTCATGGTCTCTAGCCATGCTGAACCCCTTCCTTTATTGGAGGAGAGTTTGGTTTGGCTTCTGTTTCATGGGTTCCCTGGCATTTCCTTGGAAATAATTGCGTTGCTTTACAAGGGATCATTTCAGTTTTTCCTTTCACATTTGAACCCTTTTTGTTTCTTTTTCTTACCTCACGGCCTTGCTAAGAACTACACAGAGCATTAGGATTGTGGGGAAAGCATCCCAGGTTCTTAGTGTCTTGTTTGGAGGTCGTCTGTTATTAACTCATTTTGTGGGATCTGATTGAGCCTTGCAAATAAAGACTTAGTTACACTGTTTCCTTACCTGTGCTCCTCACAGACTTCTGTAGTCTTCATTAACTTGAGCTGGAATTTTCAGTCCAAATAAGCTCCAAAGTCATTTTGTATACTATATAGCCTTTCACTCACAGATTATCTTTGACACCTGACACAATTTAATGTGAGGTCTATAGCAGTTCTTTCTACCCCTTGATACATTGAACTGGACCTGTTACCCACTTGTTCTATACTACCTCTTCTCCATCCTTGCGTTTCTAATTATGGGTCTAATTATATACTTTCTCTCAAAGTACATCCTAAAAGGCTTTTCCATTGAAGCCAGAATCTTCTGTATTTCTCTAAAAACTATCTTTGTGTTGTTTTCACATATGAATTATAATGTAGATGAGAACTAACTATGTGAATGATGGGCGTTCCCTTTAAAACGCTGTGGCATGCCTGCACTGTCTTACGTGTCACGGTACTTGTGGTAAATACATTATCCAGACCCTGCGTTTGCCAAAAAAGTTGGCTCTGGAAATTTCCTTGGTCTGGCTTTCTACGCATTTTGGCACCACAGGACAGTTCTCCTTAAGCTGAGAATGGAGGACAGGATAGTGCCCACTGCACCCAGCTTCCTATAAGCATCAGCCCCTTCAGTAACCTTGTCTTGATGCAGACTCCCCACTCGCTAATGGAGTCTGGTTCTCTGGCGCCGGGATACGCTCACACTTGCTGCCTTTGGTCTCTTTCTGTACCTATGGAAGCCACACTTGAGTTTCAACTCAATACCCACAGTATACACAAACCATAGCATGAGTGAACAGCCTCCCTCACCTTCTGACGTCTCTGGATGTAGGTAGAAAAGTAATGGTTGTGAGAGAGCGCTGATCACTTCCAAAGATCCTTCTTGAGCAGAAGAGAGCAGTTCTCTACCGAGTATAAATGTGGAACACTCACACTTGCAGGTAGACTTTTTGCCTCCACTAGGATTCCATTGACTTCTCTCTGACTAGTTAGTCTACATCCCTGCTCTTGACAGTGTGCCTCCTGTGCTCAGTTTTCATAGGCATCTGATGGCAGCCAAATGTCCTTTCAGTCTTAAGCCAAAGCTGTCCTTCTTGGAATTGCAGAATTTGCAACATTCTCGGCCGTGGCAGATCGAGTCCTGAGTGGAACAGTATGGCCCTACTGGGCTGACCACCTGGGAGGGTCTCCACCCAGAACACTGCCCTACAAACAATCCCCAGAGCGGTGCTTCTCAATCTTAACGCCTCACCTGGGAAGCTTATTAAAAAGTGATACACACCTTTTACCCCAGCCCTTGGGAGGCAGAAGCAGGCAGATCTCTGTGAGTTTGAGGCCAGCCTGGTCTGCAAAGCAAGTTCCAGGACAGCCAGGTCTGTTACACAAGAAACCCTGTGTTGAAGACAAACTAACTGACCAGGCTCTATCCAATGGCTCAGCTGAGAGCTGGGGTCTGAGTTTTAACAAACGCCAGGTGATGTGTTCAGGTAGCCCAAGAAGAGCTATTAGAGAACTCTGGCACCTCAACATCCCCTCTAAAACAATCACATATAAACCCTTCAGCTGCCCACCTGGTACGTCCTTGGAGCCACAAATGGAAAGAGGTAAATATGACTCTGCACCAAGTACAGCGGCGGAAGCCGAGTCACCTGGTGTCGCTGCCCTGAGCAAAGGGTGCTGTCTTTAGACTTTTCTATTTCCAGTTAAGGAGACTGCAGCAATGCCCTTTCACCTAGAAACAGCACTTGTGCTGATTCTGCAGATGGCTTTCCACACCTACAAAACGTCCCATTAACCACAGTCCTCTTAATGGCATTGTTTGCAATGACCTCAACTTGGAAATAGCGTTAGACCCTCACTAGAGGACTGGCTCAATAGATTATGAATTATCCATACAATGAAATACCCCACATCTATTTTTATGTATCTGGAAGTTCTTTTTGTACCAATACAGAAAGAATGCTAAGATGTGAGAAGTAAGCAGGGAATTGACAATACAACCGGTACCAGGTGAACCCCTGCTACTCAGCAAGCCTGCCCATGGATCAGGACAAACGCAAGCCTTTATACTGCACTGCCCAGGGCCTCCGGGCCAAATATTAGCAGGGGGAAAATGGCAAGTAAAGATATGCTACTTCCTGTGTGAAAAAAAAACGTGGGAGAAAAAATCAACAACCAAAACTTCTCGAAAGAGCCAAGGAAGCGTGGGAAGTGGGTGGATGAAGAGCACGGTGATCATGGGACTTCAAGACCCAATTCCCTTTTGTTTTCTCCATATCATGCAAAGGTATAACCAAACAAAACAAAAACAAAACAAAAAAATCAACATTGCACTTTAAAAACACTTTAATTGTTTTTATTTAAAAGACTTTGAAGGCGGGATATATATGCCCAAGGCCAGTGTGATTAATTTAATTTTATGTTCCTTTAGGGGTGTCTGTAGGTCGTTCATTCTCAAAGCATGTCCATTAGTAAGGTGTTTACTGCAGCGACAAAGGCTGGGTGAGCTTGCTTTGTCTGCATTGGCAAATGGCTGACTTACATTAGACTTGATAGAAAGTACGCATTATCTCCCCAAGCGGCTCTCCAGCCTGGAGGCTGATTGCAGTCACCTGGGGAGCCTTTAATCAATGCTGCTGCTCCATACCCATTGTTGGATATTCTACTTCAATCAGTCTGATGTAGGCCACAGGTCACTCTATGGCTCAGCTATCAGTGAGAACGTCTCAACTCGGCAGGCATAAGGTGAGGTTCTGAGTCCACACATAGTCTCAGATGGCCATGTTCAGCCGGTTGTACAACCTGTGACTCCAACTGCATCTGCTGCCCAAGACATTCTTCTTCTGCTGTCACTCAAGCACTCAAACATTTGTAGAGGTCAGCCTGAGAGCAGAAAAGCTAGTTTTGCTCATAAAGAAGGCCTTCATCTCCTCCATGAAATCAACTGTGGTTCTTTCTGAGTATGGATCATACGATTCTTATGCTGGCTTTCCCCACCAACTCTAACACCTCAATTACAAATCACACTGATAAGCACGAGCTTCAGTCCACAGGGTCTTTAGTACAGCTCTCACCACCACCCCAGGAACAGACCAACGGGGACACAGCACCACTCCTTACTTGAAATGGCAACGGTCCAGGTGCATAAAATTTTATGCACTGACAATGTTCTGTGGAATCAGTTGCATAATGAGGATAAGCCTGTGTACTCGAGAGAAAACAATTCTTAGAAACCAAAGGTGCTGGCTATGTGTTGTCAACTTGACATAGGCTAGAGTAATTTCAGAAAAGAGAACCTCAACAGAAAAAATTGCCCCCACCAGATGGGCCTGTGGGCAAGCCTCTGCTGCATTTTCTTAACTGATTATTGATGATGGGGCAGCCCACTGCAGGCAGTACCACCTCCTGGCTGGTATTCTTGGACAGCATAAGAAAGCAGACTAAGCAAGCCACAAGGAGCAAGCTAGTAAGCAGCACTCCTCTACGGCCTCTGCATCAGTTCCTACCTCCAGGTTCTTTTTTTTTTTTTTTTTTTTGAGATCCTGCCCTGATTTCCTTGGATGATGGATTACAAGCTGTAAGACAAAATAAACCCTTCCCTCCTCACGATGATTCTGGTCGTGGTGTTTTATCACAGCAATAGAAACCCTAACTAAGACACTCAAACACAAACAATATTTTCCCATTAAAATTACTATTGTCCAGACACGGTAGCACATAACTTTAATCCCAGCACTCTGGAGGCTGAGGCAGGCTGATCAAAAGTTCAAAGGCCAGCCTGAGCCATATAGTAAGACTATCACTTAAAACAGTAATTATCACTGGGGGTGGGAGGCAGCATTTCTAAATTGCCACAGATATCCCTGAGAACATATCCTGGTTCCAATAAAACCAGACCAGAAACCCTTCTTTCTCAGAGTACATTGTAAGAAGCTTCACAGAGTGAAATAAGGGGCAACAAAAACTTTCAGTGTCCCTGAACCGGGAGCACAGGTTTTTCTTTTTTCTCTATCAGTGTTTAGAAGTGAACACATCTCTTGAAAATACTAGAGGCTGCGGACGGCAGATCCCTGAGTGGTCAAAGTACATGGGCCAAACCCGTCTGAGTACATGGGCTTTTCCTCTTCCCAGCCTGACCCCTTCTCTCTGCATACGCCCAAACAGGAGAAAGAAAAGCAGTTATGTCTAGAAGGCAGTAGACAGAACCAAGCTGCTCACAAAGAACATTCCATAAGAAAAAAGACAAACGGATGATGAATGGACCAACAGGCAGACTCACGGGGACCAGTTCACACAGCTCTCAAGGGCTCTGCAAACGAAGCCATGACACCTCAGCCCAAAGTCTTCCTCGGTAAGATGCCCACTTTCTGTGTTAAAGGTTAAATTTCCTTTCTAAATCTCCAAATCATGAAGCTTCGCTGAATCAGTTAAAATGCTCTGGAACAGAACAGCTAAGTACACAAAACTTAAAGAGGATTTATCAATAACTCTCAACCAACACAACCATTAAGTCTGCAAGGGAGAGTTTTCTGGGCCCGTGTGAGTGACTCAAGACTGCCGGCCCTCCAGGTCAGCTGCCAGTCTTTGTTTAATAAATTCCAAGCAGGAAGACAGGGTTGGGGCAACAAAAACGATTCTCTTCTTTAACACAGCCAAAACTGGGCCCAAACAAGTCACTGGAAGGGTCAGTGGGACTGCAATAGATCACCCACTTCCTGTGCTTGAGTGTACCACCATGAAGTAACGCTAAAAACGCAGAAGGATTGTGAGATGGGCGAGTACCAGGCTCTACAGCAGTACCGTCCCCACTTCGGAATCCCTGTAAATTAGACCAACAGAATGGCACCCTGATCCCACAACGGCTTTTCCATGAAGAGTCCAATTACACTGCTCCCTTCATGGTCAAGTTCCCCACCTTCACAACTTTGGCCACTCAAAGGGTTTGAGATGCCTTTTCAAGGAAACGCGGTTATCTCACAGGAACCAGGAGCATGGACAACAATTTGACCTCAAACCCAGGACCGTCAGTGCGAAACAGCCCCTCCCAGTCTCTCTGGTCCCCAGGTCCTCGGAGGCTGCCCCAACCATCTTTCTTTCATCAGATAAGCTTTCTCAGCTTCTTTACATCACACCTCCTGAAACAGCATGGCCTTCCATTTTGGCATTCACAAACACTAGCTGGCATCTCTAGACTAATAAATAAATAAATAAATGAATAAATGAATAAATGAATGAATGAATGAATAAATAAATAAATAAATAAATAAATAAATAAATAAATAAATAAATCTAGATCCCCAGAGAAAGGACCGAGTAGAGTCAAACCTGGTCCAATCAGCAACAGGCAGAGTGTCCAATCACAAAGTTCCAACATGGTCCATCCCTTCCAATTGGTTTACCAATGTAAAGAGCACATAGGCTTCACAATTGCCTTGAAGGAGTCTACCCAAACTCTTCACAGGAGCTTCACCCTTCTCCCTGGACATCACCTTGCCCCTATGACCTGGCGGACAGCACACGTGGAAGATCACAGCTGGAGATACGGAAGCCTACTGCTTCACAGGCCCTGCATCATGCCAGCCAGCTCCTCCCTCCCTCCCCCAGTAAGCCTCAGGTTGGCTGCTGCCCAGGGCCCTTCTCATATCCTCACACCCACCTGACTACACTCACCCCAGCATTCAAAGCTCTGCACTGGGATCCACTTTGCCAAAATGCTTTCCCACACAGGGGTCCCCGTCTTCCAGCTTACTCCACGCACATGTCTACCCCTGAACTGAGCTCAGTCTATTTTAAACCCCTGGAGCTGTCTGCCATCTGTCTTGTCTGGGGGCCTCATGGTCTCCTGATAGAATAGAACTGCATTTGGAAAGACAGAAACCAAAGTCTGGTACCAGTCCTGCCATGATACCCAGAATCTTGGAACAAGCATGGCCGCCTTCCTTAAGTTCATAGGGAAGATGCCCCAACTTGATTAGGTTCTCAACCTTTGAGAACATCAAAGGAGATGAAAAGTTCAAGGGGCTGGAAGGGCATCATTGTTGATCCCTACCCATAACTGGACAGTGTTCAAGGGCCCAGACAATGCCAGATTGGGTCCATCTTTGGGAAGCAATGCTTGTAAAGTGGTCACCATGGTAACTAGTTCCTCTGCCTTCTGCGTGATCCTAAGCAAGTCACCAACCTCTGTCTGACTTCAGACTGCGTGTGTGACAGTGAGATAGTAAGAGTATTTACTCAGCACTACACAGTCAATATCAACTGATGCTGGCAGCGGTGGTGGTGGTATGGTGGTGCTGGTAGTGGTGGTGATGTGGTGATGGTGGTGGGGTGGTAGTATGTATGATGGTATCATGGTGATGTGGTGGTGGTATGGTAGGGAATGTGACAGGTGGAGGAGGTAGTGTGGTAGTGGTAATGGTAGTGTAGTGTGGTGTGGTGATGGTAATGTGGAGTTGTGGTGATGGTGGTATGGTGGTAGAACTGGCAGTAGTGGTGTGGTGTGGTGGTGGTGTTGTGGGAGGTGGGGTGGTAGTGGTAGTAGTGGTGGTGGTGGTGTGTGTGGTATGGTGGTATGGTGGTATGGTGTGGTGGTGGTATGGTAGGGGTGTGGTGGTGTGGTGATGGTATTGATAGTGATCATGTTGGTGGTGGTGTGGTGGTATGGTGATGGTATTGATAGTGATCATGTTGGTGGTAGTGTGGTGGTGTGGTAGTGGTCATGGTGATATGAAATGTGCTCTATCTGCTAAGTGCCACACTAAGAGCTTTATATGTATTTATTCACAATAATTTACTAGACTCCTAATAAAAACTCAACATTTCATTTGAAGATTTCAACAATAAGTTAGAAGAAAGAAACTTATATGCCAAAAGTTAAATTTAACTTTTTTCCTAGAATCTAACAAATCCTTGAAATGGCATTTAAAAGATCAGCTCCATAAATGCAGACAGAAGAAAATCAATCTCCCTTGAGCTGACCCATGCAAGTCTGGCTGCTGTGGGGCAACAGAGGGGTGGGGCTGCCAACCCCCTCCTCCCCACCTGACACCTTCTCTCAAGGCACTGTCTCCCCCAGATGAAAGCTGCCCACACTCAAGTCCCAGCTGCAGGAACACAGCTGCCTTTTCATGCCAGCAGAGTTGTTAGGGGGCTAATGTCACATGTGGCTCTATAAATCCCATTTCAACTCTAGCAGATGATAAATGCTACTGAAATTATTACTGATGATTTTAAGGGGTCCTGCAGGGGAGTCACAGCTCAGCTCACTCCCATCACCTCATCACTTCACACTGCCTCTCTCTAGGATGGTCTTGAGAACCCCAAATCCTTCTTGTAGTTCACACAACAGTAAAATAAAAGCAAGGTACCACAAAAAAGGAGGATTGTGAACTGCTGAAGTACTCCTCCCAATAATCTCAATTAGAAGACAGATCCCTTCCAGAAGAGAAATGAGTACAACTTACTACTTAACCCAGGAAATACATATTGAGTCTATGCAGCACACCATCCAAATTCTAAGGATGCAGGATGTACAGCTGAGATGATCTGATGGTTGCCAGGTTGCCATTGGTATGATCATACATTGAGTATCGTTATGCTATCATGCACTGGGGCACTGCCATATTCCAGAGACCATGCTGCTTTTCTGCACATTATTTTACTTCATCCTTCACAAACTTCTATCAAGGATTGCATTCCTACTCAACAGATGGGAAAACTGGGGCTTGTACAGGTTAATAACCTGCCAAGGACTACATAGCTAAGCAACAGCAAGTCCAAAAGGGAACTGGGTTATTCTGATCAAGGGTTCTAAGTCACATGCTCCAGGGGCCAGCTCTGGGGGCCACATCAGTAAGTCAGCATGTTCTGGGGTCACTTCAGTAAGTCAGCATGTTCCGGGGTCACACCAGTAAGTCAGCATGTTCTGGAGTCACACCAGTAAGTCAGCATGTTCTGGGGTCACATCAGTAAGTCAGCTTGTTCCGGGGACCATATCAGGCTCTGCTTCCTTTCTTTCTTTCTTTTTAAGATTTATTTATTTTTATTTTATGTGTATGAGTATTTGCCTGCAAATATGTATATACATTCACACCTGGTCCGCAAAGCCAGAAAAGGGTGTTAGATCTTCTGGAACTGGAGCTACAGATGGTTGTGAGCAGCCATGTGAGTGCTGGGACCTGAACCCCTAGTCCCCTGCAATATCTGTGAATGCTCTTAACCACTGAGACATTCCTCTGGCCTGAAGTTCTGCTTTCTACCTGCTCAGTACTTCCCCAGTAATCCAGTGGTGTCTCCAGAAGCGACCCTTAGCCCTGCAGGCCATCGCTGAACATCCAGCTACTGTTTTCCATTACATCTCCAGTCTACAGCCTCCAGCCCCTCCCCCCAGCCCTGCCACCATACTAGACTAACTTCTTCCTCACAATTTTCTTTTTCCAGGCCATTCCTTAGCAGCTAGATTGCCTGTAAAGGTCTACTGGACACCTCCTAGAGTCACCCGGGAAGGAGTCCCAAGGAGGGATTGCCCAGATCAGATCTGGCCGTGAGCATGACTATGGGGAATCGTCTTGATTGTTAATTGATGCAGAAGGACCCAGCCCACTGTGGGCGGCACCATTCCCTTGGCAGATGGCCCTGGGCTGTGTAAGAAAGCCAGCTAAGTAGGAGTCTGTGAGAGAGACAGCAAGCAGTGTTCCTCCACGGTTCCTGCTCCAAGTTTCTGCTTGAGTTCTTGCTCTGACTTCACTCAACGACGGACCTACAACCTGTAAGGTAAAACAAACCCTTTCCTCCCACAAAGTTACTTTTGGACAGAGTATTGTATTCCAGCCACAGAATGAAACTAGAATACTGTCCTTCCCCCTTGCTCCAGCCAGACTGCCCGTTCCCTTTTCTCTAACTTTCTGAAACCCACCTTCACCAAACAGATTATGACCTTTAAACTCTAGACAGAAAAGCCACCTTCTCCTAGAAGCCCTTCCAGTCACCTGAGAGGTGTGAGTTTCAGCCCATACCATCCCTGCCCTTCTTTCCTGCCTCACTTCCAGGCCCTAGTCCTGTCTCTTACATTATAGAGATGTAGAGATGGCTGCTCCACCCCTTAGCTGCAGGCACTCTATTAACTGATGCCTAAATCCATTCACCAGAGAATCCCCCACATAGACACCTCCCATCTTGCGCAATCTCTCCCTCAACAGACATTTCCCCCGAAAAGCCTTGGTACACTCTTTCATTTCTACAGGTTTCAACGTTTCCAAGTCTGCACTCCCAGCCCTGGGCTCACTTCTCTCCCCTGAGACTTTGTGAGTTCTTTAGGAAACGACATCAGACCCTCTGGTTGCAGTTTCCCCCATAGACAACCAACTCCATGTCTCTGTCCTGAGCTCAGACCCGTCCTGACAACAGCAAGTCTGGAGAGCCCCATGCCGTCTGCACATTGACTAGGTACCTAGGAGGAGAAAAACACATCTGCCTCCATTGTCCTGGCTCTGACAGGGGCGACATCCATCAACCCACCTGATAACCAAGTCGAAAGCGCTCTCTCTCTCTCTCTCTCTCTCTCTCTCTCTCTCTCTCTCTCTCCCTCCCTCCCTCCCTCTCTCCCTTCCTCCCTTCTTCCCTCTCTCCTTCCCTCTTTCCCTCTCTCTCCTATCCTCCCTCTCTCTTTCTCTTACTTCCTCTCTCCAACAAATCCATCACCAATTTTCTCACAGATCTTCCAAATCTTCCACCCTCTGTTCCCTTCATCACTGCCACTCAGCACCCTCAGTTTCTACCTGCATCACCACAACTGACCCCTAGTCCAAGTTCCTCCTCCAGCCTCAACACCTTGACACTCATTTCAACTTCAGGGTCTCCAAAAGGGAAATACAATCATGCAATGCTTCAGTAAAGAAAAGACTCCGCCCTCTCAGAATGAAGTCTAATGCTAACGGGGCAGCTGAGGCCTTACTGATAGAATCTTGCCACCTTCTTCTCTGATCTCACTTCTAGCCATATCCGGGATAAAAAAACACAGATATTCTTTTGCAACCATGACAACCAGGCTTTGGTTCTTCAATCTTCTCATGCCTCTGTAGAAGTCTTACTTAATGGATTACATCGGGGCCCTCCTTTTTTATCTCAGCCTATTAAATAGTTTTACACACATCCAGAATGAAGCTCTGTGGGTCTGCTTGTCACGCAGATGAGCAGATGCTTTAGGCGAGCCTAAGAGACTCCACTAGCTGCTTTTTCTTGTGCTTGTTACTAACTACCTGCCAGAAACAACTTGAGGGAGAAAGGATTTCTCTTGCCTCGCGGTTTCAGAGGTCTCGGTCCACCATGGTGGGAAGGGCATGGTGTCGGGAGCATGTGGCAGAGGTTCCCTCCATCATGGCCAGTTGAAGCAGAGCCTGCAGTTTGGAACCAGGGGCAGATATAACCTCCAAGGCCCATCACTTGTGTCCTATTTCTACCAGCTAGCCCCCATGTCCCAAAAGGACCCACAGACTCACAAAACAGCGCCATCAACTGGAGACCAAGTTCAAACACATGAGCCTGTGGAGGACACTGAAGACTCCAATCCTACCAGAGACTTGGGTCAAGGGGGTACTGTTACTGTGAACTCCCAGATTTTTAAGTGCATATATTTTTGATACACAACAAAATGTTGATATTTGCGTAAATCGTGGAATAGCTAAATCAAGACTTTAACATATTCATCACCATACATACTTTTTTTGGTGATAAGAACACTTTAAAATCAGGTCTCACAAGTAATTTTCAAGTATCTGTTATAGTATCAATAATCTATAACCACAGTGCTACCTAAAGGCTTGAATTTTACAACTAGCATCTAGAGATATCTTAGTCAATTGAGAAATAACTTAAAAAGACCAGTTTGGGGCCGTCCAGACGGCTCAGCATGTGAACATTTGCAGCCAGACCTGACAACCTGAGTTTGATCCCTGAAACACACGTGGTAGGAGGAGAGAACTGACCCCTACAGGTTGTCCTCTGGTTCTGTGTGTATGCCATGGCACATGTGCCCCATCCCCACACCCATGCCCACCCACACTAATAATAATAATAATAACAATAATAATAATAAATGAATGCAAGAAAATGTTTTAAAAGGTAGTTATTTCATCTCGTGTTTAAGTCCCAAAGTGACTTGTGTGTGTCACCAGAGGAGAGAGAAATGGTTAACAAAAGGCACACAGAAATAAAGGCAGGGTGATCACTTGGTCAAATATTAATCCTGCCTTCCTCCCAAGTACACAGTAGCATAATCTCTACCCGACCCTTTTTGAAGTCAGATGGTGCCATTGACTTGCTTTGGCCAATGACACGTGCTTGGTGGTGAGAGCTGCTTGTGAAGAAGCTTCTAGATGTAGTTTATGACTCTCCGTGGCCCCCTTCCTCTCTCAGTGACAGAGGAAGCGGGCTTTAAGTTGATACTTCTCTTGGCCAGATCACTTTCATGACCACAGTGAACACTCCCTGACTATGTTCTCACCCTCACCAAACTATGCTAACCACAGTTGGGTCCAGAAGTAACATCTGGATCTATTATCCATATCAGCTCAATACGAGAAGCAGCCTGCCAATTTGAGAATGATATGCCGGTAACTGAGGATTGGACAGTCGGCAGGGGTGTGTTAGAAAGGAATCCAGACATTTTAGAGAGGACAGGGAGAGTCACTTGGCTTCTGTCATCATTAGTGTGGTGGTTAGAATGAGAAATGTCCCCAGTATTTAAAGACTTGGTTCTCAGTTAGTGGCTTGGTGGAGAGGCTGAGACAGTGCAGCCTTGCTGAAGGAAATATGTCACTGATTTTGGGGGACTTTTGAAGGGAAAAGCCTTGTACCACCTCCAGATTTCTCTCTCTGCTTCATGTTTGAGGTTCCAACAGGAGTTCTTAGCTTCCTGCAGCTGCTAGCATGCCCACTGTTAGCCTCCCTGCCATGATGGACTTTAATCCCTCTGGAACCAGAAGGCCTAGGAAGCTCTTCCTTCCATAAGCTGCCTTGGTCATGGTGTTTTATCACAACATCAAAAATTATAACTAACACAGTTAAGTCTCGATGGCCAGTCTGATTAGATTGAGAAGTGCCTGGGATATTAGTAGAGCATACTGCTTAGTGTTTCTATGAAGGAATTCCAGGGGGGTATTTAGTAAGGGGGAGGCATTCGGTGTTGGCAGCATTATCTTGTAGGCTGGGGGCTGGGAAAAGGTAAAGCAGAGGAAAGAAAACTTGGTGAACACTGGCATTTCCTCTGCCTGCTCCCTGGACATCACTGTGTAAACTATTCTGCTCTGCCAGAACCATTCTGCTGCGGTGGGCCGAGCTCTCGGAAACATGAACAAAAACAAATCCATCCTCCCTGTGGTTTTTCTTTTCGTTTTTCGAGACAGGGTTTCTCTGTGTAGTTTTGGTGCCTGCCCTGGATCTCTGTAGACCAGGCTGGCCTCGAACTTACAAGAGATCTGCCTGGCTCTGCCTCCCGAGTGCTGGGACTCCAGTGCTGGGATTAAAGGTGTGTGCCACTGCTGCCTGGCATCCTCCCTGTGTTTATGAAGTGTCCATCATAGAGACAGAGGCAGCAACCATACCGAATATTCTTGTGAGAAACTGTCCCTTTCCTGCCCTTGATTCCTAGAACTCAGGGAATGCTAACTGTACCTCCAACTCCAAGAGGAGCAAATACTGGCTACTCAGAGCATTGCTTTCTCCTTGGCCCTGGCAGCTCATTCACAGCCAGTGAGATACAAAGAGAAAGACTTGGATGGACTTGAACCTAAAGGATGTGTGTGTAATTGTCAACAGTCCATAAGGAGCTGGGGACCTTTGGACTGAACATGGAACCAGTTCACAAAAAGAAGGGATGGAATGAGAAAAATCATGTCCTGGCAACATAAAAAGCCCTGGGTCAGATTTACCCTGAAAGCCATTCCCCTTGAGAGTTTTGTTTAATGAAGCCAATGAACGTCCTTCTAAATTAAGCTACTTTGGTTCTCTATCACCTGTAACCAACATTCCTGCCTCACAAAGGTGGTTGTTGGAACAGACAAATTTTAAGAATCTTTCCAACTCTAAGATTTTAAGCTTCAGTGGTCAGCATTAGCCAGCTACCATTAGCATTAAAAAGTACAGTTTACTAGAAGGGGAAATGGCCATCAAAAGAACAGGAGGACCCTCTGAGCAGGAGTGAGTTCCCAAAGTCTGGATTGTCGTGGCTTTTAACCAACAAAGGTCATGTAGACAGTAGCCACCACCCCACCCATGTGGCAACACTGTCAAATAAATTGCATCTCAAACCTTCAATAAAGCACAACATCGGTTCAAGAGATGAGAGTTCCTGGGACTAAAGCCCTGGGGAAAGGGCAAAGTGCTGCTTTTCTTTTTCCAAAAATGTGTTGACAATAATATTCACTAGGTATGGTGACCCGCAGCTGGTACTCAGGAGGCTGAAGCAGAAGAATCACAGGTTTGAGGCCAACCAGGACCATAGAGAGAGACCCTGTCTTAAAGCTAAAGTACAATAAAATAAAGTAACAAACTTAAAAAGCAAGTTTCATAGAGAACACACTGCTGAAATTTCTGAAGAGATGGCACAGTGGTGACCTCCACAGCCAGTGTGTGTCCTCCAGATGAGCTCACAGACTGCACCACAGCCCTTGCACACCATCCTCACAGGGAAGTCTACACACACAGGCCTCCAGATGAGCTCACACAGTGCAACACAGCCCTTGCACACCATCCTCACAGGGAAGTCTACACACACAGGCCTCCAGATGAGCTCACACGGTGCACCACAGCCCTTGCACACCATCCTCACAGGGAAGCCTACAAACACAGGCCTCCAGATGAGCTCACACGGTGCACCACAGCCCTTGCACACCATTCTCACAGGGGATTCTACACACACAGGCCTGTAGATGAGCTCACATGGTGCACCACAGCCCTTGCACACCATCCTCACAGGGAAGTCTACACACACAGGCCCGTAGATGAGCTCACATAGTGCAACACAGCCCTTGCACACCATCCTCACAGGGAAGTCTACACACACAGGCCTGTAGATGAGCTCACACAGTGCAACACAGCCCTTGCACACCATCCTCACAGGGAAGCCTACACACACAGGCCTCCAGATGAGCTCACACGGTGCACCACAGCCCTTGCACACCATTCTCACAGGGGATTCTACACACACAGGCCTGTAGATGAGCTCACATGGTGCACCACAGCCCTTGCACACCATCCTCACAGGAAGTCTACACACACAGGCCTGGAGATGAGCTCACACGGTGCACCACAGTCCTTGCACACCATCCTCACAGGAAGTCTACACACACAGGCCTGGAGATGAGCTCACACGGTGCACCACAGTCCTTGCACACCATCCTCACAGGAAGTCTACACACACAGGCCTGTAGATGAGCTCACACGGTGCACCACAGCCCTTGCACACCATCCTCACAGGGAAGTCTACACACACAGGCCTGGAGATGAGCTCACACGGTGCACCACAGCCCTTGCACACCATCCTCACAGGGGATTCTACACACACAGGCCTGTAGATGAGCTCACATGGTGCACCACAGCCCTTGCACACCATCCTCACAGGGAAGTCTACACACACAGGCCTCCAGATGAGCTCACACGGTGCACCACAGTCCTTGCACACCATCCTCACAGGAAGTCTACACACACAGGCCTGTAGATGAGCTCACACGGTGCACCACAGCCCTTGCACACCATTCTCACAGGGAATTCTACACACACAGGCCTGTAGATGAGCTCACACGGTGCACCACAGCCCTTGCACACCATCCTCACAGGGAAGCCTACACACACAGGCCTGTAGATGAGCTCACACAGTGCACCACAGCCCTTGCACACCATCCTCACAGGGAAGTCTACACACACAGGCCCGTAGATGAGTTCACACAGTGCAACACAGCCCTTGCACACCATCCTCACAGGGAAGTCTACACACACAGGCCTCCAGATGAGCTCACACGGTGCACCACAGTCCTTGCACACCATCCTCACAGGGAAGTCTACACACACAGGCCTGTAGATGAGCTCACACGGTGCACCACAGCCCTTGCACACCATCCTCACAGGGAAGCCTACACACACAGGCCTCCAGATGAGCTCACACGGTGCACCACAGCCCTTGCACACCATTCTCACAGGGGATTCTACACACACAGGCCTGTAGATGAGCTCACATGGTGCACCACAGCCCTTGCACACCATCCTCACAGGGAAGTCTACACACACAGGCCTGGAGATGAGCTCACACGGTGCATCACAGTCCTTGCACACCATCCTCACAGGAAGTCTACACACACAGGCCTGTAGATGAGCTCACACGGTGCACCACAGCCCTTGCACACCATCCTCACAGGGAAGCCTACACACACAGGCCTCCAGATGAGCTCACACGGTGCACCACAGCCCTTGCACACCATCCTCACAGGGGATTCTACACACACAGGCCTGTAGATGAGCTCACATGGTGCACCACAGCCCTTGCACACCATCCTCACAGGGAAGCCTACACACACAGGCCTGTAGATGAGCTCACACAGTGCACCACAGCCCTTGCACACCATCCTCACAGGAAGTCTACAAACACAGGCCTCCAGATGAGCTCACACAGTGCAACACAGCCCTTACACACCATCCTCACAGGGAAGTCTACACACACAGGCTGGTAGATGAGCTCACACAGTGCACCACAGCCCTTGCACACCATCCTCACAGGGAAGTCTACACACACAGGCCTGGAGATGAGCTCACACGGTGCACCACAGCCCTTGCACACCATCCTCACAGGGAAGTCTACATATGCAGGCTGCCAAATAAAAGCTGCATGTGTTCTTCTTTAAAATTCAAAAAGATGAAGGGTTACAAGGAGTTAGCCTGATGATATCTTTCATTTGGCTATGCCATGTCTTTCTCTATAAAAAGGAAAATTTGCATAAAATCCAAATTCCTCGCTTCTTTTGAAAAGGTAGAAGGGATGGAAGCCTTACAATCACACCTCAACAAACAGAAAGAACTATTGAGTGTCCTTTTCAAGAAGGGTACCATTGTATGCTTGTGGTTCATGGACAGCGACGCTTTCAAGCCTACTCACTTCCCTCACTTAGGTCTCCTGCATGGCTCTTGTATGATTCTAATTTTCAGGCTTTTACACTGACATGTTTGTCCACAGATAAATATTTACATGTCATCTTAGTTACCCCAATTCTCTTGGATGCTGAGTTTTCATTATCCTGCCTTGATGTCCTATGCACCATAATAGCAAACATTCAGGTCAATCACTGACCACAGAGTGGCTTGCCTCCAAGCCTTTGCTCATGCTGTTCTCCTGCCAGCCTGTCTTTCCCTGAAATCCTGCTGCTTCACAACTCTGCAAGATTCAACTCAGATGCCTTCTTGTGTACCTATCTTGATGCACATCCTTGCGCTCCAGAGGTAATAATTTCCTGAGGTTCTCATGACACAAGAGCATATCATGGCTGAGCCTTGACTTCTCCTCATGTGTGTCCTAATTGTGCAAGGACAAGGCTAACTCTTTGTGACACCAATGGCTCTTCTAGAATAAGGGCTAACGGGGTGTGAGAGGTGGGTAAGAGGTGAAAATGCTTGCTGAGCAAGTAATCGCAGCAGAGTTTAGATTCCAGAAACCCACTCTAGGTAGATGTGGGAACTACCTGTAATTCCAGGCTCAGAAACCAGAGCAAGCCGGCTAGCCATATCAGAGAGTCCTGATTGAGAGACCCTGCCTCAGAGAATTAGGTAGAATAGTAATTGAGCAGAGTTCTCCAACCCTGGCCCTCCACACACACATGCACACACCCACATGCAGGCACGCGCGCGCACACATGCATGTCTCTCACACGAACACATGAGAAAACAGGACAAAGTCCTCAGCACCTAAACGCATGTGTTAAGGCACTGAAGTCCACCTTCCCTTCCATCTCTCATCCTCACCATACTCTCACGTACTAACCTTACTCATAGCTCCACTTTAAAAGATAAGGAAACTGAGATGCAGAAAGACTTAGAGTGCTTTTTTGTTTGTTTGTTCTTCGAGACACGGTTTCTCCGTGTAGTTTTGGTGCCTGTCCTAGAGCTCACTCTGTAGACCAGGCTGGACTCGAACTCACAGAGATTCGCCTGGCTCTGCCTCTTTAATCTGCTGGGATTAAAGGCGTGCACCACCACTGCCTGGCTAGAGTGCTTTTCTTTTTTTTTTTTTAAGATTTATTTATTTATTATGTATACAGCATGTATGACAGCAGTCCAGAACAGGGCACCAGATCTCATTACAGATGGTTGTGAGCCACCATGTGGTTGCTGGGAATTGAACTCAGGACCTCTGGAAGAGCAGTCAGTGCTTTTAACCTCTGAGCCATCTCTCCAGCCCTAGAGTGCTTTTCTTTTTTTTTTTTTTTTTTGGTTTTTCGAGACAGGGTTTCTCTGTGTAGCTTTGCGCCTTTCCTGGAACTCGCTTTGGAGACCAGGCTGGCCTCGAACTCACAGAGATCCGCCTGGCTCTGCCTCCCAAGTGCTGGGATTAAAGGCATGCGCCACCACCGCCCGGCAGAGTGCTTTTCTTATAGAGTGCTTTTCTTATGCAGAATGCCCCTGGGCACACGGCTTCCTTCAGCTGAATTCCATTCTCCCAGTCCTCCCCTCCTAGCTCTTCCCTGTGCCCTCAGAAGCAGCAGTGGGCTGCTCCACCCGCTTCCCTCCCGGAAAGCCTGCACAGAACACTACTCTGCTTCTCCCACACACCACGTGACAAGGAACGGGGTAACCCTCCCTCATCACAGGAGCCTTGGAATCGGCTCTTACCTCCCTCCGAAATTACATTAACTTGTTCCATTAGTGTCAAAAAGGGAAGATGCATGATACTTTCACAAATTTCTCTTTTTAAAGAAGATTATTGGGGAACTGTACTCATGCTGACTGCTCCCAGCAAGCTGGAGGTTATTTGGGGGCAGAATTTGTTTGTAATGAGCCACAAAAATCAGTCTAAAATGTGAGCATTTGTTCCGGTTGGGCTGGCTCAAATCAATACAGATGTGTTAATACAAAATCAAGAAAGTTAACTTGAATAGAAACTTCCCCAAAGAAGATACAAAAGTGGCCAGTAGGCACCTGCAAAGATGCTTGCCATCGCTCATTAGAGAAACGCACACCAAAGCCACATGGTAGGACCTCAGACCTTTTTAGAGGGCTGACAACCACCACCACCACAAAATAAATAAATTAATAAAATAAAATAAAAATAAATTCATATCAGAAAATAACAAGTGCTGGTGGAGATGTGGGGAAACTGAAAAGCTGTGTGCTTTCAATTTCAAAATTGGTACAGCTGCTGTGGAAAACAGTGTGTTGCTTCCTCAAAAAACTAAAAATTAAATTACTGTGTGACCCAACAGTTCGACATCCAGAAAGAAATAAAAGCAGGTTCTACATGGCCCCTCTCACGGCAGCTTAAGGATCACGGTAGCCCAGAGGTGGAAGTGACCCAGTGTCTGTTGGCAGGAGAACAGATAAGCAACGTGCCATCTGTGCGTGCGATAGAACATTATTTAGCTTTAAAAAGAAAGAAAATTCTGGTGCATCATTCAACGTGGATGAACCTTGAAGGCATTATGTTAAGTGAAATCATCCCATCATAGAAAGACAAATACTATATAACTACACTTGCGTGAGGTATCTGTAGTAGTCAGACTCAGACAGACAATGAGACAGTGGTTGGCAGAAATGAAGGAAGGGGAGAGTGGAGGATTGTTTAATGGGTAGAGAGTTGAACTTTTTCAAGAGGAACAAGTCTGTAGATCTTTTCACAAGTGTGTGAATGTGTTTAAAAGCAACAGGACCGTGTGCTTAAAAGATGGGGCCAAGATGGTAAATTGTGCTAGATGCATCTTACCACCCTTTTAAAAACATGAATATGAACATGTATCCTTTCTTTGTTTTTTAACATTGTGTGTATGTGTGTGTGTGCACACACACGTGAGTGCACAGGCTGAACCATCTCACCAGTCCACATGTGTTTTTTCCTGTGATAAAACTGTTACAACCCAGGCTAGAACTTCAGTACTCTGAGGAATTTAGGGCTGGGTTGCAGGGTGGGCTAAGGCAAAGCTGTGGAGAGCGAGATCCTCCCATGATGCTGTTCTTCGTGAAGCTCCGCTTTCAAAGCACCTCCCATTAACACCCTCCTCGAGTGTGCTTTGCAATGTAGCTCAATTTGATTTGATTGGACACATTCTAGAGGAAAGAAAGCTATAGTTACATTCAGAAAAGTCTCTGTTACCTCACACCGTGTCCCTTACTTCACACTGTGATAAAATCTCCAAGGCCTGTTTGATAAATAATAGTTGTGTGTCTCTTTGGAAAAAAAAAAGTGTGAATTCCAACAACAGAACAAAAACCTCACCTTCCAAACAGTCATCTTAGAAGTTTTAATAAAAAAAAAAAGACAGCTCAGGATAAAATTCCTAAATTGGATACCAGACACACTTTTGTGCCGTGACAGGTTCAGTTTGTTAGAATAAATGAGTGGCCTAGCCGTGCTCAGAGCAAAGCATCCCAGACCTTCAGTGATGGAAGCCCCTTAGCTGTGAAATCGTCTCTAAGCAGAGACTTGGCTACTCTTGTTTTTATATAAAGCACTTTATTCTCTTCTTTTATTCATTTATTTATTATTATTGTTGTTGTTGTTTTGTTTTTTTCTAGACAGGGTTTCTCTGTGTTGTTTTGGTGCCTGTCCTGGATCTCGCTCTGTAGACCAGGCTGGCCTTGAACTCATAGAGATTCACCTGGCTCTGCCTCCCGAGTGCTAGGATTAAAGGCGTGCACCACCACCGCCTGGCCTAAAGCACTGTATTCTTAACGTGTGGCTTTTTATAATGCAGTTTTCATTGACACTCTCTGCAATGACAGTATTCAGTCCTCTTTGGCCCAATCCTTATTTAAGAAAGTATTTCAAAATTGTTTGGTGAATAGGTTTGGGTGGATAGTAATTTTCCTTCATCCTTCATAAAATAGGTAACACTATGAAGAGTGAGTGGGTGGGTCTTTCCTCTGGACCTTTCTCTAACCAAGAACGCGAACATGTCATGTAACCTTGACTGGAGCCTCTGGGAAAGGTTAGCTTTGTTTCAGTGAACCTCACCCGTCCATCAAGGACAGATGATTATTTCCTGCATCTTCCCATGGACACCCACAGAGCGCCTCTGTCACCACCATCTCATTTTTTGTTATGTTGCTTGCATTCATCCATCCCTCGGGTATCAGAAAATGACCCGTTCCCAAGCCAAGCTGCCCCCTCTTGGTTCTCATTTGCTAACAACATAGAGTGATCCCCACTTGTCTCTGAAAGGTCCTCTGCTCTTCTCCCTACAGAACCCCATTTTGTGACACCCCATATTTTCCTCTCATCCATCTAACTTGAGGTATTGCTTCAACATACTTAAAAACATACTGGAAAGCCGGGCGGTGGTGGCGCACACCTTTGATCCCAGCACTCGGGAGGCAGAGGCAGGTGGATCTCTGTGAATTCAAGGCCAGCCTGGGCTACAGAGAGAGTTCCAGGACAGGCACCAAAGCTACACAGAGAAACCCTGTCTTCAAAAATCATACTGGACTGGTGAGTGAAAACCGTGAAGATAGAGCGAAGAGTGAAGTGTGGAACAACTCTGTTAGCCCTGTCGCCTGCCTTCACTGTAGAGACAAATGTCCATCTCTAGACCCAGGTGTCTTTCCTGAGCTGGGTCAGTTTTGCATCGCTTACCCTTCATCATCTTGCCAGAAAGAACAAGAGATAGCCGAGCTTCTCTCCACACCTGCGATGCGACCTTTTCTCAGCCAACTGAAATGAAGGGCAGTACCGTCTTAGACATGGTCCACCTGAAGAACTACACAGAAGCCGCAGGTGGCCTTTGGCCAGTGACTGCCACCTGGCATGTGGCTCACCAGCTTTGTGTCTGTCATTCAGACCATTGGAAGCCAATACCATTCATAATCTGGACCTGCAGCGCCCTGAGCTCCAACGGTGTCCTTGCTCTAACTATCCCTAGCCACAGTGTGTGGATAGGAAGTTTGGGCAGACCACAGGAAAGGCTTTGGAGTGAGCACTTTCCCCTACGGCAAAGACAAAACTAGCGAAAAGATGCCCTGTCTTGACTAAGGTAGACAAACACCAAGGCACTTTGTCGGATTTTTGTTTCTTTGGTTTTTGTTTCAGACAGGAGTTTACTATATTGCCCAGGCTAACTTGGAACTTACTATGTGGCCAGGCTAGCCTCAAACTCGCAGTCAATCCCCTTGCGTCAGCCTTCAGAGTACTGAAATTACAGATGTGTGCCACTACACTCCGCCCAAAACAAGCTGTTGAGGGGGGAAAGTATGTTAAGGTAGCATTTTAATGTGTGTGGTTGGAGGAAAGGAAAAAATAAATTATAAAAAAGAAAAGAAAATTAAATTATATTCATATATTTATTTTTACATTATAACAATTTCCAGAAAAATCCACAAGAAACTGGTGGTATTAATTGCCTTTAAGTGGCTAAGCTGAATACCTAAGGTCAAAAGAGCAGAGAGACTCTGAGGTGGCTCCCTGTGAACCCTTTCAATTCTAGACTGTATGTAACTCTTCAAAGCGAATGCAATTAAAGCTGTCTGTAAATGGGGACAGGATACAATGATGCTTGAGGAAAAACACTACAGATATACATTTCTTGGCATGGAAAGCTGTTTATTGTGCTAATTGTGGGGTACAAAACAGAAAAACAGATGTCAGGAATAATGTGTTTACATCCAGAACTGGGTGTGGTGCTATGGGCCTGTAATCCCGCCACCAGGGAGGCTGAGGAAGAAGAGGCCTGAGTGTGAGGCCCTTCTAGGTTACGTAGAGAGACCCTGTCTCAAAATAATTAAAAACTGAAGTGCATATGTGTACTGATTAAAATGTGCAAGAACATAAACCGAAACTGTTCATACTCAGGAGACTGAGGGGGATTGGTTTTCTTCTCTGTTTTCATTTTATAAGTGCCCTTTAATAAGCAAGCATTTGAGAATTTTAAATTTTATTCATTAAAAAGGGAGAAGAACCCATCCTTACGCTTTTGCTTGGTGCAGTTCATTCTTTTCCTGGCAAGGCAACGGCTCGGAAACTGCCACAGGACTTCTCAGAGAATACCTTATTTGGGGAGACAGTGGAAAGGCAGCCAAGAAAGCATCCCTGTGGCCAGAAGTGCAGCAAGGGAGCCTGGATTTCAAAAGACAGAGCTGTAAAACCTCGGTGTAAAACAAGCAACCAGGCTCTCATTTCAGCCATGTAAACAGTAATGTGTATTCATTAAAACTGCATTAGTCTAAGGAGTCCCCCGAGACTGGGCTAACGGGGGTGGGGCAGGGGCTGCCAGCTGCACCTGCTGTTGCTGACATAAGACAAGAAGTCCACAAACGGGTTTTTAGTGGATGGCATAGCCACACAAGAGCCAACTGGAGGGGTTCCACGGCTCCTGAGAAAAGGACATGATAGGCAAGTTCTGTCCCCCTCCCCTAGACCCCAGAACCACCACAGTGAGTAAAACCAACAAGAAGAAGTCATGGCCAGCACATTGTGAGGGTTTAGCATTCAAAGAGCTGCACACATCTCGCTTAGACCTCCAATCACATGTGAAGTGGATCCTATTGCCATCTCCACTTAAAAGTAAGAAAAACAAGGCATCGAAGCCTTAATCTATACAAGGCCATGCAGTTGGGTGGGAGGTCCCAGCTTAGAAGCAAATCTGATACCAGAGCCCACAATCTTGGTCACACAATCCATGTGTCCCCCCCACCAAAGCTTGCCAAGCATCCCATTCAAAAGGGAGTTTCAAGACAGTGACATAATCCTGTGCCAAGGATCTTCTGAGTCACTAACAAGAGCAGGAATCAAAACTGTCAAATTCACAAATGTCACTGGTGGGCTATGTCAGCTCCACTCTGTACATTAAGTAACTGGGGGCTGAGAAGATGGCTCAGTTGGTAAGGTGCTAGCCTGGAAAGCAGGAAGCCCTGAGTTCAGATCCCAGAACCCACATGACAAGCCAGAGATGCTGCTGTGCACCTGTAACCCCGGAGATGGCAAGTTGGACGAGACAGGAAGATCCTAGGAAGCTCAGGGACCATGGTGAAGTTTCAGGCTAATGAAGGATGATGCTTCAAACAAAAGGTGGAAGGTGCCTGAGGACTGACACCCACAGCTGACCTCTGACCTCCATACACATCGTGCACGCATACGCAGCCCACACTCAAAGCACACACACACACACACACACACACACACACACACACACACACACACACACACAATTAAGTAATTGAAGCCTAAAGACTTCATATGCTTGAGAGAATGTTCACCCTACGACAGAAATGGAAAGGCTATCCTGTTCCCCCAAACAGGTACCACAGTGGCCACAACTTACGCTACAAACATTTAAAAGACTAGTCATAGCCCCAGAATCAGTGAGCAAAATTTCTTTTTTCCTTTTGTAAGGCATGAAGCCAAGCATTATCTGAGTAGGAATCCTGAGAAGAGGTGTAACACGAATTTCTAAAGGTCTCATCATAAAAAAAACCTGGAGCCTGATACTGGGGTGAAAGCTGCAAGATCAAAGAAGCAGAGTAAGCCACAGCCACCACTTCTCACCTCGCCAGCTCCTCAGGCTGAAAGAGCTCCAGCCGAAAGGGCTTCAGCTGAAAAAGCTCCTAGCTGAAAGGGACACTTCTGTGGAAAAGACTTTAGCTAAAAAGCTTTAGTTCCTCTCTCCTCACGCCTTGTATACCTTTCTCCGCCCAGCCATGTCATTTCCTGTCTCAACCTTCCTAGTGCTGGGAGTAAAGGCATGTGACTCCCAAGTACTAGGATTAAAGGTGTGTGACTCCCAAGTGCTGGGATTAAAGGTGTGTGACTCCCAAGTGCTGGGATTAAAGGTGTGTGCCACCATGCCTAGCTCTGTTTCTCTCCTAGAGAGAAACTGAGTCAATCTCATATAGCCCAGGGTGGCTTTGAACTCACAGAGATTAGATGGATCTCTGCCTCCTGAGTGCTAAGGTTAAAGGTGGGTGCCATCACTGTCTGGCCTCTGTGTTTAATCTAGTGGCTTGCTCTGTTCTCTGATCCTCAGCCAGAGTTTATTAGGGTACACAATATATCACCACATTTCCCCGTTTTTTAGGAATAAAGGTGAAGAAGAAGGTTGAAGAGGTGGTCCAAGCTTCCCTGGCCAAGCCAGAAAAGTCTTCAGAAGAACTCCCTTCCCAGAAATGAAGCACATCAGCAGCTTCATGCCTATACTTATTTCTCTTTCTGGAGACATCACTATTTAGCACTTTCAAGGTTAGCAAGTCCGATGAGAACTGTTTCTGTCACATTGGTCTCTTTCCCCACACTCACAGCTGACTGGCTTATCTCCTCTTTTACAGCCTTGAGAAAAGGGGGAAATTGAAGCTCTTAGCTCAAGATCTGCCTCTTCATCCAATACTGGACATCACTGAAAAGCTCAGCTTCCAGCCATCTCTATGGTGCCTGCATCCCTCATCCATAGCATGGATCTTAGAGAACCCACTCCTTGCTTTAGTTCACTGGCCATCAGACTAAACCAGACCAGTGAAATTCTGCCTTGACTGCTGCACTCTTTAATCCACAGACTTTGCGCTACATAATTATTCTTCCCCTTCCTCCAGCTCATTGGTCCTTAGACCTAAGCTGGGGTTAAAGAGGGCTGAGGTTCAAGACGTACACTAGGCAACAATGGGAAGCCACCTTCCCTACAGTATGTAGAGCAAGAAACAAAGAGAGCAGATGGTCCAGAAGTGAGGATAATGAACATGGACAAAGAGAAGCAGAGGTGAGAGATGGGGGGATTGACAATCTTCCAGTGCCCAGTCTTCTTCCCTCCTCTGATAGTCTGGCCTTCTGGTTGGGAACAAGAAATGTCTGCATGCTTATACTATTTCCCTCTCCCACCTTTAGCTGACTCAAATCAGTTTCTGTTACTTGCAACCAAAAAAGCTTAACTAACACATACCCCACTCTCATGCTCCAGGACATCAAGACCTCTGACTAATACATCCGAATAACTAGAAATAACTAAAAGAAAACTACAAGCCAGAAGTATGGCAAACTCATCAAGAAGCAGGACACTGGGCCGGCTCCAAACCGAGGGAGGGCAGCTTTCAAGGAAGGTTGATTCATCAAGCTGCTTCAACCGTCTGTCATGCGAGCCTGTGCTGTGAAGGGAGCAATGGACCCCTCAGATACAGACCCTCCAGTCAAACAGTAGGATGGGATTCAGCAATCAAGCCATAGGGAGTGGCATGCAAGGAAGGCAGTTCATGTTCAACTATGACCCTGTGCAAAAGACACATTCTGAGAAGAGCTCCTGGGGGTGGAGGATGCATGGAGCACAAAAGAATCTAGGCTATGGCAAAGGACAGCATCTTTGAAAAAGGGCAAGTTCTGGAATATACTGAAGAAGCCAGCTTAGATGTGCTGTGGCTCTGGGAATCAGAGGGACACAAGGCTGAAGAGACAGGTGGGAAACAGTAGATAGAGGAAGGGAGCATGTTCAGGAAGCTCTCCATTCATCTGTCTTTACAAATGACCTTCACACTGTCCCCTGTCCTCACACCATCTCCAACACTACTCATACTTTTCCTTAAATTGAAGTTCTTTTTAATTTAAGGTGTTTTTCAGAAGGAAGTGGCCTTTAAAAAGTTAAACATAGAGCTACCATGTGACCCAGAAATTCTACTCGTAGGAAGATGCCCAAGAGCACTGAAAATACATGTTGGTACAAAATCTGCACATAGAATAGAGACTTGACTGTTGGGAGCCAAGATAACCAACTGCACTGATTACATTCAAGACCCACTCTGTGAGGGAAAGCCTGGCTAACAATTCAGGCTGGGCAAGTGGGAAGCTCATATAAGAAGTGTATTCCTGATACTGACATAGCAATGAATGCCTTCTTCGTATAAGTCAGAAGAGAGGGTCGAGGACTATGAAACGCCACTCTTTCAACACAAACATTGCAATAATGAACTCACAGCAACTGTAGTTTCCTGCACTAGGCCCACACAAGGCTGGCTTTATCAACAGTCAAGGGGAAAGGCTCACAGTAAAGGGCCCTGCTCTAGACCTCTGGACCACTGGCTATTGGTAGATTCTGCGGGGGGAGGAGTCACTGTCTTTGGTTTGTGATCCCACTGCAAAGCCCACCAGGTTCCAATGGGTAGTTCCAAGCCCACAGTAACACAGGTGGCCCAGTGTTAGCTCAGTGGACCACAAAACCAAACAAATAGACGTGAACACAAGAGACAGGTTTATGGCGAGGGGAGGTAGGGAAGTGGGTGATGAGAGTGGTCAAAATGCAAGGCACACATGTGTGAAATCATGAGAAATAATAATAATAAGTGTTTTCAGTTGCATGTGCATCATGACTATTCGTAATAGTCAAGAGGTGGGAAGAGGACAAATACCAATCGGTGAGTGAGTACACAGTGTGGTAGCTCCACAAACGGAATTTTATTCAACCTCAAGAAAAAAGGTACCACACCAATACACCCTGCCACACATATGAGCCTTTGAAAACACCGTTAAGGAAAAGAAGCCAGTCATAAAGGGCCACATGCTGTTCCGTTCCATTTTCACTAAGTGTCCAGAACAAGACAATTAATAAAGATGGAGACCGAAAGATGACTAGAAGTTACCAGTGACTGAGGAGAAGGAGGATGGGACGTGACTGCTAAAGTTTTGTTAATTTGCAGAGGGGTGGGGGGTGGGGGGAATGTTCTGGAATTAGAAAGTGGTCATAGTTGCACAACATTGTAAAATATATTAGAAACTTCCAAATTACCTGTTTTACATGGTTAAAATGGTGGGTTCCATCCCAACAAAAGCTAAAGAAATGAAATGTGGGGGAAAGCAAAAACAAAAACCATCAGTGTCTCTGAGCTCAGCTAGAAGTTTCCCATAAACGAACCGGAACAGAAAGAAAATGAGGAGATTCAGTCTGGCTGGTGCCTGGGCCCCAGACCTGGTCTGTCTGCTAACACAGGACGTGGGCATAGCCGAGTATTAAAGCCACACTAACACTAAGCGCAGGCTTTCTCCTGGGACCCATCAGATGTTCCCCACACTGCACAAAGCTAATCAGCGTCAAGCCTTTGGTACCACCCCGCCACTAGGTTGACATAGGTTCACCTGGCACACTGGAGAACTTTGCTCTAAGAAACAAATGTCGTGTATTACCTCGTCAACCCCTGGCCTGTGTATAGTCTAATAGTTTTCGCTCATAAGAAATACCTGTAAAGGGTAGGAGAGAGGGCTCAGCAGATGGAGGCACTTGCCGCTAAGCCTGATGACCCGAGTCCAATCCCCAGAACCCACGTGGTAGAAGCAGAGAAGCCACTCTGGCGACTGCTCTCCAACCTCCACACAACGCAGCACAACGCAAGGACGAAAGCACCAGCAGGGATGTGGAATGATACCATGAAAGTTGACCTGCCTTTCAGGAATCTGGACCAAGAGTGAGTGATACACTTACAGAATGGCTTTGCCCATGCCACACCAGTTATTAAGTGGCACCTGTGCACCAGGAGCTGTAACCAAAGCAAGGCAAACCCCACCTTCAGGGCTGTGCCTCCCGACAGGCACAACAGAAGGACATTGAGACTCTACTAAGAAAGTGGTCACTGGATGAGTGATGGTACTGTTTTCAAACACATTCTAGTTTAAGGGCTTTCTGTATAGGGTAGGTGAAGAGCACAAGTTGACTCCTTTAACCAGGCATCCAAGGTTCTCCTGCAGTCTAGCCCTGTCACTGTAACCTACACCCTGGATCACAGCCAGACCTGGGGAGGATTCTGTTGGTTCAACATGCTTCATCCAGGAGTCTTTGCAAAAGCTGTTTCACCTGCTGGAAACACACACACACACACACACACACACACACACACACACACACACACACACTGCCTACTCTAAAAGACCCTAATGTGCCCAGCAGGGCACCTTCCCAGTGGGCTTCCTCAAATCACTCTCCCACCTGCACCCCCACTCAGCAACAATCTCTCTCCCTCTGTGGCTGTCAGGAAGAACCCCAGCCCCCAGCTCTCAGAAGTTAGTCTCCAGAGCCACTGCTCAGCCCTCAGCCAGCTCCTTGCTGTTTTCTCCTTCCCAAGGACCCCAGGGATTTCTCTTACTTTCTTTCCTCTTCTGTCTCACTCCCACACCTACCTATTCTGTGTGGAATTTTTCTCCCCACCCACCACCTCCAATCTCTAGAATATATGGACTTCCTGCTGCTCATAAAGATAAGCCAGGAGGTACTTTTACCCAAAAGTATTGCAGTGGCATACTGTTGAACAGCAAAACTTCTGGTGTCGCCAGTTCTCAGAGTCATTGTTCCTGTAAACCATGAGCAAGGAAGCCTCCTGTCCCTGAGTGTGGGTGACAGGAGAATGGTTCACCCTTGGACCCTAGAAGGTTTTAGGAGATTTTTCTGCAGGGACTGAGGGAACCCTTCCCTTTGGGAATCAGCTTACATGGCCTCCACCCTTCTTTCCACAGATACCACACCCTCTCCAAACCTGGGAAGTCTTGTCTCTGAGACAGAAAAATATCTCCCTTTCTGGCTCCCAGATAGCTGGAGTCCCTGATCCTGCCAATGGCAGAATCTCAGAACAACAAAGGGCCTAGCATGCTTCTAATCAAAGTTCTGTCCAGCTCAGGCCTGATAAAGCTGTGAATGTCTGCAGAGGATAACTGTGCCCCTCAGGAGACATTGCGCAATATCGGGAAATGTATTTTATTATCACAAGGAGTATGGATGATGCTAGCATTTACTAGGCAGAGGCCAAGGATTTCCTAACCACCCTACAACATGCAGGACAGTCCAAGGGAGACTCAACCAGCCCAAAATGTCACTAGTGCCTGGGCTGTGAAGCCTGCCTCTAAATCTCTCCTTAGTCGCATTCCCAGAAAGCCCACTGGTACTACATGGGATGACTGTGGTTGCCCTTCAGACCTAAATTGTCCTCAATCAGCTGAGACCCTCTGCTGATAGCAAGCTCTGGAAACTCCCAGATGATGAGTACAAAATCCCTCCTCCATATTTTAATATATGACGAAGGCAGCATTTCAATTCTGTGGGAAGCGATGGATTATTCAATAAATGGTATTGGGACAACTGGCTGGCCATCTGGTAAAAAGCAAAGCTAGAGAGTCACCTCCCTCTGAAAATCAAAATAAATTCCAGATGGATTAGAGACTCAAATGCAGAAAGAAAAAAAAGTTAAAGTAGCAGAGGACGGGAGGATTGCTCCATCGCCTCTCCGGGGAGAGGCCTCCAGCAAGAGACAAAAAGAAAAACATGTGAAAGACTCACAATTTGACGATTTAAGAAGTGTTAAATATCTACAGAGCAAATTTTCCTAATAAATCAACACTGTGCTAACGTAAAACTAACACAATACCCTAGTCTACGTAAGAAATAATAATAATTGAGACAAATATACGCTCAGCTGACGTTTTTGTTTGTTCTCTTTTGAAACACAGATGAGTCCTCTCGTCTCGGCTTCCCAAGTGCTAAGATTTGGGTATGTTCGACCACATCCAGTGAAACATTTTTAACAAATTGAAATAAAAACCATTAAAGTCATTAAGAAATAGGAAAAAGTTGAGCAAAAGACGTGAATCTATAGCTCATAGAGAAAGAAAACCTAAAAAGCAACGAAAATTAAGGTGACAGTAAGATTGCATGCTTTTGTTGACAGGACTGGGCAGTAGAAGGTGACAGTCTCCGTTGGTAAGGACATAGAACAGGCTGACTGTGAAGTGTGGCCAGACTCCATGAAGAGCAACTTGGCAATGTGGATCCATATTTCAAGATGCCCACTTGTCCAGTGATTCTAATACTTGCTCATGTAGCCAAACCCATATATGTAACTGTACATGGGAATGTTCATTATAGTGTTGTTTGAATAGCGAACGACTCTTTACATTCCTAATGTCTATCATGAGGGGACTGGAAAAATATGTTACCAAGTATTCAGAAAAAGAAATACTACGGAGCCCTTAAAAATAAATCAGCACATCCGTGTGCCTATCTTCATAAGATGCCAAAAGGAAAAGCCAGGTATGAAATGATAGAATATATTTCCCAGTGTTTGAAGGAAAATGGAATGCACGCACAGGCGATTGTTCACTCAACTAACATTTATTAAGCACCTATGGTGTGCCCAGCACTGCTCCTGGTGTTAGGGAGTCTACCAAGAGTAAATCTATCAAGATATCTGTGGGTTACACATGTTTGGAAAACTAATAGAAGAAAATAAAGCAAACTGGTCACGGCAGAGCCTCTAGGGTTGTCGGATTTTCAAATGAAAGTATGAGACACCTTAGTTTAATCTAAATTTCATAGAAATAACAAATTGTATCTTAATACAAGTCTGCTTCGCACACGACTTGAGACATATTTGAGAGCTTTTCCTTGTTTGTGCAGAATTTCTCCTGTTAACTTACCAGCGACAGTGGGTATAGAGCTGGTCTGGGAGAGGAGGGCTCTGGAACGCCATAGGAATGAGATTTCGGCCAGCGACTGTGTCCTGCAAGGCACTGTTTGTTTGGACCTGGAATCAGGGCTGTGCACTGCTTGTGCCCTGTTCCAAACTGACACAGATGAGGAAGGCGAGGGAAGGCATTCCGTGAACCTGAGGGCCAACTCGGGAAGCTGCACAGTGCATTCTTGGGCGGCCCAGCTTCAGCGTCAGCTGGCAGCCCTACGGCTGCATACCAGGGGTGGCTGTGTCTCTAAATGGAAGCAGTAGATCCCACACTCCTTCAGCGAGTCAGCAAGCAAAATTCCCAACTGTGATTTCTCTCTTTTAAATCACGGCTACAGGGGAGAGAAATGTAAAAGGCTGGAAGGAAAGAAGGGCTGGGCATGCCAGGAACTGGCCTTTTCCGAAAGAAGAGAGAGGATGGTGGGATTAAAGCAGCCTGGATCTCAGGATCTCTCGGTCCCTCAAATCGTCTCCGTCTGTTCCTGTCCCTTACTCAGAGGAGATTTTACCACACACACAGGAAAGGCACATTTTATATAAAGATCCTCAAACCTTTAACTCCCAAATATTTTCGAGCACTAACAATAACTGACATTTATGAGGTGCTTATTATATGCGGGCTCTCTTCTAAACATCTTAACTAGTGTTGGCTCCAGTTATTTTAATGACCTCGTGAGATAGATGCTAGTCTCCTTTTCATGTTCACATGGAAACTAAGGCACAGAGCAGCTCGGCAAGTGTCAACCATCACACAGTCGGCAAGTTAGAAGACAGTCCTCGTCACAGGCAGATCTGCTCTGGGCACCAGGTGGTGAATCAGACACCCTTGCCACCCTCCTGGAGATTATAGCTTCTAAGGAAATCTCAAGGAACCTGGCAAGATGACAGCAGAGGTGCTGAGTTCCAGGACAGGCACAAATAAAGACTGAAATAGAACATCAGTCATCTATCTAACGAATACTTCATAAGGGCCAATACCATCCGGGCATCAGAGGATTCGGCAACTAAACAGGAAATCCCACCCTCGTGGAGGTTACAGTTCTATTAATACCCAGAAAGGAGTCTAGGTGGGATGTGGCCAAAGCCCCTGTAAGGGTTCAGCGTGGAGAGAGAAGGGCAAAAACCCTGTGTGGGAAAGAGCTCCAGTTTTGCCCATCCCCAAGATTCCTTCCACTGCTGGACTGACCAAGCATTCTCCTCTTCCAAATCCCAAACTCACAGTTCAAAATGTTACAGGATCCAGGGCAGAAAACAGTATTTTCTATTCTCCAGGCTCGTGCACGTTGCTCAACTGAAGTATCATCTTTTAGGACTCCCAATATTAAAGTGCTCCTGAGTGTTCATGTGCTGAACTCACCCTAAGAATCTTTGATGTAGAGAGAGAAATGAAGTGGCAATACCAACACCCGGATGTAAACAACAGGCTTGTCCAATACACGTAGGAAAAGACACGTAGGACAGTCTACTACTCTACACACGTAGGGATAGGGAGCAACAAAATCACTGATCTTTTTTTAAGTGTGTTCAGGTATCTTGCCTTTATGTATGTCTGTGCATGGCATGTGTGCCTGGTGCCCTTGGTAGCCAGATGGTTGTGAGCCAACATGTGGTGCTGGGAATCAAACCCCAGTCCTCTGCAAGAGCAGCCAGTGCTCTTAACTGCTAAGCCATTGTGCTTTTTACCACAACTCAGAGTCAACAGAGGTTTGGAGATAATGCATAAAACTAGTTCTCATACACATAGTCAGCAAGAGATGACAATGTGATCATCTGTTACAGAAAATAATGATAATCTGGAGCCAAACAATTCAGGTTTTGAATGCCAGCTAGTGGTAAACTGTGTGGCCTCTCTGCCTCACCTTGCTCATCTGTAAAATGGAAATTGTTAAAAAGAAATGGTATCTGCATTTCACAGGGTACTGAAAGGACCAAATAAGTTACTATAGAAAAAGAACCTAAGACTACACTTGACATGGAGTAAATACTAACCCAACTGCTGGCCTCGCTCTCTGATATTTTTAACCATTTTGTTATTGTGACGATGGGGGTGGTGATGATGGGGGATGGTGATAGGAGGTAATGATGGTGATGGGGATGGTAGGGGCTAGTAATGGGGGTGGAGGTGGTTAATCTTTATTGCCAACTCGAAAAGCGTAAGAAATGGCTAGGAGACTTGGAAAGCACGCATCTGGTTGCATCTGTGAGAGTGTTTCACAAGGCTCTAAACCACAATGGGTTAGTCCTTGATGGCATTATTGGGAACTGGTGAAAAGTGGAAGGAAGTGAGTCATCAGGAGCGTCTGTCTGAGGCCATATCTTGCCTTCACCCTTCGCTGTGAGCACTTTTTTCTGCTTCCCCTTCACCATGCTGGCAGCCACTCTGCACCAGGAGGGACTGAGCCCTGCCACACTGCACGCCAAGATAGACCTCCTCTCCCTGTCCCGTCAGGTATGTTGTCACAGGAACAAGAAAAATCACTAAGGCACTGATCCACACCCAAGTGACTAGTGAATTCTCGAAGGATTTACAATAACATGACAAGATAACAGGGATAAATGTGCATTGGCTGCGTAGGATGCTATCATTAGTAGCAGCAGGGGGAGTCCAGAATTAAAAGGTTAACTTTTCAAGGACGAAGGAAACATTTTCCCACTGCCCCTTCAGGCTTTCCCCCTTTAGCAGAGAAATCCAAATTTCGGAAATAAAGATCATTGTCTACATAGGGCAGAACGCAGTGTGTGCCACACACCCTGATTTCTCTACTCTGGACAACTGCTTATGAAATAGCTGAAATTCAAATCAAACTTCTCCCAAGAGTGAAGCCTTCTGGTAGGCCTTGAAATTTTGCTGGGACCAGTCTATTCCCACAAGACAGTTGAGAGAAGGGATCCTCGTAAGCTCAGGCAACAGTCTGTGACTCCAGGAAGCAACTCAAATTTCCCTTGGCATCCCCAAGGCACGAGCAGCAGAAATCTGCATTCCCATCTTTCTCCCACGGCTTCCTCCTCTTCTAATTCCCTCTTCTCTCCATCTACTCTCACTCCTCTTCTGCTCTCAGAGCTGCTTCCTGCAGACAAAAACTCCCCACAACTTCCAGTCTGCATTGTGAAACTGCAGCCAGCAGACTCCATCGCTGACATTCTCCCAATCAAGCAGCAGGCACCCCAGTTGAGTTAATGAATTTTTTGAGCAAGAGAGCTCATGCCTTCTACTTACTCTCAGGAGAAAGCCCATTGGGAAAATGGTGGGTGCAATCCATCATGGAAGATTGTCTGCAGAGAGAGGGGCTCTTGCTATGCTCTATGAAACACGAACAATTTGGGAAGATGATACCCCGAACCCTTGGAGCCTTGGAATGATAGACACAATTAATATTTTCATACTACCCTTAGGAATTGTGTTTTGATTAGGGAAGAAATTAATCCTGTGGATTAAAGGAAGCAGTTGCAGTAGGGGGAAGAAATAGGTGACTCTTTCAGATCAGGTGACTCACGGAGAAAGGAGGGGGGGTCAAACGGGATTAAAAATGGAGCAGATGAAGGGTGCTCGGTGAGTAGATCCAGTACGGGTGGGTGTACTTACGCACATGTTACAAGTTCATGTGTATGTGACTGAGTGTGTACAAGTACATGGGGCCGTGTCTCTCTCTGTCTCTGTGTGTGTGTGCGTGTGTGTGTGTGTGTGTGTGTGTGTGTGTGTGTGTGTGTGTGTGTGTACGCGCGCATGCACATGTGCTTGTGGGGAACAGAGAACATCCTTAGGTGTTGTTCATTGGCACTACTCACCTGCCTTTTGAGACAGGGTCTCTCACTGGCCTGGAACTCACTAATAAGGCCAGACTGGGAATGCCAAGGATCTACCTGTCTAACTCCTAGCCCTGAGATACAAGAACCACCACCATGATTAGGTTTTTTGGTTGTGGTGGTGGTGATGGTGGTGGGCTTTTTGTTTGTTTGTTTTTGTTTTCAGGGGTTTTATGGGGTTTTTTATGTGGGTTCTGGGGACCAAACTCAGGTTGTCATGCTTGCAAGGTAAGCCCTTTACCAGCTGAGCCATCACCCCAGGCCTGGATGTGCCTTTCGAACACTGCCAGCCATTCCACCAACAGGACTTTAGGCTACAGACTATGTGCAGACGGTGTCCATGGCTCTATACAAGGAGAGTCACGGCCTCATTGTTGTAGCACAAGACAAGAGATGACCCAATGCTTGTTAACAGGACATCCACATGAAAGGTCATGGGGCCACTGTTCAATCCAACGAGACATCTCTATAGGAGCTGCCTGTGGAAACGCCTCTAAAACATACCTTCAAGTAAGGGGCGAGGTGGATGGGGTACTGCTGACGAAGACCAGAATGACAAATGTCTCTAGGGATACCTAAGCGGCTGTTGGTAGGACAGCAGGGAATGGAAGGTCTGGGACAACATATATCCCCTGGGCCTGTAGGACTTAAAATTTTGTATGATACATTCAAAAGCAAACTATTGGAACTGATAATTAATAGATTATTATTTGAATCACTAATAAATGATTTAAAAGATGATAAAAGAGGCTATGACAATTTAGATCAACCCATGGATACACATACAGAGTTCCCTCTTTAAAGTTATAATCAGGCAGGGGGTGTGGTGTAGTGCATAAGAAGGCTTGCTGTGCAAGCGTGAAGACCTGAGTTCAAATCCCCAGCATACACATAAAAAGCTGAAGGTGCCGGGCGGTGGTGGCACACGCCTTTAATCCCAGCACTCGGGAGGCAGAGGCAGGCGGATCTCTGTGAGTTCGAGGCCAGCCTGGTCTACAGAGCCAGATCCAGGAACGGCGCAAAGCTACACAGAGAAACCCTGTCTCGAAAAACAAAACAAAAAAACAAAACAAAACAAAAGCTGAAGGTAACCACATGCACACCTGCAACCCCTGCTCTGTGGGTCCAGAGACAGAAGGATCGCTGGGACTTGCTAATTGAAAGCCTAGAGAGAGGCCATGTCCCAAGGATATAAGGTAGAGAGTGATAGAGCAGAACACCCAACATCATGCAAGGACACACACACACACACACACACACACACACACACACACACAACCTAAGAATGGATACTTCTACCCCACTCTCCCATAACTAATTCACTGAAGCAGTTATACACAGTTAGCTCAGGGAGTTTTCATATATAGCAGCAGGACTGAACAAGTCTTTGTTGTAGAGATGCCCTATGCACTGTATGTGTTTACAGTGTCTCTAGACTCTGGGAGCAATCCCCACCCCCTTGTGTTATCACAAACCAAGTAATATTGCAATATGTTAGAGGCACAAACCATCTCAGTTAGAATATGAGTCCCAAGCAGCAATAGCCATGCCTTCTTTATTTCCCTTTCTCCCCATATTTAATAATATGCAAATTTCTTATTATAAATTATGGCTTTTTGGATACTGACAAGGCACGTCCATTGTTATGATTTAGGTATGGCGTGTTCCCCAAATGCTAACATGTGAAAAACTTGAAGCTGACGGGCTCTTGAGATATGAGTGATCACGATATTGGAGATATGAGTGATTGGATATTGGTGGATTCACGATCGAATGAATATTAGGAGATGGTGGAGTCGTGGAGGGTGGAACTTGGTTGGGTAAAGTGTGTTATAGGAGAGCATACCTCTGAAAGGTCTAGTTCATCTCCAGCCTCTTCCTCTGCATGTCTCATTCTGCTTCCTGGCGGCCATGAGGTAAATAGCCAGCCTCTTTGTCAGATGCTGCCAGCCATGATGCCCAGTCTCATCACAGCCCAGAAACAATAGAGCTCAGTGACTACGGGCTGAAACCATGAACTGAAATAAATCTTCCTCCCTTGAGTTGATATCTCTTAAGCATTTTGTCACAGCATTGAAAAATGCCTTTCATATTCATAATTTTGGCTACTCTAGCAAATTGCCATTTAGTATCTTTAGTAGGAAAATTGACCCATTCTCAGTAGAGTTAGGGGAGATGCCTTCCTAATAGTCAAAGAACAGAAAATGTACTCATCTTATTAAAACCTGAGAAATGGGATGTACTGTTTCCCCTAGCCAGTCCTTTGATTATTATTGCCCTTGCCCTTCCATGCCCTCTGTAATGCCAATCAGTGCTGCAAAGGCCAACAGCAAATGCCCAGAGCTCCTGCTGCTTGAAGGCCATGCTGTGGCTGGCATTTCCACTCCCTCTTCCCATGGAAGCAGATGGACAAACAGTTGTTTCACATGGTTGACCACATTCAGTGGCAGACTTCCACTACTGCAGACGCTCTCAGTGACCCCACAAAGAAGTCAGCAACACAATCAAAGACAAGCACCGAGCCTCCAAAGGAGCTTCTCCTAGCCCAATGCCATTCACGGAAGCAAGGGCAATGCTTCCCTTCTGAACTCTTACTAGGGCCTGGGCATCATGTCATGAACTAAACAGATCCTTACAGAAACCAACGAAGACAAGAAAATCATTATCATCTGACCTGACGGTGCACAGATTAAAGAGCATGGTAGTTAAGACTCTGTCAAGACCTCACAGTTAGGGGCTGCACAGTGCCTAGTAGATAGGAGGTCCTCACTAAGTGCTTGTATCATTGTTTTACTATGCATTTTCCTGTCTTGATGTTGCCATGCTCCTTCCTGTCTCAGGGTCTCTGCCCGAAATGCTTTCTTGTTAATCTTCTCCTACTTTTGCTTAAATCTTACTTTGTCAGGAATGACTTCTCTCATCTTCAACTAAGACAGATTGCCTTAATATGTCTTCATTTTTTAAATGTTATTTTACTTTATGTGTATGGGTGTTTTGCCTGAATGTATGTCCATGATCTACATGGACACCTAGTGCCAGATGAAAGCCAGAAGAGTGCTTCAGAGCCCTTAGGGCTGGCATCACAGCTGATGTGTCACCATGGGAATCGAACCCAGGTCCTCTGGAAGAGCAGCTGGTGTTCTTAATGGCTGAGACATTTCTGTGGTCTTTTAATATACATTCTTACCCACTACATTCTTTCCAGGTATTGTCCTTGATGCAACTGTAATTATACAATTATCTACATAAGTATTTGCTTTCTTTTCTTCCCTCCTGAGAGAACTCTATGTGGTAGAGACTATTTCTAATTTGCTGGTCATTAGGTGAGCACACAGCAGACAGTCAAATATTGGGTGAAGAGATGGTTGGATGCATGCAGGCATGCAGGACAAAGGGAGGGCATGTGTGCTAACAGTTATATTTTAAAGACATATAAGATCTAGTCCTCTCCTCATTTCTCAGCTGAGAACAGTAAGGATCCTGAAGATTAGAGTCAAATCAGACAAGATCCATTATCAGAATCTGGTTAGCTTCAAAAACTCAGTTAGTCTAGAAACAGAAGGACACCAGCTTCCAGGTGACAGTTGAATAAGCCATCAGTGTCTGCTTAGCACCTGGTTAGAGCTCTGGCCACTGTCAATTCTATTTTCTGGGCCTATAAAACTGGTATGATTATCCCTTCACAATGTCTGAAAAAGGAAAAAAAAAAAGACCTTTTTTTTTTTTTTCTTCACACATCAACAAGCTGTAGTCTTTAGATTCAAAATGCCCTTGCAAGCCCACAGGAAACACTGTTCTTGTGTATCACATCACAGCATGAAGTCTCCACTTCCTTCAGGGGGAAGAATGAAGCCATCTGGCAAGAGATGCTCTCAGCTCCTTCCCGCCACCCCCTCCCTGCTCAGGGCTCTGCAGAGTACATCACACGTGCCTCCCTCCTCCACTCCCCGGTGCATCCCACTCTATCAGAAGCAACAAGCTTTATCCTCAAGGGCCCTTCAGCCTCTAGACACGAGGCTCTGCACCTCAGAAGTATTATTTTGTTATCAATGCTCAGTGCAGGGGGTGGCACACAGTAGGCATTTAAAAATGTTCATTGGATGGACGGACGAATGAATGATGAATGAGCAGGTGGGTAGGCAGATGGATTGATGAGTGGGTAGGTGGGGAGTGGATAGACAGAAGGAGGGAGGATTAGTGGATAGATAGGTCTGTGAGTGGATAAACAGAGGTAGGAGAAGCTTGCCAAGCACCTTTCACTGGCATTTTTCAACTCATTTCGTTTTTCCTACAAAAGACCCACTGTATTTCCATGCATTCTCTTAATTCAAAATAATTGCTGAATACAGCAAAATAATTTATATGCAAATAACATTAGAATAGGACTATTTCCTCTCTGAGGACATTTGCATATGCTGGTCTTTCTGCCTAGAATGGCCCTCTTCTCTTCACACAACCAATGCCTTCTCTCTTTAAGAGTAGCAGCAGAAATATCACCTTCATGGGGAGCCCCCATGAATGTTAAGTGGACACTCCCACACATGACACTATTCTTTCTCCAAGTCTCTTCTTATTTTCCTTGCATTTGTTTTAATTTATACTCTTTTTAACCTCTTGTGTGTCTCATGCTCTCAATGCAGGTTCAGTGATGGCTAAAGGCAACCTCTCACACACTTTCCTCAACACACACACTCACACAATATGTTTTCATTTCCAATAAACGGATCGGAAGACAGGAGAATAATAAAATCAATAAGGCTTAGGAGTCACATCTCAAAATGTCTAGAAGCATATGGAAAATATGCATGCACAATAACAATTTATGAGCAAATAAATATATTATTTTTTCCATAAATTTTGGCCCCAAATTTTATGTTAAAAAATCAAAAGAATTTTTTGGGAGAGGAGAAGAAAAACCTTGCCAAATGTCGTGCTTTGCAAAATAATATGAATGGATCAAATTATCCCATTAAAAGACAATGATTCATAATTTGGAGGAAAAAAGTAAGAATTCAAATATATAGTGCTTACAGAAACTTGCTGAGAATAAAATGGCACAAAATAAAAATAAAGAAATGAGAAACACTGTTGTGAATGGAAATATTAGTATCATACCATAGTTAACGTGTAAAAATATTGCACAGGACAAAAATAAGTATTTTGTATTCACAAAAGGCACACCAATAATATAACAAAGCCAGTTGTGACTTGCAATCTGTATGCCTGGCATTTTGAAAAGCACTTTACATCGATTATATCATTTACTTTAAATATCAAAAAAGGAACATTTAGGAAAGCATGTAGGAGAAGCTAAAACAGGTTCATAGTTTGCTAAGCTGCAGAGAATGGAGCTCATATCTATCTGGTTTCACAACGAAGACTGAGGAATTACGGTGCTTCAACCCCAACGGCATAAAAATACACCAAAAACCATGACTGGTGGGATGACTCAGGAAACAAGGCACTTGCCTCCCAGCCTGATGACCTGAGTTCCATCCCTGGGACTCACAGAGTGGAAGGAGAGAACCGATTCCTGCAAGTTGTTCTCTGACCTCCATACGTGCACCATGACACAGGAACACACGCTGGTACACGGACGCACACACATACTCATGTGCGCACACACACACACACACACACACACACACACACACAACTCACACACACATAAATAATTAAATAAATAGAGAGAAATTTTGAAATGCATTCAAAATACACAGAACAAGCTTTGACTTTAAAAATACAAAGATAATTTTAAAACTTGCGGTCATTATAGGAGACCAGTGTCCCACCTAGTCTTTGACCAGTCAGGGGAGATAATAAAAAGTATTTAAAGATATTTGGCTCAAGATACATGGATGTAGGTAAAGCATCCACAGGGAAGGAGAGAACTGGAGGGTACATTTAAACAGTGTTCTTTGGGTTGGTTTAAACAGTAACACTTTGGCAAAGCTGATCAAGGACAAATTCAAAAGTAAAAATAGAAACTTCTCATGAAGAATGAGAAAAGAGACAGACCCACAGATGGCAAAGCGGCTTTCCAATGTCCGCAGAATCGTGTACAATCCTACGGTAATAAACTAGAAACTCAATTAAGTGAATAGTCTCGGGGGACATCCCAACAATGATCATGGACTACACTGGGAAATTTGTCAAATGACTAATCCTTGAAAGGGCATTGGGTGAGAAAGGCACTGGGTCGAAACAGTTAGTTTCTTTGAGTGCTATGGGAAATTCACCAAAACTTTTAAAATACGTTCCACATCTTTTGCTATTTAGACTTACTAAGCACTAAAACCCAAGAAAATATAGCTGTGTCCCCAGATGTGTTGATGAAAATAGCAAAAATTTATCATAGAGAGCAAACAACAACAAAAGGAAACTGGAGACAAATTCCACGAATGAATATAGATTTAAAGTTTCTAAATATGATATAAGTAAATTTAACCCCAAAACATATACTACTGCTGGTGGCTGTGGTGTCGTTCAGTGGTAGAGTGTGTGCTTAAGTGTGTGAGGCCCAGTGATTACAGAAATGGTGCTTTCATGAACTAAGGGAAGACACTAAGGAGGCTTTTATATCAAGCACACTGTTTATTTGGTTTTATCTTTGTGTGGGTGTGTGGTGTATGTTTGTGTGTGCGGGTGTACACACAGGTAGAGGCCAGAGATCAACATCAGGTGTCTTAATCACTCGTCACCTTACCTTTTGAGAAAGGATCTCTCACTGAAGCCAGCGGCCTCATTGATGGGGTAGAGCTGCCCAGTGAATCTGGCAACCTGTACATCACCACCACCCCTCTACCACAGGCCGCACAGCCATGCCTGCCTCTTCTGAGGGAGTGCTGGGATCTAAACTCAGGTCCTTATGATCTGCACAGCAGGGGGTTTGCTGATGCCCATCTCTCCTGGCCCTCATTTGTTTTTCTATTTGTTTTTTAACAATCTCATGGTTGTTTTGTTTTTTTTTCTTCACAGTCCTGTGAGTTGGCTGGGCTCAGCCAGATGGCTGTGCAGCTCTTTTTGGTAAACAGGCTCACATCTGCAGGTGCCTTCACCCAAGACGGGAGCATCCAACATGGCTTCCCTCACAAAAGGCACGTATTTTTCAAAAGCAATAGTTATTTTCTGGGAGGAAATTAATGCAATTGTTTTACCTAGTGATGGAGAGAACTTAAAACCAGGTATGGAGGAACACACTTATAATTCCAGTACTCAGGAGGCTGAGGCAGGAAAACTGCAAGTTTGAGGCTGTCTTGAGCAACTTAGTGAGTCCCAGGCTGGGCTGCATAGCAAGACCCTGGGTGCTCGGGGGTTGGCGGTGGTGGTGATGGGGTGAGTTTATGCTCTAACTCAGTATATAAATGAGTCCCAACTTCTCTGGTGAGCAGTTTAACTAGGCATTAGACAGACCTTAACAAGGGGCACACTCTTTGACCCAATTCCAATATAAGCAACTTTAGTGTATTGACTGCAATAACGGTCCAAATCTACTGATGTTCCCAAAAGCCAGACTCTTTAGTGATACCATCTCAAACAGGCTCCACACCTGACGCAATCATGTGCTGTGGAAAATGGGCAAGCAGCAAATTCAATGTGAGTCAAATTAAACAGAGCTCAAGCCTCAGGTCTTGTCTTCTGTGTGCTCTGACACCCCATGGGCAATCCACCAGCTGACTGCAAATGCATCAGCAGGGCCTGTCCAGAAGAGCAGCCTTATCTGCAATGCGGATCCGCAGAGCTGAACAAAGAACCGCCAAGGGCACAACTGAGACGTCGGTGTTTCCTACACAGCAAAAACTGACCCTTAAGAAAGATTCAAAATAGGCGTCTATAAGACACAGACAAATGGGAGCGGCTTGAGTGAATTTTGGTCTACACATTCGGTGAAAGTCTATACATCTATTAACCATTCTAAGAGGGCTGGGGAGATGGCTTGGGGGGGGCGGTGCTTGCTATACAAGAGTGAGGATATGAATTCAGATTCCCAGCAACCACATACTGGCATATGCCGGTAACCCCAGAGCTGCAGGTGGAGACAGACAGATCCCTGGAACTTGCTGGCCAACCCAGGTTCAGTGAGAAACCCTCACTGAAAAAAAAGAGAAAGAAAACAGTAGAGAAAGAGAGCCAAAGTGCCTCTGTCCTGCATACATGCATAAACAGACCTGAGTGAGCCTGTACACAGGTTCACACACATGCCTTCACTACCCACATACAGATGCACACATACAATCCTGAGAAGGATTTGCTATGGGAGACAGGGTTAATAATATATCATTTACTATAAAAAGAAGGCTATAAAGCAGTATTATGAGACTACACTGTAACAGTTTTCCTTTGGTTTCATGCCTATGCTCTTCATATTTTCGGCATTGATCACGAGTCAATTGAATTGCTTGGGAAGTGGAACCTGAAATATTCTGGGCTTACTGGAGACCATTGCTCAGAAATTACCAAAAAAAAAAAAGGATGATCCAGGTGCATCTGTTAGAAAATCCCCCCAGCATCATCACTGTGGAACAAGATGCATTTAGCACACTTCAGCATGACAGGGAAGAGCGAAGGCCTGGACAGGCCACCACATCCATGAAAGTCCTCCGTGATGCAGCTGATTCAGGAGTCACAAGTCCAGCGAGCTTTCCTAGCTTCTCCATCCTCTCCTCCATTCCGTTTCTGCTCCTCCAACCTCTCCTTCTTGTGTTTCTTTCTGACTTTTCCCTTTATTTTCTCATGGTTTGGATATTCTCTGAATCCCTTTGAGAAGAGGAAGGATTTTGGTAGAAGGAGGAATACCACGTGAAAAGATAAGAGCATCCAATGCCACAGCACATCACACTCCATCATATCATCCCTGTGTTGCAAGAATAAGCACAGAAGCCATTCCAAGTTCATCCTCCAGACTGCATGAGCAAAGACTGCAGATTCCTAGTCCTGCTAAAGGATCTTTACTGATCCATCCCCGAGTTATCGAGCTGATTCCAGTCAGTCACAGCATAGGCCCGTATGTATCTCTTAGGTCTGAGATACATTCTGGTCTGAGATCAGAGCACATGAATAGGAGTCTAGTGCTGGCACTAACGTGATATTAAGCTACAACATGTTCTCCATCTCTCTGAACCACCCTTTCTTCCTCAAGAAAATGGGTCCCACACATCTCTGTGTTAAGCACTGTGTTAAGCACTCATAAGAACTAACCTTTTCCTCTTCTGCTCAAGAGTGCATACCTCAGGCATCCAGGAAATGCATGTAGAACCAAGCAGTCACAGAGACTGCCTCCTCACTAACATGAGACTTTCACATGAAGACCAGACAAAAGTGAGTCACTTAACTTAAAAAAACATCATATCACAAAGCCACAGTACATTCTAACTTCTGATTAATATGAAGTAGAAATGATGTTGTCTTGGAAAGAGCAAGCTCAGTCCCGCAAGATAAAAGCTCTAGGGCTTTTGCACAGTGAGGTTTAAGAATCACTGAAGTAAGAGTTAAAGCGCATGACCTTAAAACGATTTAATCCACATCAGCTGACATCGCATCCTGAAGCAACAGAGCTTTAAACCAACCATGTCATCAGTCTTTAAAGTCCAGGCACAGAAGGGCAAGGGTTGTTATTTCACAACACACTTATTGAAATGAATGGTGGGGGGTGGTGTGTGAGCTTTCCCAACACATCTGTCTACCACCAATTAAAATGAGTGCTAAGGCCTTCAACAAAGGTCTCCTCTCAAGGGCTTCCAATAACAGGTACATCTTTATCACTGAGACCAAGGGATTCATGCCATTTATTAACAGGCATTTGTTTCGGCAAATGTCACGGGGAGATGTGGGATGCAGCCATCTCCCAATTTGTACACACTTCTGAGCTGTTGGTGGCTACAGCTCTGGGAGGCCGTGGGCAGGGGGCTTCAAGTTTTCACACATTACACTGAAAAGGCTTCTGACTACTTGAGAAGGTGGGCTGTAGGCTGCCAGCCAAGCTAAACACTAACAAATGTCCTTCTGGCCCAAGCCTGAAAACTTTCTGCTCTGTCTTCAGTGAAATCCCCTTCCTTAGGTACTGTGATAGGCAGACACACAGCATCTTCTTCTACCAAAAGCCTCATGAAATACTTAGCAACACAGCCCTTTAGGATTTAGAGCTGAAATCACTACAGTTGTCTCTGTCTCTGTCTGTCTCTCTCTGTCTCTGTCTCTGTCTCTGTCTCTGTCTCTGTCTCTCTCTCTCTCTCTCTCTCACCTTTTATTTTATGTGTATGGGTGTTTAGCCTGCACATATGTCTATGTACCCCTTATATGCTTCATGCCCATGAAGGCTGAAAGAGGGCATCAGATCTCCAGAAACTGGAGTTGCGGATGGTTGTAAGCCACCATATGGTTGCTGGAATTGAACCCAGGTCCTCTGGAAGAGCAGCCAGTGCTCTTAGCCACTAAGCCATCTTTCCAGCCCCTGACTGAGTCTCTTAATTAAAAACTCTTGCTTTGTCCTTCTTTGTCTAACTAGAGTTTTTTTTTAATTGTGTACATGAGTGTTTAGCTTGTGCGTATGTATGCATACCACATGTATGCCTGGTGTCCATGGAAGCCAGAAGAGGGTGTTGGATGCCCTAGAGCTGGAGTTACAGATGGTAGCAATCCACATGTAGGTGCTGGGAATTGAACCCAGGTCCTCTGGAAGGGCAGCCAGTGCTCTTAACCACAGAGCCATCTGTCCAGTTCACAAAGATGGTTTTAATTATAACAGCTGGATGTGGTGATACCCACCTGCACTTGCGATACTTAGAAGACTATGACAGGAAGACCTCAAATTCAAGGTCATCCTGGGCTATATAGAATCACTCTGATTCAAAAATCACAATCAAAACATAATAACCACTGCAAATCCTAACATCACTTTCAGATTTGCTCAACATAGGAAACTGGATAAAGGCCTTTGGAAAATGTCCAGGAGAGCCCCCTGTCTCTTGTTTATATGTCTTATTATTTCTAAAAATAACATTTATTAACACGTGCTCAACAGGAAAAGAATTGGAGGACACAGAACTCAAGATTCTATAAAGCATGCTCTGTTACTATTTCCGACATCTTATTTTATAGCTGAGGCTGGGAAAGGCTTCTAACCTTAACAAAGACTCCAGTGAGTGGTAGAGCTGGGAATCACACCAAGGCAGGCTAATGCATGAATCTGTGCTTATCATTATAGTGTGCTAAATGTGGTGAGTGGGAGAATGGAAGGAAGGAAGGAAGGAAGGAAGGAAGGAAGGAAGGGTGCATGGATGGAGAGATGCATTCATGGATACATGGATGAATGCCCACCATTTTGAGTGGCAACAAAGGTACTGATTAGGAAACCAGAGTCAGACTCACGCTCTGTCAGTAGAAGGGGCTCATATACTTACAGAGATCACATTCAGCCTTAGACAGTCTCCACGGCCCCTGGTATAGAAAAGCTGTCATAGTTTCTAAGCACAAGGCCAGGTCCCTTCATCAGACATGAAGTACGCTCCAGGAAGACCTTCCCAGTCACCTAATAACCTCAAGCCTCTTCCCCAGTCCCACACAGAAAACCCCTTCTTGAGGTGGGGAAGAAGTAACTCCATATTGATAAAGACAGTCAAACCCAAGCCAGCTCAGAACAGCCCAGACAGGTGGTGGGGCTGAAAAAGCAGACTAGAGCTGGAAGAAGGCAAAGTGGCGGTTACGGCAAAGAACCGGTGGCGTCTGAGTCAGAAGCAGCTGGGTTTGAGGGTTTCCTCTTCCTTGGCACTAGCTCATGCTTAAAATGGGAAATGGTCACCACGCTATTATCTGACTATCGGCGGCGGCGGCATTCAGCTTCCTGGATAAACAGAACACAGAAAGGAGGCAAGGAAAGTGGTGACCCTGCGTGTTCTACCCCAGTGCAGCCTGCTTGCACAGCCTGGCCCTGCTCTGGCTCATGGGAATCCATCATCTCCACACTCCCGGAGACGCTGGAGGAGAGTTCACAGACCTTCCCTCAGCCGAGCCAGGCTATACCTTCTATTGCTTTATCAAGCACCCCAGCAACTCTGCACCTGAAAAAGCACTCAGACACAGGACCTATCCCAGAAGGCCAGCTCAACGCAGAAAGAGAGCTGGCCCGGTGACGAGGGCACAGAGCCTTCTCCGGCTAGGCTTTGCCATGGTAGGCTAGGAAAATGGAGATGGGAAGAGAAACAGCTTTAGGGGAAGGGAAGGCACGTGAAGCAAATCTAATGCTTGTGGTCAAGTGTAGGAGCCAGGGGCACAGGAGAGAGCTGGGCCTAGGAAGGCAAGTGGAGCCTTGGACAGAAACCCCGGGTACTCTCTGATTGCTGAGACTTGAATCAAGTCTCAAGAGAAAGTAAATGAACACTTCCTAATAAACTACTCTTGGATGTTCACTGGAGAGCGAGAAGGGGAAGAAGGAAGTGGGGCAGCTGTAGAGCCTGGCACCTTCGACTAGAGATTCACACAGGGTTCTACCTGGACGCTACATAGAAAGAACACACACCACCTTGAGACTTGAAGGTGTGAAGGGACTTGAAGGCTCTTTCCAGAGCCGGCTTTGGAAAGAAAATAGGTTAGAAGGATGTCCGGGGTTCCACAGACCCAAGGACAAGGAGAAAACTACCTTTTGTGAAGCTCTGGTTGTGGAGTAGGAAACTGCACCAGGCTATGGTATGTGTGGACAGATGTGCATAAAAGCAAAGAGAGTCAGCGGGGGAAGAGAGGGGCATAGGATGGCATCAGATAGGACACAAGGCACCAAAGGAGGTAGATGGTGACTGTGGTGATGAAACCCTTTGTGAACATCTGCTGAGGTCAAGAACTGCTTAATTCTGAACATACTGAACATCCCAACCCTCTTTAAGAGGTGAAGATGAGAGGCAGGGCCTTGCCCAAAGTCATACATGTTAGGATTCGAATCCAAGTCTCAGGCCACAGGCAATCTCCCTAAGTTATCAGAAGCTAGAAAGAAAAGTCCCTGTCAATCAAGAGTGGGCCTTGGACAGGCAAGATGGCTCAGCAGGTAATGGTGCTTGCTGTCAAATCAGATGATCTGAGTTCAATCCCCTACATAGTGTAATGAAAAAAATGAACTCTTCTCATGTGTTGTCCTCTGATCTGTACACACACACACACAGAGAGAGAGAGAGAGAGAGAGAGAGAGAGAGAGAGAGAGAGAGAGAGAGAGACTAGATCTTAATCCATCTTCAAACCAGAGGGAAATCCCCTCATAGAGCCAATCAAATGCTCTCAAACAGCAGAACTATTGGTGAAGGACACTTCTGGGAGGCTTAAATTCTTGTCCCGCCCCTGTGACCTTACACAGATCTATCAACATCTTAGAACCAGTTTCCACAGTCACACGAACATGGTGACCACACAGTTCTTTAGAAGGTTGCTTTGAGGTTTGAAAAAGAAAATGGAAGCTATATGATTAGCAAAATTCCAGTACACAGAAGTCCATCAAGTTAGCTATCATTAACGCTGTGAGCATCCTCCTCATCTGATCTGCTAATGCCCCGGAGAGAACCAAAAAGAAACAGACCAAGACTGGTGCCACATTGCTCTGAGGTCAGTATGATGCCAGCTCATAGGATGGAAAGGATTCTATAAAGAAATTCAGAAATTCTTTCCCCACCAGCTTCCTGGTGTCCAAAATTTCTCACCGCACATTCCCTTTAAGAGTATATCCAATGCAGATATCATCAACTAGCAGGACTGGGTAGGATGGAAACTATGGGCCTGAAGGGCTGCAGAGGGGACAAAGAATCTCCCAGTTGCATAAGAAATGCAAAGTGGGTTGAGTTAGTAATGACAATAATAATCAGCAAATTCTTTTCCTAAAGAAATGAGAGTCAGCGGGACAATGGAAAATGTTGAGACTAGGTGGCTATACAGCAAAACCCTGTAAAGAAAGGGAGAGAGGTCAGGAGGGAAGGATGGAGGGATGGAGGGATGGAGTGACAGAGGGAAGAGAAAAGAGAAGAAAAAGGAAAAGAAATAGTGAGAAAAGGTGAAGGAAGCTGGGGATCACTGGGTTCCCGCCTGGCACACAGAAGGTCTAAGGACAGAGTCACTTGTTGTTATTTTTTGCTGTTGTTTTATTTCTATTATCAACTCCATGGAGTCATTCTTCACATGTACTGTATCACACAATCTTCACAATAACTCCTGAAAGGTAGGCGTTGTTTTTGATTGGCTGCTTAAGTCCAGAGAAATTACATGACTTGTCCAAGATCATCTATCTAATGGGCCTGAGATTCAAATCCAAGTCTGCCCAACCCCAGAGACCCCGACACATAACCCTTACTCCATTACAGACATTCAATTACTAATATTTGCTGAAGAAATGAATGGTCCCATGGACAAGGGGATGCTAGAACACCTCACAAGAACAAGAGACAGCCAAGTTCCTGGGGTCCCTAGATACAACGACTGAGTAGGAATCCTGAGAGGAAAAACAAAGGGAACATTTGCTTTTTGTAAAATGAAGTACTGATGTTCACAAAGGGGAACAAAAAAAAAAAGAGGAACAGAGAGGAATTCAGGGTTGATCTGCTTTGGAAAAAAGTGTAAATATATGAAAATGCTGGTTGAATATTCACATGCCCATTTTGTGGGGAATCGATGGGATTTCCCTGGAGCTTTGCTTGTACCGGGATGACCTGCGTACAGGACATGGATGCTGTGTCTTGAGAATGGCCTAATAATATTTGAGTCAAATTAGAGATCAAATCCCTCCTCGAACCTTACTTAGTAACTTCCTCTGTGTCTCATCTCCTCATCTGCCAGAATGTATGGCTAGTAGCATGTGTGGCTACTGAGTATAGGAAATTTGGCTAGCTGGAATTGAGATGTGCTGTAAATATAAAATTCACACAAAATTTTGAAGACTTGGTATTAGAAAATGCCTAATTATTTTAAAATGAGGACTAAAGAGATGGCTCAGTGGGTAAAAAGAGGATCTAGATTTGGTTCCTAGCGCCCACATGGTAGCTCACAACAGTCTGTAACTTCCATTCCAGGAGATCCAGCCTTCTCTTCTGCCCTCTGCAGGCACCAGGCACACACATGGTGGACATATATACATGTACGCAAACACTCAGACACAAAAAAAAAATTAATTTTTAAAAATAATTTTAGGATGGTTGCATGTTTCTTAGATAACATTTGTCATCTATGGAGTTAAACATATCATCACAATTAATTTCACTTACTTTCTGCTTGCTAAACACAATTAGTTAGAGCTTATAATTTACAGATGGCTTAGTCAGTAAAGAGCTTAAGTAGGAAGACCTGAATTGGACTTCCAGAACCCGCATTAAAAAAAAAACAACTGGATGTCCACCTCAACAGGAAGAAATCATGCCCAGTACCAGAAACCTACCCAACTACTCAGGGCTAGTGAGGTCATGGATCTTAGAGTAAAACTAACAACCTCCAATTTCCTAGATCACTGTACTTTCTACCTGCATTCTAAATGCTTGTTCTTATGCCCACAGATAAGCAGAGCTCTCGCGCTCATCAAAAAACCTTCTATTGCAGCAGATTGAAACCATCAAAGAAAACCCCAGCTGATCAAAATACAGAGACCATCAAATAGTGGGGTGCCTAGGCCCAACAGCTGCATCTCTTTTAACACAACTCCAACTCCCGCACCTACTGTTCAGGAAGCATTGTGGAAGAAGGGGCGGGAAGATGATAAGAGCCAGAGGACTGGAAAGCCTGCTGTGAGGCTGGATCTCCTAGAAATGACAAGAACTTACGCTCATGTTATCACATATGGCTGCCTAAATAAGACCTGGACAATAAAAGCATCAATAGATATGGTAATGTGGAAGGGGAAAATTTAAAGGGCCCTGCCCATAAATAAAGAGCTATACAGGTGACAGTAATGACTGCTGAGAAAGGGAGAAAGAGTTCCCAGGGATGAGCCCCGAGTTGGCTATAACACACCAAGCCATCAGCCCAGAAAATACGTACATATGAGAAGCACTAAATGGGCTCAACAGGTCGTATTATATATATTTGACGATAATAACCAAGGAAAAAGAAGCTGTGAATTTGAGGGGGTCATGGGAGGGGTTGGAAGAAGAAAAGATAAGGGGAGAAATCATGAAGTAATATTTTGGTTATAATAAAATAATAATAAAGAGAAAAAAAACTGAGTGTGTGCTGTGGGATGGTCTGTATGTCAAATGTGTTGCTGATTAGTCAATAAATAAATCACTGATTGGCAGTGGCCAGGCAGGAAGTATAGGCGGGACTAACAGAGAAAAAATAGAGAAAACAGGAAGCTGGGTGAGGGAGACACTACCAGCCGCCATCAGGATAAGGAAGATGTAAAGTACCGGTAAGCCACAAGCCACGTGGCAAGGTATAGATTAATAGAAATGGATTAATTTAAGCTGTAAGAACAGTTAGCAAGAAGCCTGCCACGGCCATACAGTTTGAAACCAATATAAGTCTCTGTGTTTACTTGATCGGGTTTGAGCGGCTTGGGACTGGCGGGTGAGAGAGATTTGTCCTGACTGTGGGCCAGGCAGGAAAACTGTAACAACAAGTGTGTTGGTATGTGCTTATAATCACAGCACATGTGTGGCAGAGATAGGCAGATCCCCAGGGCTCATTGGCCAGCCAACCTTTTCTAATTGGCAAGTTCCAGACCAATGATAGATGCCTAAAAAAAACAAAGTGGATGACTTCTGAGGAACAACACCCAATACTGACCTCCAACATCTGCATGGACATGTGAACCTGAACAAACGTGAACATGCATGCACACAAAAATCTTAATAATTTCAAATATGATTCCCATTCATAGCTCTCATTGCATTTCCACCAGATAGCATTGGTCTATAAATAACACTATAGACTCTTTTGGAAGTTCTAAGATGTTATATGAAAGGCACACAAAGCACCCAGTTGCATGTTAATTCCATGTCCCAGTTGACATACCATCTGTCAGCAACTCCTTTCAACTCCCCAATCTTCCTCCTTCTCTCCATCTGCACTTCCTCCACCGTAGACAAAGTGCCATGATCTCTGGTCTGGATATGTACAATTGCCCCTGACCCCATCTCTCTACTTCCATCCTAGCCACCCCACAATCCATTCTCTGTTCTAAGCCAATGGGAGATATTCTAAATAGAGATCCATTGCCCATCCTCTCTATCTAAACTCTCCAGGAGCCTCTGAGTAGGTAATTTGGCACCTGCTTCACCCTTCTACACCCAGTCCACCCCAACTACAATGATCATGTCACACTAGTGCTGTCCTTAGGTCCTTCATGTCACTCATCTCAGAGCCCAGAAAGGTATCTTCCTACATTCTTTACAGCTGGCTTGTGCTCATTTTGTGTTCTCAAATCACATATCACGCTGTTAACAAAGCCTTTCCTACCTGAAGTCATCAACATTATTCTGTTGCTGATTTTTCATTCAATTTCTTCATGACATTTATCACAAACTGAACTCTTTTTTTTCCTCCAGTAGTCTTTAAACTGATGTGTTGTTTGTCTTCTTGGAAGAAGATCAGCTCCAGGAGGTAGGGAGCTTTCTAAGCAATCTATCCCTACAGCCTAGCTTGGTGACTGCATGGCTAGTACCCAATGAATACCAATGTAATGAGTGGGTACATTACCTGCAACTATGGAGGAATACCATCCCCAAATCTTACTTCTGAATAAATGGCCAAAAGAACTGAAACCCAGCCAACTACCCAGGACTAGTGAAGTCACGGATCTTGAAGGAGAATCTACAACCACCATGTTACTAAGCCAGCATAATCTCTAACTACACTCTAAATATTTGTCCTTACACCCACAGATAAGCGTAGCCCTTGCCCCTCTTCAAGGAAACTTCTCTTCACAGCAGACAGAGACCATTACAGAAAACCACAACCAATGCAGAGTTGTGGGGCCCCAAACAACTGCCGCACCGAAGGCTCAAGGAACATTGCCGAAGAGGGGGCAGAAAGACTGTAAGAGCCAAAGAACCAGGGCGTTTGCTGAGAGATTGTGTTTCTGTAAAGTCAGAAGACACGCACATAAAGTCTCAGAACGTAGCTGCCCAACCCTGAGCTGAACAAGGACAACAACAGACATGCTGAAGTGGACAGGGGAAAGGCCATGATGTCTCACCCTACGCAACAAACTACAGGCAACTAAGAAGTGCGAAGAATGGGAGAAATGTCTTCCCCGGGGAAGAGCACACCAACTGGTTATCCAGTACCAAAAGGTCAGCCCTGAAAACATGCATGCAAGTAGCTTTATACGGACCAAGAAGATTGCACTTAAAAATATACATATATATATGTATATGCATATACATACATGTATGTAACAACAATTAATGAAGAAGAGACCATGAATTTGAAAGAGAGCAAGGAGGGTTATATGGGAGAACTTGGAGAGAGGAAAGGGAAGGGGGGAATTATGTAATTATAATCTCAAAAAAATTTAAAAAGTCAATAAGGCATCAACAACAAAAATAAAGAGTTGAAACTGGGATCACAAAAAGGTATTTGTGCAGTCGTGTCCACAGGGGCATGATCACGTTAGCCGAGAAGTGGGTGTAGCCCAGACGTTATCAACAGATGAATAGGCAAGAAGATGCAGTTTGAACATATAACAGAATACTATCCGGTCTTTAAAAGGAACACAGTTCTGACACAGGCTATAGCCAACATGGATGAATTTCAAGGACATGGTGCTAAGAAGCTAACCGCAAACTGGCACACTCCTATGATTCCCCTTCTATAACATGTCTAATGTACTCAAACTCTTAGAAACAGAAATTACCAACAAACAGTGCGTCCATTTTATAAGACCTGTTGAGCAAACATGTGCTGTCCACTTATACAGGCTTAGACAGTAAATTTCACACTATATGTTTTTTAATTTTTTTTTTAATTTTAGACTTTGGAGAATTTCATACATGAGGAGTACTAAGCATCTTTTTTTTTTTTACCATCTGTAACGCTCTCTTCCTCCCTAAACTTCCCCATGTCCCACGTAGCCCCTCTCAAGTTCGTGCTTCTATTACTGTTATTGTTTTATATAGATCCTACTGAGCCCAGTTAGTGTTACCTGTGTGCATGTGGTATAGGACTGACCACTTGGGCGTAAACAACCCATTAGGGCGCTAATCCCAAAGAAAACTCTCCCCCACCCCCCAGCTATCGACTGCTTGTAGTTCCTTAACAAGGGATGTGGCCCTGTGAGCCCTTCCCCCAATCCATTCTAATTTCAATAATTTTTTAAAATAAAATTTCCACCTACCCCCAAAGAGCACAGTGGAAAAGCAATAACTAAACCAGTTCGGAAAGAACAACAACAACAACCAGGGACACTAGGAATTGTTGAAAGAGCCATGGAGTTGATGTGGGGCCGTGCTGACATCATTCAGCCCTGAGAGCTTCTCTTTGGGAACACGGATATAGACCTGTGGCTCTGAGCTCCATGAGTATCACAGAGAAGACAGGAAGAAAGATAAACATCCCCACCCACACCCCTACTAAAACCTATCAATCTGTCCTGAGGACAGAATTTGGCATTTAGACAAAGGATGTTATCAGTGTGCTGGGCAGCTTTGTGTTGCTGTAAGAAAACACTTGAGATGATTAATGGATATGAATTGAAAGCTTATCTCGGATGGTATTTTTGGAGCTTCCAATCTGATTGGCCCTATGACTGTGGGTCTACAGTAAGAAAATATATTACACAGGAGCAATGGCAGAGCAAGAGCACCAGAAGAGAGGACATAGCCAGACCCCACAATCCCCCAAAACATGTTCTCAATGACGTAAAGATGTCCCAATAGGCCCCATATCTCAAGACTTCCACAGCTTTCCAATAGTGTCACACTGGGGACCAAGCCTTTGACTCATGAGCCATTCAAGGACATCTAGGATACAAATTGGAGCGATCAGAGTGCTGCTTATAGTGAGACATGGAAAGCCCCCCTTGATGGCCATCCACAGAGGAATGCTTAAGTAAAGGCTGATAAGACAAGGGTTAGATACCATCACATGGGCCAGAAAACAAGGAAAGGTGAACTGAAAAACAAGTAGCTTCAGATGTCATGATAACCTCATTTGTGTAATGAAGAGAGTCAAAATGAGGGTGTACACCATGGCATGGTGTCTTCCTGGAAATATCTGACGACATTCTATAATCATGTTTTGTTTCTACAGTGAAAAAAATCTTAAAGATGAAAACACAGCAGGGAAAATGTTTATAAGGAAACCCTAAAGGATTACAGAGAAAATTCTAGTACCCTGTTTCTTTGACTAAAAGTAAAAATTATAGCATGGGCAGAATCCCCAGTAAGGAACAGAAAATACAGAACCTCAGTTATGTAACTCAGAATGACCTGGAGAGGCTGCCAGCCACCCACAGAGACCCAAACAGATCTTCTAGAACTCAAACCAGGGCAGAGAACACACACACACACACACACACACACACACACACACACACACACACACGCAAGAAAAAATATAATGGGACCCCCTGGGAGATGAAAGATGAAGCATTCAGAGTCACAGAAACAAAAAGCATTCAAGACAGTAGGCAGGAGAGAACATTCAGTCTCTCTCTGATACCAATGCAGGCCTGTGGAAGGGGAAGGAGGGAGTTCTCAAGACTCCTTCCCCACCCCTCCTGTTAGGGAGCCCCTATAATTAAGCTAATACCAAAAGGAAGGAGCCCTTGTATTTAGCTGTCAACTCTACGAGCATAAGAGGTGAGTCAGGCAGCTCCTTTGGCAGAGAAATGTAAAGACCCAGGGGCCTGTTGCCTGACCTAGCTTTCATAGTGAAGCCTGAACTGGAGTGGGAGACACATAATCATGTACCATGTGACTCCCAGAATGCACAAGGGACTAATGTCGGTAATAATAAGCACTGACAGAGCACATCTTGGGTGCCAGGCACTGTTCTAAATGCCTTACAGAAGCCCCCTTTATTAGGGGATGTGCTCTAAGACTGCCACGACCACACCAGTGGATGCTGAAACCATGAATGTACCTAATCTCAATACAAGTGATGAGATACTGAGACCATCAATCAGATAACCAAGACAGAGAGCTAAGCCTCCTCCAGGCAGGTAGCATATACAGCACGGATACACTAGAGAAAGAGATTAAATCATGTCCTACACAAGAGAGAGAAGGATAGCATGAGATTATTTCCATCATGCCACTAAGAACAGCACACTATTTAAAACTTGTGAGTTGCTTATTTATACAATTTTCCACTTACTATTTTCAGATCATATCTCATAGCTTCATTACAAGTAGCTATATACATATAACCAAAAGAGGTGTGTGTGTGTGTGTGTGTGTGTGTGTGTGTGTGTGTGTGTGTGTGTGTGTGCTTGTGTGTCTGTGTCTGTGTGTCTGTGTGTCTATGTGTGTGAGAGAGAGAAGGGCATACATACACACATACATATATATACATCTCAACCTAATCATTACAACCATTCAATAAGGAAGGTATTTTTTTTTTATTATCTCTAGTTTACAGATTAAAAGTGAGTTTGGGGGCTGGGGACATGGCTCAGTTGTTAAAGAGGACTCACTGGCTTCTCTTCCAGAGGACCCAGGTTCAATTCCCAGCACCCACAAGGCAGCTAATAAACATCTGTAGCTCCAGTCCCAGAGGCCCTCTTCTGGCCAATTTGGCCACTGCATGCATGTGGTACAGACATGCTTGCAGGCAAAACACCCACACATATAAATATATTTTTTAAAATTATTTTCAATCTGAGAGACTAAGTGGGTTGTCCAAGGTCACAGATGATAAATGGCAAAGCCAAGATTTGAGCTCAAGAAGCTGGGGCTCCAGAGTCCATGTTTCTGGATCACTACTCTGCTCCCTTGGAAATCTAACAGCTCACCCACAAGAGTATTTCCCAGTTTTATTATGACATCTCTTTACGGGAGACTCATCTCAAGAAGCTTCAGGTAAAACTTGGAGCTGACCCTCACCACATGCCATGAAAACTAAACAACCCACTCTCCCAACCCTACATTGTGTCTCTGCAGCCCATGGTCCTCATCCAAAAATATGGAAACCAGATAGCTATCAATCAGAAGGAATCACACTGCATCCAGCCACTAAAATCAATACACTACCCCGCCTCATAAGTTAACAAACTCTAAAGCCGAAAAGATGGGTCACACTGCCCTGCACTAGCCGGTTTCATGACCCAGCGATTCTCTCCACACACCTAGTCCCCATCTATAAAATAAGGCTAATAATAGCATTTACAGTCAGCAACCACTACTCAAGATCCCCTCTCCCAATTCATCTGCTTGCAAATGTTTATTGTAACTCCCCTCCCAGTCAGTACTCGACTTGCTCCATGATCATTTGCAGACCTGTGCAGAGGGGAGAAGTGTTAGGATCACCCACCCCATCCACTCCCTTCGAAGCTTCGACAGAGCAATGTTCTGTCTTCTTGTGGAGGTTCTCTCATGCTTTAAAGAAACATTCTTCTTGTATTATGGCATCACCAGGTTTTTCACACTTTCATGTGCATTATTGATGATTCTTCTGCAAAATGCCCCCGGGTGAGTATTAAAGTGTTGTCTAGTGGTCCGAGAGCAAGAAGGGGGTGGCAGGTCAAAAAACGTGTTAGATAAAGCATGAGTGTGCTGCTGTTCGTGAGAGTTTGGTGTCAGTAATGTATATCAAATGAGACGTCTCTAAAGAAATACATGTAAAACAAGGCTATTTATCTATTGAAAAGCTTGTGACCAGAGAGAGTCCCTGGGACCCAGCTTTGTATCCCCCAGCACAATGGCTGAACCACTCGGAGTTTGCAATGACTTTGTAGCAGTAACTCCTGCTGACAGTGAAAACTGATCATAGCTCAAGTGAATAGGAGTGTTACAGTAACTGATACCACCGAGGCACAGAAATGGCGCTTTGATGCACACCGAGCCCTGTGTGAGCATTTCTCATCACCATTTATACAGATTCCTAGCTGGAAGGCTGAGACGATGTCACAGAGAACTGAGGCCCCATACAGAGCCACTTTCTTGAGGGAGCAGGGCGATTGAGCCGGCCTGCCAAATGCGTGTAGGAATAGCTTTGATGATGAGACATGAACGATACCATGGACAAGCTCAGGTTCAATCTTGACTTAGGCTGACATAGACTTCAGGGAGCATCCGTGGGGTTGGCCTGCCCAGGATCCACTCCCTTGACTTTCCTTCTTATTTTTTTAAAATATAATTATTCATTGATTCTTTGGAAATTTCACTTCATGCACCCTAATCCTAGTCACCTCGCAGCCCCTCCATATCCACCCTTCACCCCTGCAGCATGCCCCCCAAATCAATTAAAAAACAAAGCAACAGCAACAACAACAAAAACCCATCTTGCTCCTCTATCTTTCCAGCCCCTCTTCGTTCATCCTAGAGCCGTGGGGATCTGTGCTGTGTCACACAGTACACCCTTCTGTCCAGTCAGCCCCACCCACAAAGCTTTCATTGCAGTGAGTCATTGGCCTGGTTCAAGGCCTCTGGTTTCTGGTACACCATCATGACTGGGCTGGGCCCTCATCGAAACTCCTCTCGGATATCCTGTTGTGCCCCTGGCCTCTCTTAGCGTTCCTTGGAAAGCATCTCATGAGTTCTCGATGGAGCCATCAAGTCTGTGGTAGTCACAGGACTCAAGATAGGCCAATCACAAGTTCCCTGTCTAGAGCTCGTGTCTTAAATACTGAGCCATCCTGCCGGTGGGGTCTTGAAGGAATGGACGTTGGTTCTTGTCTCCTAGTTCCTAGACCTTCTTTGGCTCCACTGCTCAGAAAGCCTTTGTGTTATTTCTTTCCTCGTGTCCCCAGTTTCTCCTTAGCTGTCGGCTACTAAAGCCACTCTTGTTCAAGGGAACCATGGATCTCAGCTAGGAGGAATTTTTAGAGGACCGTTTTCTTCACCACCCCTCCCTGCCACGGTAAGCCTCGGAAAGAGAAACAAAAAAGTGAGAAAGGGAAATTGCAACAGTAACCACTTTCCCTAACAGAACCTGTTCTCAGGGATGGTCTCTTAGGGGGATAGGGAAGGGGAAACACAGCTCTGAAATACCCAGTCCTTAAATTAGTTTGTATGTAATCATACCCAGCATCTTGGCTGCTTTTCTCATAGGGGTAGGATAAGGAAGTAAGATTCATTTCGGCTCTTGATTCTGAGGGATTCCCGTTTGTCGGGTCAGAAAAGGCACGGCCGAGCTCAGACTCCGGGAAGGCAAAGGCTCCCGGTCTCACGTCGGTGAGCAGGTAGCAGAGCACCGGGACAGAAGCAGATATAACATTCAAGGTGGAAAGTGATGGAAGAAAGTGCCTGATACTCAGTTCCGGCCTCCACATACACACCGCATGTGTGTACATCCTCACACCCATGTGCCCACACACATGTGCACCCACACACACACCCAGCACACCCACAAATGAACATAAATAAATCACAAATAAGTGAAAGAAAAGGTACCTAGACGCAGGTTTTTACTGTGACAAGCTCCCACTATTGAATACAAGTTTTGAAATCTATTTTAACTCTTCGGGTTTGTCTTAGAAAGAGTCGATTCTTGAACTCTCACTAGTGAACTCCGCTTAACAAAGGTGTGGGGTCACCGCTCCCCATGCCAGCCTGGTCCATTTCTGTCAGAACACTTGAAGAGGAGGACACCCAGATGGGACTGATGGAGCATGCTTATATCCAAAGGCAGAGACAGGAGGATAGTGGGTGCCAGGCCAGCATGGGCCACATAACAAGAAACCGTTCAGTCCCTTCAAATAACAGTATGGGCCTAATCAAGGCAAGCCCGAGGTCTAGGAGCCCATGCCCAGCCCGGGGACACCACGGGATTAAGGCGCTTTCAGATTCCTATGGATGACTGGAGGGTTTCACTAAGCAAACGCTCTGGGGCAGCAGATGAAGGGCTAAAGGACAGTTAGGATCCCAGATGAACTGAAGAATTCTATCTACATCAGCGATTACAAATTACTGGCCCACATTGCATTTGGCCAACAAGCTGTTTTTTTTTTTTTTAATAAATTATCAACACAACACTATGAAATTAGAAAATTTCCCATCAGTATTTCAACCCGTGTCTCTCCTGGCAAAGACAGGAAGGGAGGGAGGGAAGACAGCACTGGACCCATATTACCACAGCGACAACCACTGGCCTCAGCTGAGGGGTGATCAAGTCAGGTATGCTCCCTGGGCTTTGCCATAGACCCCACCACTCCCTGTTGCCTCTATTTTACCAAAGCTGATTATTATTGCCAAACCACATCATCCTGTACTGACTGATGTTTTCTCCATAGTACACTGAAAAGAAAACAAATTATATCTCTGTGAAAGAAATAAAGGCTGTACTATACATGAGCATGTATGAATAATTCTGTTTCTTCATTAAGTGAAGAACATTCTTAAGGTTCTTATTTTCAGGTATTTCTTATACCCATTTAAGATAGCAGCCCAGCTTCTGGAGGAACATGGATTTGAACATTTAATCTCCACAATGGGATGTAGTGGGCAGTCTCTATGAGAGGGGTTCATTCTGGTCCATAGTGTAAGGGATACAGCCCGTCCTTGCACAGAAGGCACAGTAGTGTGAGTGGGTGGTAGCTGTGGCAGCAGGAGCTTGCTTGTATCTGGGCAGATTAGGCGGCAAAGCTGGGACAGGAAGTAGGATGTGGCTACCAACCACAAGTCCCACCCCCTGAGACCCACTTCCTCTAATGAGATTCCACCTCCCAAAAGTACCAAAACCTCCCAAAATAGCACCATCAGTCCCCAACTAATTATTCAAACATGTGTCTAAGGGGATATTTTACACTCAGATCATAAGAAAGGACAGGGTGGAAAATTGAGAGTGACTTGAAGAACTCTTCGCACATCACATGACAGGATTCTATGCAGCCATTTCTTGAAATGTTTATGTGTTCCAACATGGCAGTCAGACACTGTTTGGTGAAAGCAGAAAGACGCAGAACTGAATGTTGAGCCTAATACAATTTCAGTAAACACGTGAGGGGGTGCCTGTAGGTGTTTGTTTGTTGCAAGCGTAGAAGAGCAGTTTTCTCTTCCAATTTGGAAAGTCTAAGGTTCTGTGAAGTTTCCACATTCACGACAGCCAAATATAAGATCAGGAGACAGCCAAGTGGTCCACAGAAGCAGAAAGCAAGAAGCTAGAGCAATCAGGGGTAAACGCAGTGGGGAGTATTTAAAAAATAATAATATTGGTGAGACTGTGTGGGAGTATGTGTTGGACAGCATTGAAAAGCAGGCAAAGGGAGCCAGGCAGGATGGCATGAGATATCGGGCTAAGAAAGAGGGGTTCATGGTCAGCCTGAGATACGTAAAGAGACAGGAGGAGGAGCGGAGTAGAAGACGTGGAGAGAGGAGGGAGGGAAGGGAAGGGAACTGGAGGGGAGGGGAGAGAAAGAAAGATGGAAACGGGAGGGAATGGGAAGGAGGAAAGGACCCTTGGAGGAGAAAGACTGATCGCTGCCACCTCCAGTTGGCATGTTTGTCTCTGTCCACTCCTGGCAGAATCCCCTGAACCTACCCCCTCTCACCTACAAGGAGGGATCCCAGTGGTGTCTTCCACGTCAACAGGTCCCAGCCATAACTGACTGTTCCAGGGGTAGGCCTCTGACCCAAGGAAGACCCAGCAGTTTATCCCAGAACTTTAGAATTAAACCCAAGATCTGTGCCACTTGGGAAATCAGTGTGAAGGATGTGGTCAGGAGCAGCAGGATTGACAAGAATGACAGACAGCCCAGAAAGGAGAAATACAGGCCTGCGGGAACCACAGGAGCTTAGTGTCACGGCACCAAACAGAAAACCCCCTTGCTGGTTGGCTGCTTCTATCCAGTTGTTCATGAAACACAGAGGACCCTCCTGCCCTTCAGTAACATGTCATGACACCAATAACAAGAAGAACAAACAGCATCTCAGAGATGTTTCCTATCTGCTCAGTAATAAGTGTTATCCAGGCTTGAAATCACGTAATTTTCCTGAAAACCCTAGGAGGCAGCTAATATTTTTATACTCACTTCTCTTTTGTAGGAAAGAAAACTGAGGCACAAAGAGGTAGTCACTTGCCAAAAGTTCAACTGACCAAAACGAATTTCTCTAACTTCTGACTGTGAATGTCTCACCTGAGACACAGAAAGGTCTTACAGACTTGGGGGAAAGCAACTGTCTGGAAGATGCTATCATGGAGACATCTCCAGTGCCTGCTAATTTAACCAGCAAGGAACTATTTCCTAGAACGAGGGTGGCGACTGATACCAAGGCCTGCAACAGAAAGAACCATGATGCTTGGGCCTCACTTGGGCCTCAGTTTCGCACCCCTTGAATAATTGCAAGTGTTGAACACCCACCCTGTGAGAGCTGTCATCTCGGGAGTGAAAACAGGACATGATAGGAGGGCTCTGCTCTCCCAAAGCTATGCGCCAGAAGAGGAAGCCATGCTGAGCACTCGGTTGGCGGTATCAGGAGAGAAGGTGAAGTAATTAAGGACTCCCAAAGGGTAGCTGGGGAAGGCTTGGGTAGGGGACATCTTCGGCTGAAAGAAATGAGATGGTTTCACCACAGAAGGAAGGACACACAGTGAAATGAAGCAAAATAAGCTTGGTGAACTCAAGCCCTGAGTGACTGCAACCCAGATCCCCTGTATTTACTTGAATGTCTTTTTGTGGCAAACACGTGGACAGAAAGACAGCCACAATTCCATCCTCTACCTCACGTGACTCAGATGCTAGTTAAAGGGAAAGTATGTCAGGTTACCAAAATGTTTTTATTGTTTTCCAGCTCTGTCCCAGCACTGGGGAGGTGGGACAGGTGGGTCTCTCTGAGTCTAGGTCCAAAGTTATATAGTAAGACTTTGTCTCAAAATAAGAAAAAAAAGCAAAAGGAAGTAAGGAGAGGAGGGAGGAAAGGAGGAAGGGAAGGTGGGAGGGATGGAGAGAGAAAAGGAAGGAACAAATTCAGATCCTTGTAGCTAAAAACATCTGACTAGAATTTCATAATATGGCTTCAGACATTCACTCCTATAGTGACTAATTATTCATGGTGATACTGTTTTTCCTTTCACTGGGTGATAAAATTTTGTTTTGGAATAGTAAACCCTAAAACCATTTTTAAAAGAGATTTCTCTTTCGAGAGAAGACAGCATGGTGGTTTGGATGAGAGGTCCCCATAGTCTCAGCATTTGAATTCTTGGTCCTCAGTTGACAGTGCTGTTTCGTGGGGGCTTAGGAGGTGTGGCATTAATAGAGGAAGTATGTAACTCGGGGGAAGGCTTTGAGAGTTTGAAACTAGAACCATTTTTGGTTTGTTCTCTGTTTCTTGCTTGTGGTTCAAGATGTGAGCCTTCAGCTTCCTGCTCTTAATGCCAAGTCTTTGCTCCACCATCATGAATCTAACCTTCTGGAACTGTAAGGCCATACACATGCTTCATTCTGTAGGTTGCCTTGGCCATGATGTTTTACCATTGCAACAGAAAAGTAACTGATACAGACAGATAGTCCATGACAGGATCATTGAATAGCAGAATATTAGGGAAGACTGGAGTCTATGGAAGAAATGGACCTGGATTTTCACCTGGTCCAATTCCAGCTTATCCAAGTTACTCATTAGTTCCATTACTGTATTAGTTAGCTTTTGCTATGTTAAGCTGCAACAACAAGCAGTGTCTGGTGATATACAATATCCAAAGCTTAGTTCTTGCTAACACTACATGTCATTGCAATTTCCTGCGGCTCTGTTCCATATGTATTTTCCCATCCAGAAAAGGTCCTTTTCTTAGTCTTATGGCAAAAGAAAAAGAACAGTTCTCATACCAAGCAATGGCTCTTAAAGCTTCCAAGTTGACATAGAGTATACCCTGCCTAAAGCATGCCCCATGGCTAAGCTCCACAGCAGTAGGACAGGAAACCACATCCCTCTTGTAAACCAACACTGTAAGTCACATAGCATGTGAGAAGGAGCAAGCAACTGAAACAATAGACAATTCACCAGAGTGTCATTGGACAAACCACTTCACCTGTTTCCCTACCTGTGAAATGGGCGTAGATACTTCAGAGTCAAGTTAAGTAAATAGAAGTTCTCTGCCCTGCACCATCTTCTGAGACTCACTGTTACCAAAAGTCAAACTTAGAAAGACCTCAGGAGGCCAAGTGTACTCAGAAGTTCGGAGGTGAGACTCAGGGAGAGATGGAGGCCAGCACTCTACACAGTGCCCCCAGGTTCCCGTCAGCATCCGAGAAAGAGTCCAGAGATGGAGCAAGAAAGAGCAAGGAGAAAGTCCACACTGAAGGAGTAATCGCAGGTGCTTTCAGAATGACTTGCATGTGCCAGATTAGTGTGGCACATCTCATGGTCAAGCTTAATGAAGGGGAGGGTCATTCAAAAGCCAGGCAGGGGAAAGGTTGGGGAATTTCCAAAATGAGTTGGGGTGGGTAATTATGGGAAAAAGTTTGCTCCCCTTCTCCATCCTTATGTGGGAATTTGGGCTGTCATGGTGTCAGATACATCATGGGAACAGCCAGTTCTACAAGGCTAATAATAATACAGAGGTACCATTAGAATGAAGCAAAGGACAATCACAACTCACTCTGTTTTCCATGCTGGTCCTTGACCACTGTGGCAAGGTCTTGATTTTCCCTGTTTGAATGATGTGCACTGCCTTGCTCCAACATCGCACTAGCCTTTTGTTACCATTCAGTAGCCTGGGTTATGAAGGTTGCCTCACAACCAGCCGAAACCCAAACCCAGGTGGACATAAGATAAGCATCCTCGGGACCGGTCACCACTTTATGAAATCTTATTGGCCAAGGACTTCTCAGTTCTGACACTAAAGAGAAAAGACTGGAAAAAATGCTCTGTGAGTCATCGTAACAGTAACATATCCACTGAGGACACACATTCTCGAATTCAAATCATGGCTCTACCATGTGTAAGCAAGTCAAACTTCTGATCCTTGCATTATTCATCTACAAAGCAGAGGCAATAAACTATGTAACTAAGAGGTAAAATTGCACTTGCATAGTCTAATCCCGGGCCTGGCCCAAACAAATGCTCAGTGATTAAAATTTTTAAAAATTAAAAAAAAATAAACTCTTACTAATGCCAGAAGATGCCCCGGAGAACAGAAGTTCATGTCTCAAAGCACCATTTGCACCCCATACCAGGGGCTATACTTATGCTTGGCTGTGGAAGTCTGGCATTTAATTTTTGGTCTCCATTTGGGGACGTGGGTCAGTGCATTGCTCTCGAAAAGCCATAGTTGGTCTCTCCTTGCTCAGTCTGTGAAGGATTTGCAGTTCTCTTCTAAGGATCTATAGAAATACAGTGAAGAGGCAAGAGCTCTACCACTGAGCTACACTTCCCCCTCCCGGCTAGTTTGTGTCTGCCCTGGTTTATCATCATCAGCCTTGTGCCACTCCAGTTCCTGGAGCAATAGAGTCCCTTCCTGTTGGAGTGACAGAGTCCCATCCTGTTGGTTTCATTTTGGAAGGTTCACCAAGCATCAGTCTCTTAGTCCCATTTTCAAGGTGAGAAAACAGAGGCTCAAGTGTGATTAAGCATTCCACCTTGTGTGGTCAAGGGCTGACTCCGAAAGCCCGAGGACACACAGCAACGGGTGAAAATGATAAATGTGTGTGTGGATCACAGGAACGTTGGCATCCCTGGCCCTCAGACCACAGGATACTCTAGCAAAAGGCTCTGTCCGTGTACAGGGAGACAGACCCTCAGAGAGCAGGCCCAGAGGGGTGGACACCCTGTTGAGATGCACCCCCATGTTATGTGGGAAGGGTGTTTTAAGCAATCAAGCTCAGTCCACCTTTCTGCTGGAGGGCGTGCCATCCATTACTTGGAAATGAGATGAATAATTAAACAGACTGTTCTCTAGAGAACAGAGCGTCTGGCTCAGAGTGAAAGGCTAACAGTGACAATCACCCTGTGGTTCGGAGCCCTTGGCTATGTGGCTACGTGTCCTCCGGGCTTTCAGAGTCAGCCCTCAACCACTAAGGTGGAATGCTGAATCCCACTGAACCTCTGTTTTCTCACCTTGAAAGTAGGACTAAGAGACTGATGCTTGGTGAACCTTCCAAATCGAAACCAACAGGAAGGGACGCTATCACCCCAGGCGCTGGAGTGGCACAAGGCTGATTATGATAAATCAAGACAAAGAACTAACAAGGGGGTCTGGGGTGTAGCTCAGTGGTAGCGCGCTTGCTTCTGGTGCACAAGGCCCTGGCCTCCATTCCTAGCACTGAAAGCTGAAGCCAAAACAGTCAAGCAGAGATTGGACCTGCTGGTGGATCAAGAAGTAAACAGAGGTGAGGGGAAGGCTCAGTCTCACTAAATGTCACGTTGTTGTTTTTCTGGTTTTGTTTTCCCCCTTACATTGGCAGAACTACAAAAGCCTGATGTCAGAATCTGGGGAAGGCACAGTGAGACAGAAGCCCGCATGTGCTGTCGGTGTGAGGGGACAGCGGCCCAACCACCATGAAGAACATTTGGCAAAATTCTATTAAAAGCTGAATCATGATAGTCCATGGCCAAATCGTTTCAGGAACTAGAGAAACAATTACATATGTGTGAGACATACACGTAATCCCAGAAAGGACTGTGAATGTGCCCGCACTGAGAGTGACCCTGCACAGGAGAGAGAGCCACTCTGTGGAACTACACAGTGACATAGAGTTTGCCTCCACATGGCTTCTGGGCAGCAGAGAGGGCCGAACAGGGCCGTGAGAAGGGCCAGTAAAAAGGTCTTTCTTCTTAGCCATGGTGTGTAGTTTATTTTAATTAGCTTATACTTTGCATCTTTCATAAACTTAATTTTTTTTAACACAGGAAGACTACTCCTCCATGGTTGCTCACAAAGCCCAGCTAACTCTAGCATCAGGAATAAATGTGGTTGTGAATCACAGGCCCGAGGTGACTCTGGGTGATTGCTCTCTCTTCCAAGAAACTGAGTGCCATGCCTGGCTTGAGGCTGTTCTAATGGTCTGGAGAGGTTAAGTCCTTCCCCAGTGGTGATAATTACATTTTTAATGTAGGTGATTTACAGCCACTGACATTAACTGCTGCTCTTACCTGTTCTCACTAGGGTGTGAACAGAGGGAAAAGTCTTATGGGTGGAGGAAGAGGGAACTCCAGGCTCTAACGTGAACACAGGGACCCTAGTGCAGCTAGGCCAGGAGAAGGTTCTGAACTCAGAGAGAACAGGCAAGAGAGAATACAGCGTTTAAAACAGACATGACCAGCATGACCAGCCAGTTCCTTCTTTACTCTGAGCTTAAGCCACCTTTCCAGAACCTTCACTCAGTTCCTTCTAGCCTCAAGGACAGGTCTGTGTCCCAGTGTATAGAACCAGACCTACCAATGACCATAATGGGGAGCGACTGACCACCGACAGGCACCAGAGGAAGCAATAAACAATCCACCAAGAGTCCACTCTGAGCTGGGTTGAGTGTGATGGTGTACACCTCCAGTGGAAGAGGAGGAGGAGGGTTCAAGTCTAAGCTGGGCTATATAGCAACCTCCCTCCACCACACCGAGCAAAAAGGAATATTCTAAGCCATAGGCTATTTACTAAGCTAAGAAATCTCAGAGACACAAGTCATAAGCAATGCCCCAGCCCCCACCAAGTGATGGAGGAATAACAGCACTCAGCCTTAATGTTTTCTCTTTGCTCATCACCTCCAAAATCACAGCTTCCGCTTGAAGAGTCTTTTTTTTTTCCTGCTGAACTTTCCACAATCTGCACTCACGGCTTTGTTAGTTACGTTGTTGTTTGCTTGTACATTGATGGTCTGGTCTCACCCGGACTATAAGTTCCATGAGAAACCAGGACTTTACCTCACTTGCTCACTGCGGTGGCTCTGGGATCTGGCACACAGTAGGTGCTTTTCTAGTGCTGTTCCGTGAATGTTTTCTAACCTGGAAAATGAGAATGCCTCCCGAAATAGAGCAAGAAGCTTGATAGTGGACCTGGCAGGAGATACAGCTTCCTGATGGAGATGGTGTCCAGGAAAGAGGACAAGAAAAGACTAGCTTGGAAAAGCCACTCCTGTTCCCAGTGAGCTTTCAGTCTTAAGATTTTACCAGGATTCTTTGCGGTGTGACTCTGTGGGCTGCTTACACGTTCCAACTCCCATGCCAATGGCCCTTCTGTGGGAAAGGACACCTTTATCAGGCCCTTCAGCTTAGCTGTGATGATACTCTACTCTCTATTAGTGACTGGCTGGTACAGAAATAAGTGCTGCAACTTCCTCTTTCATTTAAAAAGGGCGGGTGGGGGTGGGGTGGGGCTGACCTCTGAACTTCCTCCTATTAACCACAACTTACTACTGACTTTTACTTAGGTGAAAACGCCGTCAAATAAACAAGAACCAGCCTCCTTCTTGGCACTGACAGCAAGTTTCTATCCAAAATTCTTTCTGAAGCAGTGTTTACTGCCTGCAACCTTTATTGAATAAAGGAACCTGTCCAGCAGTTCTCACTGGAAAGGAGTAAAACTTGACTCAAGGCCATGGTGAAACCACCCAGCTGGGCTTCGGGCTGACATGGTACACAGAGCAGGCATTTCCCAAATAAGACTGAGCCCAACCTGCCCTTGATTCTTAACCATGTGTCTACTGTCAGAGTCCCTGGGCAGAGGCTCTGTTTACCAGCTTTGTGGCAAGGGGAGCAACTTAATCGTGTGGGCATCAATGTCCCCAAGAAAGAGCTTGTTTCTTGTACAGTCAAGCAAGATTCAGCCAGATCCGGTCTCTCTGTGGGGAGCAAACACAAACTGTGAGCATTTTTTTTTTTTTTTTTTTTTTTTTTTGGTGAAAGCAAAAGAAAGCAGGTCCTGAAGGGAATGTAGAAACGTGAAGGAGGGAGTGACAGCTTTACAGTTTTTAACCCTGAAAGCAGACTGCAGTCAGCAGCTAAAGCTCCAAATTTAAAAGATAAAAATAAAATGTAAAACAGCTAGGCAGAGGAGACAGCTCAGTCCGTAAAGAGTGCAGCACACGGGCATGAGGACCCAGTTGGATCTCCATGCTCACAGGAAAGCCCAAAGCCGGCCTTGAAGATGCATATTTGTTAGCTCAGCCCTGAGGAGGCAGATCCTGGGCTCGCTCGCTGGCCAACTGACTTAGTCTACATGAAAAGACTCTGTCTCTAAAAACAAGGTAGACGTCACCTGAGAAACAAAACCTGAGGTTATCTTCCGGCATCCACATGTATGTGCACACCACACACACATGTGCACACACATGAACACATAGAATTAATTTTTTTTAATGTTCTGGAATGCAGAAGAAAAAGACCGATTTCAGGTCTCCAATAGCTGCTGGAACGTGAGGAGGGAATCCAAAAGTAACACAAAAAGAAAAACGTATCAGAGTCTGTGTGCAACCCTACCCAAGAGTCCAGCGAACTCCTGAACCGTGCGTGCATGAGGCAGCCTTGAAGAACACCAGGATAAAACTCAAAACAGAGCTGACATCTGAGCTGATGTTCCAGAGACAAACTACTGTTTAGTCAAGCCAATGGCCAACTAAAGAAATTCAAATAAATAAACAAACACTGTTCACAGAAATACAACAAAATCCAGAGTCTCCACAATCCAGAGTATTCACAATGTCTAGTGTGCAATGTAAAATTACTTGACATATGAAAAATATCTAAGAAGAGATGATTCAACTTCAAGGGACAGTTAATCAAACAGGAGGCAGGGAGAGGGACATATAAAAGGAGGACATATAAAAAGCCCTCTTGTTATACTGCAGCAACCATCTGAAACTGCAGGAGAGACATTAATACATGCTGCTGCAAGTGACGGGAAGCTGTTCTTGAAATGACTCAAGCACTAAGAGAATTAATTATCCAACAAACAAAAGTTCGAGGCAGTTTTCCTCCACCTTTCCACACTTCCGTTTGGCATGCTAACCTTGTCCCTCCTGACAACAGACAGCTGCCACAGCTCTCTGCTTAACATAGGTATGACAGGAAGTTTTGGGGTTTGTTTGTTGTTTTGTTTTGGTTTTTTTTGAGACAGGGTTTCTCTGTGTAGCTTTGGAGCCTATCCTGGAACTCACTCTGTAGCCCAGGCTGGCCTCGAACTCACAGAGATCTGCCTGCCTCTGCCTTCAAAGTGCTGGGATTAAAGGTGTGCGCCACCACCGCCTGGCAACAGGAAGTTCTTAGAACAAGTCCTTGATCCCATGTCCCCCTCTTTTCTCCTTTGTCATCATCCTCTAACAATGTGGTGCTTACATATATTGTCACCTTTAAGGGGCCAAGAAAAGAGACATTATCGAAGCAGAAAACGATTTCTGACAACCCTGTTAAGCACCTGATTACATCAACTCTGGAAGGAACTTCCTCCTGTGTTCGTTAGTAACAGCCAAGGGAAGCTTAAATAAATGAAAATTTTTAAAACACTAGAATTGGAGAACTAGTAACATTTTCTATAAATAGAACACAAGCACAAAAAAAAAATAATGAAAAGGATAATTAAATTCCCACTGGGAGTGTGGAGGCCCCTGACTCTAACTCCAACACTCATGGGCAGGACGATTGCAGATTCCAAGCTACTCTGAGCTACATGATGAGTTCTTGTCTCAAAAAGACAAATGCAGAGAGGTGGGGAAAGAGAGAGGTAGGGGGAGAAGGAGAGGAGAAGGAGGAAACAGCTTTAAAATATGTTAACTCCAAATTCTGGCTTTTCCCTTACTGCCTAGAAGAATTGCTTTTAATTAAATACTATGCAAGCTCATGTTGTTTAATGTCACACTCCATCAAAATCCTTGAGCACCTCCAGGAATATGGCTTAGATATTTTTAAATATGCCTTTGTATGTTACTTACTTTCATACCTCCATCTCCGCAGTCACATGCAGAATCAGTGCAAGAGAGCTAAGGTATTTGCGCTCACAGTTTCCGAGCACTTCAGTTCCATCGTGGCGGGGAAGGCAAAGCGTAACTTGTATTTTAACTCCCAGATTGTTGCTTCCTGATTTGCTTCCCATTGCCTCTGGACACAGATGAGCTGGGCATACCACAGGTGTCTCAGATTTACATTCTCAATGCGGAAATCAGTGCTCTTCCTCAAGGGTTCCCCTCTTTTTACAGCTGCCGGGGACCCTCTTCATCAAGTACCCAAGTCAGGCTCCTTCAACCGTCACTCTGGCTCAGCAGGAGTGCCTTCATATTTGATCCCAACCACACTGTATGGTTGGTCCTGTCCTTATCATTCACACAGGAGAAGAAGAAGGAAGCTGAGGGTGAGAAATCTGCATCAGGTCACAGATTTGAATTCAGACTTAATTTCTCCTTTTTTTTTTTTTTTTCCTACTTCAGGGGATCCTCAGGCAGTACTTTCTCACCGGGGCTCTAACCCTCTCTCCTTGACAGTGCATCCCCACTGGCACTCTCACCTCTGCCTTCCTCAAGCCTCTCCCCATTCAGTTCCTTTACTTTCCCCTCTCACCTGACTTAAAACTCAGTCTGGGCCAGCAAGATGGCTCAGGGAGCTGGGCAGTGGTGGTGCATGCCTTTAATCCCAGCACTGGGAAAGCAGGGCCAAGCAGATCTCTGTGAGGTCGAGGCCAGCCTGGTCTACAGATCGAGATCCAGGACAGGCACCAAAACTACACAAAGAAATCCTGTCTCGAAAAACAAAAACAAAACAAAAAAGATGTCTCAGTGGGTAAAGGTGCTTGCTGACAAGCCTGATGTCCTGAGCTTGATCTCTGGGTCCCACATGGTTAAAATAAAAAGAGAACAATCCCCACAAGTTTCTTTCTGACTTCCACATGCCTGTCACGGCACATGCATGTGCACCCACAAAAACAAACAAACAAACAAATAAATGAATAATAAATAAATAAAACTAAAATGTAATGAAAAGATCTCGGTCTCTAACCTTGAAGGCAGCTGAGCTCACCTTTGAACCTAGACGTCATTTTGTCAAGGTTGCCTACTTGCTTTTCTCTCTACCCATCAAAATCTCTCCAAGTCAGCCTTCCCCAAGATCGTCAGCCACTTCCTTTCACCCAGTATTTCCTCCACCTAGCTTCTCCCCCTGCCTTGCCTGCCATTTCTCCTCTCTCTCACACTGCTCCTCTTCCTCAAACCTCAGGTGCCAACTTGGGCTCCGTGCCAGCCTCCCTGGGAGCCTGAGAAGTGAGCTGTGCCCTTTCCTCTGCCCCTCTCCTGCTAGCGGTGATGCTGTGCTGCAGACACCTGGTTTATGGGCCTGTCCACCAGCCTACCTGAGGGCAGAAGGGTGCATTTCATGCCTTACTCTCCCTATACATCCATCACCAGGTGGGTGAACATGCCAGATAGCGCACCCTGTGCTACCAGTCCCGTGTTGGTGTGGGTGGATTTGGGGAAAGATCTTAGCCTTCTCAGATCAGGTCCCATACCCTGCTATGCTGCCTCCCAGACCCTAGCCAAAGACTCCTAGTAGCAGAGCAGGCAAACCTGTGAGTCTAGAACTGTGGTTGCCTGGGTTGGTCACTCTGTTCACATACAGCCTCAACTAATGATGGTTCAGTTTACAGAGGGAGGTTGTTCTACTTCGTGTTCATACAAAAGCAATAGTGCATTCACTAAAACCATATTTTGAATTTTGAACTTTTTGTTTTTGTTTTTGTTTTTGTTTTGTCCAGAATATGTGGATACAATGCTGGGGAAATATGCAAGATAGTGTACTGTTTGCTAAGCTGTGCTGTTTCATAAATTAATGGTATTGACTTTCAACTCCAGAGTACTTTCAATTCACAATGGGTTTATTGAGATGTAGCCCCTTCATAAGTCAAAAAAGTCTGTCCTTCTTAGCTCTGAGGCCTTGGGCAGGTCACCTAACACCCCTTGACCTCAACTGCTTTGTAGAATTAATAACAGACTTGCCTCCTGGAGTGCTTGGAGTGCTGTGGGTCTCCAATGAGATACGTGAAGCATCCAGTTCAGCTCAGCTCTGCAGGGCAGTATTAGGTTCCACTGAAGTGTCTACTGTGTGTAATCCCTTTCCTCCCAAATGACTCAGGGACTTGCAGAGCCCTCAAGCTCCCCTCCTAGCCATAAAATTTAGGCATGAAAAACTCAACAGTCTGCAGTCACAGAGATATTGAGAAACTTGAAAACAACTTTCTAAGCCCCTTACATACATTAAGACTGAAAACTGCTGATGTTCAAGCTGTCCCAGCAGGGTAAATTGTAATGGAAACATTGTTCCCTCCAGATAATTTCCACCTCTCAGCAAATGTTGCCCGTTTCCTTCACAACGGCTGCTTCAGCCTGCCTGGGCCATTCTTTCTCACCCTTCCAGGGCCATCCTCCACCCTTTCACTTTGGTGGCCGGCAACTCAGACTCTAATTCAAAGAAACTTGAATTCAGTCTGGGCTCTGCAGTTGATTTTAAAAATTCTTATCTTCTCTAAGCCAATGCCCTCATCTGTGAGTAGGGATAATATAACTGGTATATCTTAGTGAAAGGTGAACACTCGGGGGGTAGAATTTGTGAAATGATCAGCTCATCGAAAGGACTCAAACATTAGGAGTACCACCATCATTGTTACCATCATCACCACCATCACCACCAACATCAACATTATTACGATCATCACCACCAGCATCAGCATCAGCAGCATCACCATCAGCACCACCAGCAGCAGCAGTATCACCATCACTACCACCATCAGCAGCAGCATCACCATAGTGATTACCACTATCATTATTGTCATCCTTGGTTCCAGAGTGCTACCTTCCTTTTGAACAGTCCTGAACCTGAGTCTGTTTGGATCATAGCTGTACATAAGCTTGGAAAATCTCTCAAGTCTTCGTACTTCCATCTTCTCAGCCTGTACTGAGAACAGTAGCAGTGGCTGCTGCATGGGGCTCTTGTGCCGATGAAATGAGTTAATATATGTAAAGTACTTAGAACAGTGCCAGGCACATAGTGAGCACTCGGTAAATGTCAGCTTGAGTCAGCAGCATTAGGAATCTTACTTGAAGATGTCCAGGAAACGGAAAATTCCTTTGGCTTATCTGCCCAACAAATTGAGGCCCTTCTAGGGACTGCAAACACTCTCTCTCTCTCTCTCTCTCTCTCTCTCTCTCTCTCTCTCTCTCTCTCTCTCCACCCTTTCTTCTACTCTCACTCTTCTCTCTCCACCCTCTTTCTCTTCCTCTCTTTCTCCCTCTCCCCCCACATCAACCCTCCCAACACTGATGCAATTTTTTTTTCTTGGACTTGACGTTTTGTCCCATCTGCAGCACTCTGGCCCCCTATGGCCCATGGGCCCCAAATCAGAGAAAGCCAGAAGGGAAAGAGAATGAGGCCAGCTGTCATTTGGGCTGCCACCTACCCAGGGACAGCAGAGACTATAAACACACACTGAATTCCAGCTCTTGGCAGTCCCAGCTGGAGGCAATCCTCTGCCGAGTCCCACCATAGGGATCTGACCCACCTTGATGCTGGCACCACACCTCCTCACTGCTCTGTGCACCCCCTACACACCTCCTCCTCCCTCCCTCTCTCTGTGAAGGCTCTGCTTATAAAACACTCCTTTTTCAGCCCGCATTATCCCAGATAAAGCGGTTCCTTCTCTCTGCAGTCTCAAGGGCCACCTCTTGACACAGCAATCTGACACTTCACCCCCATGGCAGGTCAGGCCAGGCAGTGCTACCAAAACCATTCATTTCATGTGTAAAAATGCCATATACTATACTTAACATTCTATTTGGAAAAAAATAACTCTGTCTGTGATATGTTAATGCTCAAGGAAGATAACCAAAATGATCTTGGGATACTATGTTAGAGTGAGAAAGAAACTTCTCATTATGAAGAATTCAAAACAATGCGTTTACATCCCTAAAAAATAAATTAGACCTCCACAGTCCATGGGCCAACTTCATGAGCCTCCAAGGCTTCTTCTTTATGCTCTTCACAGTGACTTTCAAACCATGTTGTCTATCCCCACGGTCAGAAACACCATTTACATTTGACCCAGTTCCCCCACGCCTGCATATGAAAACACAGTATAAAAGATTCATGCAACCATACTTACTCTTCCTGAGGCTGATGCATTCTGATATTTTCTATTCTAATTTTTCATAGTGTACATGACTTACTAAGTTGATTTCATGGCCCTCCAGTGAGTGATAAACCACAGTGGTGAAAATCAGATGTAGAAGAGGGGCCGGGGAGACAGCTCAGCTGGGTAAAATGCTTGTTATGCAAGCCTGGGGGCCTAAGTCCAAGCCTCTGAGCCCATGTGAAACAGCCGGGCGTGGTGGTGTGTTCTTGTAATCCCACTGCTAGGGAAACAGAGACACTGGCGTGGATCCCTAAGGCTCACTGGCCAGCCAGCCCATCCTAATCAGTGAGCCCCAGACTAGAGAGAGACTGACTCAAAACAACAAAGTTGACTGTGACTGAGGAGGTTGTCCTCTGTCATCACACACACAGGTACCCACCATCTCTGGGGATGTGTTTGCTTGTTTGTTTGTTTTAAAACAGAATCTCACTAGACAGTCAAGACTGGCATCAAACTTTCGATCCTACTTCCTCAGCTTCTCAAGGCCTGAGGTTACATATATATATATATATATATATATATATATATATATATATATATATATATATATTATATATTATATATTATATTATATATATTATATATATATACACAACTGGTAAATTTATCTTTTGTGCATGTGTGTGTATGTATGGTGTTGGAGATCAAACACAGGATTGTCTGTATTCTGGGCAAGTAATCTACCATTCAGTTAATATTCTCATTCACCCCTGCCCAATACACACACTCTGCCTTCGCTCTGACAAAATTCCAGCTTTGGAACCAGCTTTGTCTCCTACTACAATGACTGCACCATCTCCCTTTCTCACTTCCCCAGCGCCTTATGGGCGTCAACCTCAAGAATTATCTATCCAGTAAACTACCCTGGTGCAATCGTCATCAATGATACCAGTCAGGGGTTGTGGGAGGAGAGCTGAGACTAGTGCCTGTTAGGACATCTTCACAAGGACATTTTGAGACCATCTCCATCTTTTCTGTGATAAGATACAATGAGCAGTTAGTTGTATGCCCTCTGTATGTCCCTGTCTCATCTAACCCAGTGGTATCCTGGGAAAGGAGACTGTGACATTATCTTCATTTCACAGACAAAAAGAACTAAAGATTACAAGTGAATAAAGTACCCAAGGCCCTGCATGTGATCAGTGAGGAAGTTGAGGTCTGAAACCATGCTCTTAAGCAGTGTGTCATGAGACCATGTCTGCATCCCTTGGTTCTACAGTCCCACCGGGTATTACACATATTCCCTTGTATGTCTACCTCCTTCTTGGATCTCTTTGTCCTCAAAAACAGAGGCATTGTGCTCCTTTCTCTGACTCTCACACTCTTGATGCAGTGCCAAATGTTTGGGGTAATTGATTGTAGAACCCAGTGGTAAAGGTGGTCCTATTCAATGTACTACCCTTGGCTGTACTCTTAACATACAGCATCGCACTTGGCTCCATCAGTCCCCTGTAAAGACCATTATTACCAGGTATGAGCAGGAAGCATTATATACTGTGGCCTGCTGTAGGCTCAAGTTCATTTCAGGAAACCAAACACTGAACTGGAACATGTTTTAGAGACACATTAAAATTGGTGTGCTAGATTCCAAAGACATCCCAAATTATTCACAGTTCCCCCTCCCCCATCAAAAGGAAGAATCTATTCTCTCTTCTATTTCTTCCTTTATTTCTAGAGCAAGCTGACAATTCCCTTCTGCTAAGAGAAGCCCCACAACCACTTTTGAATGTAACCTCAACTCGTGTGGGGAATGCATCCACCACCACACGCCTAAGCTAAGACTCCCATATCTCAAGCATCCTAACTGAGGTCCAAGTACATGGATAAGACCAGCCAAGAACACACAGACCACCCAGCTGAGCCTAACCCCAATTAATCACCCCAGGAAGTAGTGCTCAGTAAAATCATTTTTAGTTTACTCTACTAATCTTTGCTATGCAATAATGAATCACTGATTTAAGAGGTTGGCAGGATGCTTGCAATACAAAGAACAATGAATAAAAGCAAAGAACCTACAGGCACTCTTGCCCAACCCTGAACCGGACCATAGTGTTTAGGATGCCCTAAACAAGCAAAAATCCCAGTTGATAAGGACTAGAGAGATGCCTCAGTAGTTGAGAGCATGTAGCACTCTTACAGAAGGACCAGTACTGACATCAGTTAGCTCATAACCACCTGTAACATCAGTGCCATGTAATCCAACGCCCTCTTCTGGCCTCCATGGACATCTGCATGCACATGCATCTACACATACACACACCATTAAAAATAAAATAAATCTTATTTTTAAGACCCAGTTGATTGAGAGAAGCAGAAATTCTAACAAGAACCAGATTGTTCTGACGACTAAAACCAAGAACACTACTTTATCTCACTCTTAATAGACAGACAGAACTCACTTTCCCTACAAAGTGCACCAGAAAAGGTGAAGAGATGTACAGTTTCACATCACAGTTTGACTGGTCAAGTGAGAGAGAAAACTGAATTCACAGTCCCAAAGGAAAGATAAGGAAACCATCCATGGCTTTGGAGGCTGAGGAAGGGTTGGACGTGCTCATCAAAACCTGTTTCCTTTCACTCCTAGAGACAGAGCTGATCATTCTGCTCCTTCCCCATGCCCATGCTCACCCCCTGCATCCAGAGTGGCCCTGTGCCTGAGTTCTGACCCACAGAAAGTGAGCAGAAGTAACAGATGTCCCTCCAGAGCAGAACAGTTGTGGAATGAATGTGCTTTCTCACACACTCTCTCCCCAACCCACTGGTCCAAGGAGAGAGGACTCAGACTTGGGTGCCCCACATGAAGACTGCCTGGTCAGGATCACCTGTGTGGGGAGGGGGGTCCTCTGATGCAAATGAGATGCAAATTTTCGGTCAAAGCTCAGAGACTTTGAGGTTTATCTATTACAGTAGCTTTAAGTGATTCCCACTAATGCCTTAACTAATAGAGAGTTTTAAATTTTTAAGTTCTAAATATAGTTTGTGAACTCTAGTTTTCCAAACATTAACAGAACTAAATTATTGGGTGGGAAAATTGTCAGAATGCCCTGGCTTCCTTATTATAGTTTGCAGCCGATAGGCAACATTGAAACAGGAAGCAGATGTCACCCCTAAGAAGACAAACAGCACCATCCTTCAATGGTGATGCCAGAAGGTGCCTGTCTCCCATACAGATGTCACTTCCGTATGCAAAACTGAAAAGCCCCCACTAACATTTCTCAGGCCCAGCCGCAGAAGCTTAGAAGCCTGTGTCTTTTGGCCAATTGTCATTGGTAGAAACCTGAGGCAGGAGGATTGCAGACTTGAGGTGGTCTGGGCTAGAAAGACCCTGTCTCCAAAAAATAAAACAAGGACTTTCAAGATAAAATGGCTGATTGGAAGCTACCTCCGTGTGATGTGGTAAATGAGAAGAGTCGGGATCACAAAGGGTAGTCTGTATTCCAAAGAGAGACGGCTCCCTGGAAATCAGTCACACAAGAGGAAAGATGACACTGGACAGCATAAACAGACAAAGGGATCTGGGCAAAGGGGTAAGAAGCAGGGTCTTGGGTGCCTCTTCCCGGGAATGGGGAGAGTCAAAGGCTGTGCACAAAAGGTAAGTCAGGTGGCCCTGGTCAAAAGAGACCAACAGTCTTAGCCAAGGACAAACTTCCAGTTCTCACAAGCCCCAACCCCACGCTAGCAGTTTCGGTGTGACAGTGACATCTCTGGTGTAGCAAGTCAGCAACAGAGATGAGACACATTTTTCCACTCCTAACATGTGCCTCAAAGGGCTATTATCAGAGGCCATATTAAAAGAGTTCCTCTTGCTTAAAATTGAACTATTGGGGAGGGGGGTTGAGAACAAGGAACAATTACAAGGCAGAGATCCTGGGTTCAGCCTGCCACTGTCTGAGAATGGGAGACAGTGGGGACAGCCCAGGGGAGAAGAAAGTCAGACTGGCTTCAGGAGGTTCGGGCAATGAAGGGCATGACAATGGTGAGTTCAAGGCCAGCCTGGGCTATTTAGTGAGACTCTATCTGAAAAACACAGGGGAGTGGGGATTGCCAATACAAAGGACAGGAGGCTTTGCAGCACAAACCAAAGTCTTACACATTTCAACTTCCAGCTCACACACGCTCTTTGCCAGTATCTCCAGCCCACAGGAGACCAAAAAAGTTCATTTGAAGGGTAGAAGAACCTACACTGAAAAGAGCTAGATCCCAGCACTGAGGAGGTAGAGGCAAACGGAGCAGGAGTTCAGACACAGCCTTGGCTACATAGTGAACTGGAGGCTGGTCTGGACTACATGAAACCCTGGCACAAAGAAAGTACCAAGAGAAAAATAAGAAAGAAAAAGTGAAAAATCGGAAATCTGACATTGAAATGCTATCAACACATTTTTCAAAAGTGGGCCGATGGGCAATTGTGGGTCTCAAATTAACTTTCTGAGATTTTCCCACAAACTAAAGCATTACTAGGCAGGAAGGGGTTTCTTGGAAAGCCGGATGCTCACTCCTGCTCACATCACCCCTCTTGTCCGTGCTCAGCTGCGCTCTCTCAATTCCGTCATCAGTTGTAATTGTTGCTACTAACCAGGACAGGGTCAGCAAATCCATCTCCCCCATCACCTTCCTGATAGAGGAGATTCATCCCATCTCCCCAACGAGACTATAACCCAGAAAGGACAAGGATAGGGCCTGAGCAAGAGCAGAAATACCCGCCATGTATGAACTGCTTTCTGTATGCCAACCAAGATGCCCATGGAACATGTGACTTGAGCCCTGGAAACCAGGCCCTGTTACTACTCCCCTTTACCCATGAGGAAACAGAAGCCCCAAGAGGCTAAGTCAAGGCCCACAGTAAGAGACCAAGAGTTAAACCAAAGCTCCTCATCTCTTTGGGGGTGCATAGATACCATACACACACAGGTGTGTGTGTGTGTGTGTGTGTGTGTGTGTGTGTGTGTGTGTGTGTGTGTGTGTGTGTGTTATGCATGCGGCAGCCAAAGAAGGCTGCCCAGTGTCCTGCTCTGTCACTACTCCACCTTATTCCCTTGAGACAGGGTCTCTCACTGAACCTGGAGCTAGACTGGCAGCCAGCATGCTCCAGAGATCCCCTTGTCTCTTCCCTGTACAATTCTAATGTTACAACTCAGTTTCTCATACCTGCACAACAAGCCTAGTTACCCGCAGACCCACCTCCCCAATCCTGAACCGAAACCTTTTATGCCACCACCACCACCCCCCAAGCACAGACTTGTCACCATTGCACCACATGTGCTCAATCAGCGTGTGCTGGAGGGTGAGTGACAGCAGCAGAGAGAGCGAGCGGGTGGGGTGGGAGTGGGAGGATTCCTTTCAGAGGAAGAATCATTTCTATGGCCTTCTGTGCCTAAGGACGCAATGAGGAAAGGCATCCCTATTGTTAGAACCACAAAAATAACCTAGTAACCACCCCCAAAAATAGAACAGTCAACAATATGGTGGACATGAAATTCCAAATGTCTCTTTAGGATTCAGAAAAAGAGCAGTGGCCCCTCTCTTCTCAGCTGATACACCCTGACTACCCCTCAGTAGCTCTGTCAGCCATCCCAGCTGACCTCCTGCTCCACAAGCCTGGAATTTCAGGATCTGAGTCATGGCTCTGATTGTTTCAAAATGCGTCTCACACTGGTCGTAAGACTTTGGCCACCTCACTCCCCACACACTCCACATTTAGACAAGGACAACAAACACTTCCTAGTTGACTATGTGACCTTCATCTCCCACCAGCTCCGCCCTCACACACCCTTCTTCTTGCTCCGTGCAGGCGCCCTGTTCCCTCTCCTCTGTATCGCCACATGTACTCTCTTCTGTCCTCACCCCTTGTCACTCTGGGAACTCCTACTCTTATGGTAAGACTGTTCTCAAATGTCACCTCATCTATGGAATCTTCTCTACCTCTCCCCAAGGAAGAGCAATACCACACAAAGTGTTTTTGCACCCTTTGTAGAGCACTTTAGATTACATAGCAGAACTAACTGGTCATGTGATATACCTCCTTCACAAGAATCATCTAGGGTAGGAATCATGTCTTCATTCTCTTCAAAGTCCCTACTGCAACCTAACAGTGTACTGTGTGTTCATTCTACACTGTTTACCACTCTTGCCCTTCCACTACAATGCAAATTCCATGAATGTAGGGATTCCGCTTTGTTCCTTACTCTACTTCCAGTGCCTAGACCAGCACCTGATACATGGCAGGCCTTCAAGAACACTTATTAAGTGAATGGGTAGATGGACAGTATTGAGCAATTACTGGGTAGACAATGACTGGATGAGTATTTTCTTCTTTGGATGGTGTTTTACCTGCCCCCAGAAAACAGAGTCACAGAGAGACAGAATCATGAGTGAGCCAGGCATGGTGGCATGTGCCTGTAGTCCCATCATTCAGGAGGCAGAAGGCTGAGACATCTGGAACACGGAGCTTCCTTCCAGCATAGACACTTCCAGGAAAGACACTGAAGCGCCCCTTGTCTGCTCACAAGAAAGTGCAGCTAGTACTAAATCAAACCCAGAACAGGACTGACTCAACACTGGGTAATAGTGGACAACAAATGAATCATCAAATAAACAGGGTGCTCTGCAGGTACAAACTAAAATACCCTAGGCTCTCATCAAGAAGACTCGATGGCTACTTACTGGGTGCACAGATTTGTGTTAGGCATTAAAGACGTGTTAGCACCAAAGTGAAGCCTTCTCCCAAATTAAATCAGAATGATGGGAAGAGAGCTGACAAAGGATCTTTCTCCATATGTGCTTCAATGTTGTTAACTGTGAAACAACTTTAAAAAAAAATAACTTGCAAATGAGGAAGAAATTGTAAGGCAGAGGACTGATACCATACAGCATTTGGGGCAACATGAGCAATCTCAAGTCCATGAAACCGGATTTCAGCTGACAGTTCTCCATGACACCCTATTCTTGCTTTTTCTTTATGTTCCCATCTACCAGCTCTGAATTGTTCTACCTCCCCTGAAGTTGTCTGATTTTTCTGCTTTAGAACAGCCACCTCAAATCGCCCGCAACCCCTAGACAAAAAGGAAGTCAACTCATTATCCGAGTTACTAAGAGGATCTGGAGCTCGCTGGCTGTCACGCTGAGACTCCATCTTGAGGTCTCTTGTCTGAGCACTCTCTCCTGATAGACCACGGTACAAACAGAAAGCCAGGGGCTCCTCTAAGAATGTCATGGAGATAACGTCTCCTGCATATCTTTACACACATCACAATGCAGGTTTTTAGCTGTAGATCCTGGACACCTCAGAATGGAGAGTGAGAATTTGGGCTTCTTAATTCTTAGACCCAAGGACCCCAACTCCACCTTGAAACATTACATAGGTTAGCCTCTCATGAAACAATCTTGTAGCATCTGGTAGATTTCTACCAAAGTGAAATTAAATGTTGGTAAAAATCATTTGTAGTATGTCCTAACTCCCCTTCCTACACTACCACATCAGGAACCTTCTCAGTAGCATTCACTATTGGGTTCTGTCACCTAAAACCATTCCATACACATAGAACTTAATCACTGAATATTTTTTAAAAGAATGCATGGGTGGATAGAAGGATCGATGAGTAGAAGGATGGATGCAGGCATGTGTGCACATATGACAATTTCCTACAGGATTTTCAAGCAGACATCACATTTCCAAATGTCATATGTAAACACTGTAGATGTTGTAGTCTCTATTTAAAAAAAAAAAAAAGGTCCAATATTCCACCTATGGAATACCACACAACTTCAGCTAGGGAGGTTGTATGAATGAAGTCAATGACTTCACATTACAATGAATCAGGAAAATGACAAGGGTCCCAGCATTGGAAGGCATCAATCCAGGAAGGTGAACTTTCTAGCCGATCCTCCTGCCTACCAAGAACAAACTGGTCTGCACAATCTAAAGACCAGATATGAATTTGAAATGGTACGTGATGATTTGACTCTCTCTGCAGCTGAAAAGTTTTGTAATCTCAAAAAAAATTTTTTTCGAAACAGGGTTTCTCCGTGTAGCCCTGGCTGTCCTGGATCTCACTCTGTAGACCAGGCTGGCCTCGAACTCACAGAGCTCCACCTGCCTCTGCCTCCCAAGTGCTGGGATTAAAGATGTGCGCCACCATTGCCTGGCATAGGAATCTATTTTTATGTGTGTGTGCACACGTAGGGTGAGGAGGGAAACAGAGACAGAAAGAAAGAGAAAGGGGGAGAGACAGAGAAAGGAAATTGACTCCAATGTCAACACAGATGTAAATAATTTTCTTTTTAAGATTTTTTTTTATTATCTTTATTTACATGTATAGGGCAGGGCACGTGCATGTGAAGGCAGGTACCTACAGAGACTGGAAGTATAAGATCCCCTGGAGCTGCAGTTACAGCCTGTTGTGAATCACCTGATGGGGGTGATGGGAACCGAACTTAGGCCCTCTGCAGGAGCAGTGCTCTTTCTGAACCACTAAGCCATCTCTCCAGCCCTCTAGAAACTACCCTCAAATGCTAAGGGGTCTGACCAGTCACCAACTCTTAGAGTTTTTCTCACTGGCTCAGATGCACTGTCTATGCGCTTCACCCGCCCCAGGCGAGGCCCAGAGGATCACTAGTCTTGGAAATGATATATTTTTGAATTAGTTTAGAAGAGCCTGCATATCATGCCAACCAGATTTCCAAAGGTCACATTTTCCATATTTACTTGGGAAGGTAACTGCTCAGTAACAAAGCTTCGGGCACCCCTGGAGGGCTGGACTGCTCAAAATGAATTTTCTGTTGCCTCTCCAACAAATCAGCCCTCCGTTCTCAGCCCACGGTTAACCCACTTACAAGACTCTTATTTTGATAGAGATATTGAGCCTGAAGTCCTACTTCAGGTGCAAAAAGATCCAAACCATCAAACACAAAACTGTAAAGCTTCTCTGCCTTTTACCTTTCATGAAAACCTGCCAGAACATCATCAGAATCAGGCAGCAAGTGAGTGGAGTTTGGCTCATAAGTCTCTGGAATCTGTTCTGAGGATTGGGGCGGGGGGGGGGGGGGGGGGGGGGTGGTGGTAAGGAGGAGCAGGGTACAGCAGCCCAAGCCACGTCTACCACCCTGCAGTCCGCCTTGCTGATTCTGTTTACTGAGAAAGTTCAACCCAAAATGCTCAGTGTAACAATATAAGTACACAGAGAAAGCTGTGCCCAAAATACAATTAACCTCTGATTAATGTTTTCTTTATTCTTTTGGGTTTTGAGGTTGGGGATGGAACCCAAGACCTTACACATACTAAGAAAGCATTCTTCTGCTGAGCTGCATCGCAATTCATGTTGTTGGTGGTGGTTATTGTTTGAAGTGCATATTCTAATCTGTTTATGTTAACTAGATACTACATTAAACTTGTATTGAGGGAAAATAACAGTGATGGGATTTGTGTGATACTTAGAGTTTGTTTTCTTTCTTCTTCTTTTTTTAATAATTCAACCAAGAGGCTAAAAACGTGTGTTTTTTAATTCACCCGGGGAAGGGAAAAAGACTTACTTGTTGTAATCATCAATTCTAGTTCTTCATAGTCAGAATATTCGTGGCAAGGGGTTTTTCTAGAGAATCCAAGGCAAGTTCAGATCTTTCTCATGAGGGAAGCCATGCCCTCTGCGTCCAGACACTGAAGTATATACTTTGATATTACCTAAAGCCTACAGAGAAACCAGCCCATCTGAGCATGTGAAACAGGCACAGTCATTTCGTGCGTTCCAGAGCCAGCTCTGCCCCGCTTTGACACATTTTCCCACCAAGTCAAGTGATGGTGATCACCTTTCTTACAGTTGTTTACATTCACTGTGAATACCTCTCTCTAAATACCTCCTTTGTCCCCCAACCCTACAAAGCAGACACCAGCTGCCCTGTTTTACCAAGGAGAGCAAAGCTACAGTGTGGGGATGGGCTTCCCAAGGTCACACAATGAGCAGATAGCAGATCAGAGACTGGAGTCCAGTTCTGTCTGATTCCAACCCCGTGCTATAAAATCTAGATCTGAACATTTAATGCTTCTCTATTTCTACTGAAGCGACTTCAAAAAAAAAAGTTGAATTCCACCCAATGGTTTGTGTTTTTTCTTTTGTTTTGTTTTTGGGTTTGTGTTAATTACAATTTTAATCACAACATGAAGTTTCTGGGTTTCTGTCAAGAATGCCTTAGAGAAAGAAAGGTCTGATCTGTGATATTAGAGATGGGTCCCATTTCTAACCTGAAATAAATGCAGTTTCACAAGAGCAATCCTCAGCCCCAATCCTCTGTCACCAGAGGCATTATTATCAAAGAAAGAGGAGGGAGGAGAGGTGAAGTGCTGTGGCAGTTCACCTAGAGCTTTGTCCTTTAGCTGTACGAAAGCAAGAAATCTATTCTTAAGAAAGTGTCCCAAGTCTATAAAAATCCATAATTTCCCATGGTTTCTGGATACTCTGACCTGCACCCCCAATTTCCATGACAGCACGCTGGAGCATGAGGGCAGTGGCAAGGGCTTCTTCATCTTGGGACCCTTCCACACCCTCCTACTCCAGAGTACTGAGGCTCTAGCCAATCTCTGCTTCCACTTTTGACCCCTCCCTCAGCTCTTAGCTGGGAATGTGCTACCTGAGCTAAACACTGCTGCCCTGTAGGTTCCCTTGCAACAACGTGTGGACATGGCACTAGGTTCTAGCCAACAGACTATGTAACAGTCTCTCAAGGCCACAGGGTCCCTAAGGGCCACTGAACATAAGTCTTTTGGCTTCATCTCTTTCCTGCTTCCTACTGGCTGAAAGAAGACCTGCAAACTGGAGAAACAGTATCTTCTTGAACTGTGAGATAACTATTGCTCCCCAGGATGGCAGCACAGTAGACTGAAGGCACCAGGACTCTAGACTGTTGATTTAAGTAAAAGAATAAACCCTGTGCATTTTCTATTAAAATGCTGGTCCTAGCTTAAGTAAATTCATTGTAAGGAAAAATATCAGGCACCAGGTACTGAAAATAATCAGATAAAAGGAGCTTGCCTATGATTCCAGAATTAGTCCCAAGCAACGCTGTGTACCAGGGATAAACTCCCTCCCCTCCTTTTGGGATGTACCTCATCCTAAGCAGCTCAGTTCAGGGCCCATCAATCTGCCCCGCCCCCTCTTCTTCCTCCTACCCACTCCAACTCAGATGGAATAGACTGTCAAAGCAGTAACACAGAGGACCAGATGTTCAGGAATCTAAGGGGTGGAAAAATGAAAAGAGAAATGACTTTTGAAATACCTGTCTCTCATCCTTCGCTTTGTCCCTGGGAGTCCAGGGAGTCAGCACACTGGCAAATGCTCCGACCAGCCCCTGAAAGTCTTATCCCCAAAGTCAATCAGACTTCCTGAAAACTTTAATTCTGATTTTTTTTTCTCATTCTGCTCCCCAAAAAACAAAAAACTTCCTGGGCTTTGGATGAAAGGATCTCCTGTTCCATATGTGCCATCCCCCGCACATTCCAAAGCTGACTTTCCCAGCCATCAATAACAGCAGAGCAGGTGGCACAGGAGAGCCGCAGAATCAATGTTTTAAAAAATCACCCCTGACCTCAGCAAGAGACAAAAACAGAAACCAACTCATGGAAGTGAAAGGCAACCTCATAGAGACTGCGCAGTTCCAACACCAAGTCACCCTCAGTGTTTTGTTTGAGAAGATGAGAAAAAGTTCTAGAAAACAATCCAGACTGTGCTTCTGGCCTAACTTGTTGCCACAGGCAGGGACTCGGGAAGTTCTGTGTGGTGCATAAAACCGAGGCTCCAAATCTTAGCAAAGGAGGTTGGAAAGGTCTAGAAGGTTCCCCCCACCTCACTCCAGAACTCAAATAAGAACCTGCAGCTTAAGGCCGCAGGCCACATATACTACAGGTCAGCATTCCATGCAAATCACACAGCCACCTCTGCTTGCTGGGGTCTTTTTATGTTTGCCTGCAGAGTAACCTTGCAAGACAGAGCTCAAGTGTGGGCACTAAGACACACTTCAGGCTATTCCACACCCATATGCTTTCTTCTCCAGATTGAAGCCCAGTTTACAGGGTGGTGGATGTCAAATTGCCTCTGAGCACACCTGTAATCCCAGCATTTGGGAGTCCAAAACAGGAGCATGGAAGAACATCCAGATGGAGGCCAGTCTGGGCACAAAGTGAGACTGAGAGGGAAGAGAGAAAGGGGGAGGAGAAGGGAGATAGAAAGGGGAGGGGAAAGATAGGAGGAGAGAGAAGGGCAGGGGAGGGGAGGTGGGGGGGGGGAGAAAAGTAGGGGAGGAGAGGAATAAAGAACCATTTCTGACTAAACTCAGCCACACCTGGCCTAAAGGGGGAAGGGGGAACAAACTAGCAAATTCAAGTGGCTAAGGAGATCAGAAGTAGGCCAGCGTTGGATGGACAGACACAGCGGTAAATGTGTCCCGTCTTGATAAATGGATGCCCTCAGTTCCAAATGATTACTTCAGCATAAAAGTAGAGTCAATGTTCAACAAGTTGAAGCTGTGTGCATGAGGTTGTGTGTGTGTGTGTGTGTGTGTGTGTGTGTGAGAGAGAGAGAGAGAGAGAGAGAGAGAGAGAGAGAGAGAGAGAGAGAGAGAGACCTTGCAGTTCTAGGATGCTAACACCAAATTCACAAACTGTTTATGGCATTCTAAGGGTTAAACAAGTCCACAAGCTAGTCATCTTTGGAGATCCAATTTAAACCCATCTTTTCCCCTCCCCCGTTTCGGGTGATGCACTCCAGAGCCTCCCTGGCACAAAGCAAGCACTCTCCGGGCAAGCTTCATTGCCTAGCCCACAGTTCATCTTGTAGACAGGAGAGGCCACCAGGTCCCTGATGTTTGAAGGGCACCCCTAGTTGGAATCCTGGCTCTCAAGCCAGATGCAAGAACCCAGGTAACCAGTCTCTTGGAGTCTTTCCTGTGCCTCCTCAGAAGTTAAAAAGGGCAACCTCAGGCGGGATCCGAGAGGCACCCTATCTGGGACCACCCCTTTCAGAGAGGGAGGAGGCCCGGGGGAAACCACAGTTGCTTTTCTAGGGGATGCGCCATCTGCAGAGGAGGCAGCCACCTGCTGAGACCTCTGCAAAGCAGGGGAAAGAGGCTGAACCTCCTGGGGGGTGAGGAAGAGCCGGTGAGCAGGAAGGGGCTAGAATTAGGAAGAGAGGGGTTCCCTCCACACGCAAGAGTCCTTCAAGACATTTCCTCACTTAAACAGGGCTGGCAATTCTAGGAGAATGCCCAGAAGGCCGAGGGATGGATGCACTTTGTGACATTTAGGGCCTTCCAATTCCACTGGCCTTTCCTGGATGGTGCATCATTGGCCCAAACACACACCCCTTAAAAGGACCCTTTGGTGGTGAAGGATTCCTAGCCAGGGAGGTCACTCTGACAGCAAGATTACTTCACTCTGCCTAACTCAGACACGTCTTTGAAGTCTGTTTTACCCTCTCTTCCCACCATCAGCAACCACAGAGCCCCAGAGCCTACCTTGACACTGGAATCCCTGCTTCCCGAAGCCCCTGTAAAAGCACAAGGAGGAATATCAGTCTGAGGGGTCCAGTCACCTAGTTTCACACAGTAGCCCCCTCCATTCCCACTGTCCCTCTACCCCAGATGCAATCTCCTAGCTATAGGCCGGGGTCCAAGAGTCTTCCGCCTTGGATGGGATTGTGGGGTACATTGTGGGGGCTTGGCAGTAACCCCCACCCCACATCTCCCCTGCAGTTCAGACAACACCGCAACCACCAGGTGGCGGGATGGGAAGGTGCATTTCCGTCCGGGTGGGGGCGGAAGGCGGGCTGGATATCTGCCCAAGGAGATGCCGGGAGTACCCTCTGGGAAAGAGAAAAGGAGGATGAGAGGGACTCCTCCGCGGTGGTGTCCCCTGAGAGACTAGGAGAAAGAAAAGGTCGCCCCACTCCTGGAGAGGCAGGGGGAATAAAGGGTCCTGCAGCGACGTGAGGGTGAGAACTGAGGAATAAATGGGGGGGGGGTGCTCAGGACTCTGGGGGCGCAGTAAGCGATAACCCAGGGCTCTACTCTAGGGACACGGAGGGAGGAAGGATGCTCCACGCCCCGGGGATCTAAAGGACACCCCAGGGAGCTGCCCCGGAAAGGAGGGGTGAGGGTTGAAGCGCCTCGAGCCCGGAAGAAGGCAGAAAGATCGGGAACCCCAGGCGAGAAAGACACCCGCGGAGCTGCCCTGCCGAGGAGGGACAGCCACCCTGCGCCCTGAGCCAGGTGTCGAAAAGGCGCCTGCGGCGCTGTCCCTGGGCGCTCAGGCGACAGAGTGCAAGAGGGCAGGAGGCGCCTGGCGGCCAGCCGTCTGGGACCAGAGGACCCAGCACCTGCGGGATTGGTCATCCCAGAGAGCGGGACAGAAGGGTCCAGCGGGATGGGGATGGGCACACGGTTCCTCCTCCCCCGGTAACGGCAAGAGGGGTCCCCACGCGTGTCGCTGCCCTCTGGGGCCCCGGGCAGGTGGCCCGCGCGGCGCGCTCTCACCAGATGAAGTCGGTGCAGTGGCTGCAGAAGGTGGGCTGCTTGAAGAAGCGGGCGGTGAATTTGTGGTTCTTCACCTCGTGCACGTTCTTCTGCCGGAGGGCGCCTTTGCGGGCGAAGCGCACGGTGCTCTCCTCGCCCTCGCTCGGCGGCGGTCCCGCAGCCGGGTCAGCCATCTTGCGCGCGCGGGGACCGGGGGAGCCCCGAGAGGTGGCGGCCCCGGGGCGGCGGGACCGCGGGGCTGCGGGCCCGGAGAGGCGCGGGACTAGGCGGCCGCTGCTGCCGCCCGGGGACCGCGGGGCCGCGCTGCCCCTTCGCGCCGGCTCTGGCGGCGGCCGCGCGCGCGGAGCTGGGCTGTCACTCGCCCAGCTGCTGCCGCTGGTCCAGCTGTGCTTGGCACCGCTGGCCCCAGCTGCGGGGGAGGGAGGCGGAGCCACAGGATAACCCCGCCTCCCTCATTTGCATCGGGCCCAGGCCCCGCCCAGAGCCGCCAGTTGCTTTACATATTGGCACCACACACACCACACCACATCACACCACACCACACACACACACACACACACACACACACACACACACACACACACACACACGCCGCAGCCCGCCGGCCTCCCAACCAAGTGTTCTTAGCCGCAGCGCTGCAGCATGGGGACCGCAGACTGCGCTGGACAGACCCGAGCCGCACCCCTAGCACGATATCCTCCTCAGCCCCAAGTGCATTACGATGAGCACCTCCAGTGCCCCAGCCAGGACCGAATGCCGAAGGGCCTGAGGGGCTCCGAGAAATGAGGGTAGAAGAGGCTGGACGCAGCCAGTTTCACCCTGGCCTCTGCAGAGACTGGTACCCAACACCCTCCATCCATCCCATTGGTCATTCTTCATGCGTCTTCTGGAGGGATGGGCTTTCGCTGTCACTCATCCGGAAAGGCCTGTGGCCACACACACACACACACACACACACACACACACACACACACACACACAAACACACACACACGTTCTGCAGAGGTACGGGAGGAGCTCGCTTTATGTTATATATATCTAACTCCACCACAAGGAAGACTTATCTCTGCTTGCTCGAACCTTAGAACTCTCTCCACAAAAGGACTCAGTTTCCCCAACTGTAAAATGAGGCTAATGAGGAGGAGAGGTAAATATAACAAATGAGTGTTTCCCTAAATGTCATTCACTTTGGTCCCAGCTTCACAAATTCTGGTCATATTTGTGCAGTATCTTAAAACAAAAGCTCTATAAGGTTGGATGTACCTAGGTTTATGTTGTTAAAAATCTCTCCAGGTGCTGTCCTCATGTGAGACTGAAGCCTTCGTTTACTTGTTAGGAGAAGAAATTCCAAAGTGTTCAGGACACATTAAGATCCAACGCCACACTCTCCTTGATGCGACCTGAAGGATGGGAAGGTAGCTGACGATGACATTGGGTGTTATATAAGGTACTGCACCTAAATCCCCCATCCCTGTCCTGCTCTACACCCTGGGAACAAAGGATGGCGTCAGTGAACTCTTTCACACAACCCAGACATTGTCAATGATACCTTCGCGTCCCTCAGTGTCAAGTTTAGCATCTGACACCTCCTACAAGCCCAATGAGCGCTGAGTGAGTAAGTGACAGAGTAAATGAAGATTACCTGTACCATGACCAGCAAACGTTCACAAATAAAAAATAACATTAAGTGCTGGGTGAGTGTCAGCATGTGCAGTCTTATTCAGTCCCAACAACAACCTATACAGATCAGGTTAATTCTTCTGTGGATAGGCATAGTGGTGAGATGGGAGTGACCAAGGTATACACAGTCTCACTGTTGTGGAATGGCGGCTGGGCGGCCCCAACTACAAAGCACACTGGTGACAAAGGGGTGGACCTCAGCAGTGGTAGAGCTTACATATTGCTCCAACAACTCTGCCTGGAAGCTACAGAGTGGGGAGTCATTATTAGGTATCTAACAACTGCATGGGGAGCCATGCCTATAATACAGTGTCCTTCTCCTACATAGTAATTCAAAGGTAACAAGGGAAAAAAATAGCACTCACTTTTAAGGTTGACATGTTTGGGAAACTGGATGTGCCTATCTATTCTTAGTCTTTTGAGAGGCCCCAGCACCTCCCAGGGAAGCTTGGGAAAACATCCCAGGAGACACTGCTACTGAAGGAGATTTCCTTTGAACCTTTGAACGATGGACTGGAGGCTCACAGCCCACATCCTGTCTTTTGAACCAAGTGCCCCGAATGACTTTGGTCTGTAACAACAAACTACTTCATGGTGTCCAGGCCTGGAGCTGCAAGGGCTGCTGTCCTAAAAGCCATTCCATTCCTGGAAGAGCTATGTGAAGGGAGGTTGGGGACTAAGGTTCCTTTTGGACCCAGATATTTAGAGGTAAGAGGTCAAACTGTAATACCTTTTTTTTTTTTTTTTGTCTCTAAGTTCTCTTGGGGGAAAAAAGATATTAAATGGAGCTTGCATTCCTGAGTTCATCCATTCATTTGTTCATTCATGCAACAAAAATCAGCTGCACACTTGCACATGCACTAAAATGAGACAGATAAAAGGCTCTGCCCTCATGGAGCTTAGAGACTAATGGATGTGAATGATGAACAATAATCTATCAGTTAACAAATCTCTACCAAGTGGTGTGAAAATCTGTCCTGTAAAAAAAAAAAAAAAAAAAAAATCAAAGCATAGTAAAGAATGGCGGTGCCCAGGAAAAACCTTATGATTAAGAACATCTGAACAAAAGCCTGAGTAAAGGGGAGGGGAAGCCATGGTCCTGTCTGAGCCTAGAATGTTCTAAACAGAGAAAAGAAGAAGTGCAAAGGACCTGGGGTAGGAACCAGCTCATCATGCAAGGCAGTCTTTGTGTCTAGAACAGAAAAGAGGCAACAACCATTTAAAAAAATGTGATGGGGCCTGGCACAGTATAAAGATCACCCCAGAACTACGTGGGAAATGTACTTTAAACAAGGAAGGGTGGTAGCAGAGAGAGCAATGAAGAGGTCCTTTGAAAAGATGAGGCAAGGGAGAAGAACAACAAGGCATGGTGTCCCATAAGCCTGAAGGGCAGTAGGTGTGTGTGTGTGTGTGTGTGTGTGTGTGTGTGTGTGTGTGTGTGTGTGTGTATGTGTGTGTGTATGTGTGTGTGTGTATGTGTGTGTGTATGTGTGTGTGTGTGTGTGTGTATGTGTGTGTGTATGTGTGTGTGTATGTGTGTGTGTGTATGTGTGTGTATGTGTGTGTGTATGTGTGTGTGTATGTGTGTGTGTATGTGTGTGTGTATGTGCGTGTATGTGTGTGTATGTGTGTGTGTATGTGTGTGTGTATGTGTGTGTATGTGTGTGTGTATGTGTGTGTATGTGTGTGTGTATGTGTGTGTATGTGTGTGTGTGTGTGTACGTGTGTGTGTATGTGTGTGTGTACGTGTGTGTGTGTATGTGTGTGTGTGTGTGTACGTGTGTGTGTGTGTGTGTGTGTGTGTGTGTGTGTGTGTGTGTCCAAGTCACTGGAGTCCCTATTCTGGTCACCTAAAGGAGTAATTGCTGGGCATTTGGTAGACTTCAGAGGTGACAAGAAAGCAGGTTGCTCTAAATTGTAAAAGAGCCAAGGTCTCTTCAGACCAGACTTCATTCATACTGCTGAGTACTGAATTCCATGGCAGCCAAAAAGTATCACAAAAATGGAGTGACTACAAATAGAAATGAATTGCTTGTTATACTTACCAGAGGGTAAAATTCTAAATTAGAAGCTGGAGAGACAGTTCAATGATTAAGCATACTTGTTCTTGTAGAGGATCTGGGTTCAGGTCCCAGCACCTACATCATGTTTCATAACTATCCATAACTCCAGTGTCAGGAGTTCCTACAACCTCTTTGACCTCCTCAGGCACCAGACAGATACATACAGGCAGGCGCAACACCCAAACACAGAAAATTTAAAAAATCCAAATTTTAAAAAATTCTAAATCAATGTATCTCAGGCCACATTCCATCTGAAGGACTCAGATGGGAATCTCTCCTGCCTCCAGTGGCTCAGTGTCACATCTTTTTTTTTTTTTTTTTTTTTTTAATAATTTTTTAAAGATGTTTATTTATTTACTATGTATACAGAAGAGGGCGCCAGATCTCATTACAGATGGTTGTGAGCCACCATGTGGTTGCTGGGAACTGAACTCAGGACCTCTGGAAGAGCAGTCGGTGCTCTTAACCTCTGAGCCATCTCCCCAGCCCTCAGTGTCACATCTTACTCTGTCTTTATAGTCCTACTCCTTGGCATGCCCATCTCCTCTCCTGTGTAATTTTCCATGTGTGTGTCTTACAAGGACACTGGTCATTGGATTTCAGGCTCCCCCCAACAATCTGGATGATCTCTTTATCCCAACAATCTTAAGTTAATTACATCTAGGAAGACCTTTTCTAAATAAGATAATATTTGTGGATTAGTCTAGAGAGGTGCCTCGGGCATTAAAGGCTGGGTTCACAACCAAAAAGACAGGATAGCATTCATGGGTTATAGGATTGTGACATGGGCATATGGGGGTTGGCACCATTCTAACCACCGGATTGCCTAACCCCAGCCAGGTCAGTTCCCTTCTGTGTATCCTGTTTTCTTTCTGTGCTAAGTTGTGAGAGAATCTTGTGTTCCAACCCTCTCATTCTAGAGCTGCACTTTCCAATGCAGGCAACACTAGCCACATGTGGCTGTTGAGCATTTGAAAGTTAGCTGGTCTGAACTGAATATTAAGTACAGTCACCCAAGTGACCATATGATTATGTAAGTTATCACCCTAAACTTCAAGCCTGTGTAGTGAAAAGGATGTAAGCTAGCTCATAACTTTCATTTTCATTGCATGATGAAATTATAACATTTTTATATATTGATGGATTCCAATACTTTTATATAATCAAATTTCTCTCTAAAAGGAATTCGGTCTGATTGCTTTTATTTTTTGCAACGTGGTTACTAGAAAATGTAAAACGATCTATGTGGCTTACACTATATTTCTTTGCCCAGCTCTGTTCTAAAGAATGGATTAAGTTAATTTAAAAATGGATAAACTGGAAGCACCTCTGTTCCATATGGCACCAGCAGTGACTTCTTGGCAGGAAACTGAGGTATCAAAATTCAAACTTGCCACTCACTTGGCAATAAGCTGCCACTGGCTGTCAACTGCAAATCTCTCCCAGGGCTTTAACGGAGAGGTTGGCTCCCTTCACGTGTGCCTCTCCACTGGGTGCTTGGGCTTCCTCACAGTATGGTGGCCAACTCCAAGAGTCGGTTCTCCCAAGGACCAGAAGTAGAGGGTTACATTTTCCTGAAGTCTGACCTAGAATCCAGAACAGCAGTATTCTTGTTCCAAGCTGTTGGACAAATAGCCACAGAACCCATATTCAAGGAAAGACTATTTCTCAAGAGAAGAAAGTCAAAGAATTCAGAGGTACATAGAAAGCACTCAGTAGATTTTAACTGAATTAATAAATCTCAAATTCTCATTTAAAAACTTGGGAAATGAAAACTTGCAAATGTTAGGTGTCTTTTCGAGGTCACTGTAGAACTACCAACTCGACTGGAAACTAGGACTAAGAAGGAGTAATTCAAAGAGGAGAAGGAAACCAAAAGAAGCTGTGCCCGGGCTGGAGAGAGGATGGGTTGGTAGTTAAGAGCACTAGCTGCTCTTCCAAAGGACCAAAATTTGGTTTCTAGAACTCTGGTTAGGACACTCACATCTGATTAATTCTAGCACCAAAGGATCTGATACCCCCTTCTGGACTCTGAGGAAAATGCACTCACGTGACACATAAACAAAAAGAAAAGAAACCATTGAAAATAAAGTATTTCTCCTTTAGAAGGAGGAGAAGGAAGAAAAAGAAAATAAAAGTGAGAAAGAGTCCAGAATGGCCAGATGGTGGTCCTATGAGACAGTAACTGTAGCACATTTAGTTAGTTAGCTAGCTAGCTAGTTGTAGGCATATGCAAACAGTTACTATAACACAGTAGCTTTAGAATGCTCAGAGAACAAAAGAAATGTGTGGATAAAACCAGGAAATCCACACATGAATAAAGTGGAATGTCAATAAAGAGATAAGAAAGCTAAAATCAAGAACAAGAAGAAATTCTAGAGCTGAAGGTACAGTTACTAAAATAGAAAATTCGCATGAAGACTCAAAAATATATTTGAGAAGTAAAAAGAAAAATCTACAAATTTTATGTATGCTGTTTGAAACTGTTGCATCTGAGGGGCAAAGAGAAAATAATGACACTAAACCGAATCCATGGGGCCTGGGTGACCCCGTCAAGAAAACCCCCCACATGTAGGAGTCTATGGATAAGGAGAGAAACAATAGAAATTATTGAAAAGATTTATTGTAAATGACCAGGAACTTCCCAACCTTGCTAAAAGATGTGAGTATGAACATCCAAGAATGAGGCTCCCGAGATGGCTCCATGTCTAAAAGCACTTACTGCTCTTGCAGAGGACTTGAGTTCAGTTTCCAGCACCGACATGCCCACTAACAAATTGTCAGTAACTACAGTTCCCTGATATTCAACATCTTCTTTTAGCATCTATGAGTATTGCATACACAGTGCACAGATATAAATGCAGGCAAAATACTCATTCACATAAAGTAAAAATAAATACCTCTTTTAAAATATCTTAAACATCCAAAAAGCTCAACAAACTTTACAGTTCTCCACACTAAGATACATAACCAAACTATTCAAAGACAAAGGGGCTGGGTATGTAACTCAGTCATAGAACACTTACCTAGTATGTGTCAGGCTCTAGGCTCAATCCTTAGTCCTGCAAAAAAATACATACATGCAAACATGCATATATGCATACATACATACATACACAAAAGTAAAGAGAGATTCCTGAAAGCAGAAAACCCAACAGAAGCACTTTATCACACATGAGGGACCTTTGATGAGATGATCTGAGAATTTCTTCTTAGAAACTTTGGATAGGAAAAGGTAGCAGGCTGCTATAGTCAAAGCATTGCAAGAAAAAATAATGACAACCAAAAATCCTATAGCTATCAAAAAAAAGTTCTTCAGACGCGAAGGGGAAACTAAGAGGGCCCCAGATAAAAATAGCTCAGAGAGTTTGTCACCGTGTAAGAAGCACCTGTAAGAAGTAGAAAAAAAAAAGAGGAAGAATTATTTACGAGACTGATTAAATCTAGTGGCCAGAAACTTCCCAAGGTTGATAAGATGTCTTCTTCCTGCCCTGTAAGAAGCATCAAGAAGAGCTCAGCATGCTGAAATGAACAGAACACCAGAGGGGAGCAACAGGAAGAAATGAAGGTATCAATAAGTGTAAACATGTGGGCGATTAGAAAATCTAGTGTTTCCTATGTGGTTTGTTGTTGTGGGATATTTGTTTAACTATGCAAAGATGCATTGCATTTGTTTAACTATGTAAAGATGTGTTGCATTTGTTTATGCTGTGGAGTGTTACTTTAACTGTGTAAAGATGTGTTGCATTTGTTTATGCTGTGTTTGTTTAACTATGTAAAGCTGTGCTGCTGTTTCACCTTGCCTGCCTAAGTCACCTGATTGGTCTAGTAAAAAGCTAAAGGTTAATAGCTAGGCAGAGGAGGGATAGGTGGGGCTGGTGGGAAGAGAGAGAAGTGGGACCAGCCAAACAAACACAGAGGAAGCAGGAAAGCAGGATGGACAGTATGTAGATGAGGTAAACAAGTCTCAGGGCAGCACATAGAGTAATAGAAATGGGATCATTTAAGTTAAAAAAAAAAAAAGCAAGCTAGAAACAAGCCTAAGCTAAGGCCAAGCATTTATAATAATAAATCTCCATGTCATGATTTGGGGGCTGGCAGTCCAAGAAAGCCTGCCACAGTTTGTAACTCCACTTTCTTTTGTCCACATTATGTAAAAGACTAATGAACTATAAAAATCGTTAGTTTATATTTGGGGACACACCATGTATAAAGATGTAATTTTCTGACATCCATGTCTAAAAGATGTGAAAATGGGTGTGTAGGAGCAGAGTTTTTATGTGTGATTGAAGTTACACTGGTATAAATTCAAATTAAAATATTCTAACTCCAAAACACTGAATGTAATCTCCATGGTAACCACGAAGAAAATAATTATAGAATAGACACAAAAGAAAATGAGAAAGGAATTAAAATATTTCACTACCAAGAGGGAGAAGTCAGCTAAATACAAAAGAAGGCAGAAATGAAGAAAAGGAGAGAGAAAACCTGTGATGTAATAGAAAACAAGCCACAAATGAAAAAAGCAAGTCCCTCCAGGCCAATGATTACTTTATATGTAAATCGATTAATCCCTCCATTCAAAACACTGGTTGAATGGAGTCTGAAAAATATACATGACCCAACTACATCCTGTATACAATATTCATCTTAAATCCAAAATGCAAACCAATTACAAGTGAGGGAAATAGGGAAATCAGAGTCCAGAAGAGATGTTTGTACCATGTCCAGAGCAGTACAGTTCACAGAAGCTGGGGTGTGAAAGCAGCCCAAGTATCCATCAGCCAATGGGTGGATGAGCAAAGTGAGGTGTATTCATGCAATAAAATACTAGTCAGCATTTAAAAGGAATAAAACTCTGACATGTGCTCCACACGGGATGAACTGTTGGGAAGTTATGTAAACTGAAAAAAGCTAGTCATTGACAGAAAAACACTTCGGTTACATGAGGTACTTAAAGCAGTCAGTCACAGGAACAGAAAGTCATTTCTGAGTGGTGCTTTCTGGGGCCTGGAGGTCAGAGGGTTGGAAGGTATTTAGTGAGTGTAGAGTTTCCATTTGTAAGATGAAGAGTCCTGAAGATGCGTGCTAGCTAGCATAGCCACACAACATGAATGTATCAAACCCCACTGAGCAGCACACTTAAAATAGCTCACATGGGGATGTTCATGCATATATATTTTACTAATATAAAATAATTTTTAAATGAATATAAACTGACCACTTGCAGTAAGCCAGATTCTGTGCTATACACTTTGCATGCTTTTATGCCCCTGTCATATTAGTTATGATTCCTGCATTACATACAGACGAGGAAACTGAGGCACAAACAGCTTTAGAAACTTGTCCAGGCTCCACGTTGGAAACTGGAAGTGCTGAGATGAAAACTCAGTCCATGTGACCTCACAGCCAGTGCTCTTAACCATTGAAACCATTCACAGCTGGTCAAGGCACTGAGAACAATTCACTGTGGAGCACTCAGTCACAAAAGGGATACCTATGCCACCCCCTCCAAAGCTCAGGAAACAGCAGAAGGAAAGTAAAGAATATAAGAGCCAAAGGACAGAGGAGAGGGCTGTGAAATGCTATCTTGTTGGTATGGCATGGTCGTGATACGAATGAACTCACTCCAGCTTTGGTTGCCTGCAGAGCGCATGGAAAACTGAGCCAATAGACATTCATAGATTGGATAGATGCTCACAGAGCCTCATCCTGCCCAGGGGAGCTAATGACAGGCAAGGGCTGCTAGGGTAGAGGAAGCCGTTGGCCTTTATGGTGGAGACACCGGTGAGTTACTTGTGCTCCCATAGATAGTTTCACAAGGTCACAAAAAAAAAAAGAAGACATGGAAATGTGAGAGGGACTTGATGGGAGGAAGACGGGGGTGGGGGGGGAAGTGGGGGAATGAAGGGGGGACGGAGTAAAAGAAGGAAGAGGCATTAGTGCAAACGGAATATATTTATGCATGTGTGAAATTGACAAGGAATAAAATTTTAAAACCTTTTTATTGACATGTAGCACATAATGCAATATGGTGCAGTTAATTTTAAATGCAAAGCAGACAATGTTTTTAACATAAGTGTATAACCATGCAACTTCTACTATGCCATGATACAGGAAAATCCTGGCTCCCAAGAAAACACCCTTATAACCTTTCCCAAGAAATCCCTCCTCCACAGTGAGCCTCTCTATGACTCTCATCACTGCAGATTAGATTTTTGTGTGAGTGTGACTTTTAGAAATTGTGATATAATACGGATAACATTAAATTTACCATCTTGAGCTGTGGATGTAGCTCAGAAGAAGATTTAAAAAAACATAAAACACTCTAGCACCCACCTGAGACTTTTCCCTTCAGGTTTCCAGAATCACCTGAGCCAAGTTAAATCAGGATGAGGTCTCATGAGACCCAGTGGGATTCGGGGCCATGTTAAAGGAACGCCAAAGTCACCACAGAGACTTCATTGGGAAGCAGGATCCTAAGGGCTGACAAGGCTTGAATGGGGAGTGCCCGCCACTGCCCTTTCCTCCCTTGATGTTGATTGCAAAGGAAGACTTAGAAATAAATGCCCTCTGAACAAGACAGCTCGACTTGAGGGCTAGGCGGCACTCTGTAACCTTCCACATTTGGCATTCCTCAGGGAGAAGAAGGCACTCGCTTTGAGTGAAAAATTAACAGGGTGCCAAGAAATCAATAAACAAGATAAATAATATTTCAGTGCAATATTTTTCAAAAGCAGAACTAGTGCCAGAGAGAGAGAGAGAGAGAGAGAGAGAGAGAGAGAGAGAGAGAGAGAGAGAGAGGATAATATCAACTTTTTAAGTACAGACAGGATCTAATGGCTTAGATTAGGTCAGGGTTCGAGAGAAATGAATAAGGCCAGGTCATGTAAGTGCAGAGTGGGTACACAGAGATACCATTAGGATTAAGTGGACAAATGTGTGCAATGCACTTAGAATAAGCCATCATCATCACTATCACTGACACCATCACCACTATCACCATCATCACCATCACTGTTAACATCACTGCTACCACCACCACCACCACCAATATCACCACTGTCACCATCACCACCGCCATTGTCCAACATCATTGTCATCCTCACTACCACACCATCACCATTATTGTTCTAGTACCATTCCTAGGAACAGCCCTAGTACCATTCTTATTACTGTTCTTACCGCTACTGTTTTTGCTGTAAGAAAGAGACAGGTTGGGCATGGTGGCCAGTGCTCGGAAGGCAGAAGCAAGCAAATCTCTATGAGTTCAAGGTCAGCATGGTCTATATAGTGAGCTCCAGGATAGCCAGCTTAGAGAAAGAGAGACAGACAGACAAACAAGTACAGAGACAAAGAAAGACAGAGAGACAGACAGAGACACATAAAGACACACAGAGAGAAACACAGACAGAGACACAGAGAAAGAGAAAGACAGAGGCACACAGACACACAGAGAGAGACACAGAGAGACGAGGATCTGTTTCATCCCTGCGCAGACTTGGGATCTGCAGTTTCCATCTCTGGCTCTCCCTGATTCCTAGAGTACCAGTCCAGAGCCCCTCATCTGTCATTCTCGGCCATCCTGAACCAACATGATGTACCCACACTGTCTCATGTCTTCTGGACTCACGAATTGTCTTACTCAGCTGCTGTAACAAAATACTGCAGACCTCCTGGCTTAAATAAGAGGCACTAACTTCTCAGAGTTCTGGAGGCTGGGAGTCTACGGTGAAAGTGTCACAGACGCTGTCTGGGGAGGGCCTCTTCCACCCTGGCAGGTAGCTGTCTTCCTACCAGATCATCACTGGGTGAAAAGACAGGGCTCTGATCTCCTTTTAGGACACTAATCCACGGCATAGGGGTGAAGGGAGACACACCGTCGACTTCATCTCAACCCGGTTGCCTTTCAAGTGCTTTAACTCTATCTGAACATTGGAGGCTAGGGTGTACACCTGAACTTAAACTAAATATGTGAACATTCAGCCCACACGCTCCATCTCTCTAGGCAGCCTAGGATCTCTATAAGGTTGGAAGTGGTTGTGTCTGGCTTTCTAGTTTATCCCCTGCTCTGCCTGGTCTGACAGATTCTTGCCACTAAAACTGTATTCACTGTCTTAGATTCATGCAAACTTGTATCCAATATTCTCTCCCTCCTTTGACAGAATTGTACTAAGTTGGTTGGGCAAAGGGAGAGGAGACAACTTTTTATATACCCACCTACTCTTCTATTTAGTTTGAAACCATATAATAATTTTTATTATGGAGCTGGGGAGATGGCTCAGAGGTTAATACCACTGGCTGCTCTTCCAGAGAACCCAGGTTCGATTCCCAGAATCTACAAGGTGGCTCACAACTGTCTTTAACTCTGGTCTTAGGAGGTCCAATACCTTCATTTGGCCTTCATGGGTACCAAGCATGCACATGGTACAGGCAAAACACCAATACACATAAAAGTAAATTAATAAAATTAAAAATAAAGTAAGAGTTACTATCATTATAAACTTTTCCATGCATTATTTCATTTAGCATTCATATTAACCCTATAATAGATAATACCATTATGTCTTTATACAAATTAGAAAAGGGAGGCCCGGAGGAGTTAAGTGTGTTCACAATGTCACTCAATGACTAAAGTAGAAGAGTTAAGTCTAACCCTTCGGTCTGTCTCAAGTCTATGCCTCTGAGCACTGAATGAGACCAGGATTCCTAGGCTACCAATACCTTGTCACTCACACTCACACACCCAACTCCCTCCCTCTCTCTCTCTCTCTCTCTCTCTCTCTCTCTCTCTCTCTCTCTCTCTCTCTCTCTCTCTTTCAGCAATCTTAGCTTACCCCTGCTTTTAATGAATGAGTACCAATAGTGAATACATATGGGGAACAGAAAACCAATTTGCTCATTTCTCTAAGAGGTCACCCAATCCCCACAGTTAAAAAAAAATCTTTAACATAGCATCTCTTTTTGTCCTGGGATTTTTTTATACTCTTGGCTAGTCAGTTTAATCTTTACCTGGCCAAGCCAAATGTCCATCCACTGCTTACAGGTGACGTGTGGCTGGCAGGGAGAGAGGCTGTTAACAAGTGGGAATGTTGCCAAGTGTAGAGGCACATAAAAAACTACTCAGGTAGAGGAATACTTGGTGCACGCTTTCTGTGCCTTTGGGTTTCTATCAGTACATTCCAGACTCAGGTGGGCTAAAAAAAAATTTTAAGAAACAAGTGTCAAAGTATTAACATAGCATGCGTTCTTCTCACTGCCCTGGATTCTTCAGACAATGGGGTAGAACAGAACAGTATATTCTTGTTGAAGTAACAGCTTTTCACTCCAGTTCATTTTTAGAACAGTTAACGCATTCACGTTTTCAAAAGTCAAAACGAAATTAAAAGGTCATCATTAAGAAGCGTATCTTCCAGCCCAGCCCTTCTCACCACCTCTTCAGAAGTAAACATGTTGGTTCATTTATCGGTTTCTTGTTCACCTCTCTATGTTCCCTGGATCAAGTTTACTTATCTGAATGTAAGAGAGCAGGAACATGCACACATCTCTCTCTGTCTCGTGTCGAAGGTACCACAGCATGAACAAGATTCTGCACTTCATCTTCTTACTTACTCTTCCTGGAGTTCCTTCCACGTTAGAACGCAGAGGTTTCTGTCTGTCTCTGCAGCGAGGTCGTGCTCCACAGGAGGGAATGCTTGGTCTGAGCAGACTAGCCCGTTCTCTCTCTCTCTCCCTCTCTCCCTCTCCCTCCCTCCCTCCCTCCCTCCCTCCCTCCCTCCCTCCCTCCCTCCCTCCCCAGCCATTAACTGCCTGTAGCTATTCATCTAGAGGTGGGGCCTTGTGAGATTCCCCCCATCCACATTGGGATTCAGTTGGTATTGTTATTTTACAGGTTTTATTTAGACAACCATATGGTAGGGATTTCATGGGTACAGCTTTGCTCTCATATAAAAAAGGTACCTAATCTTTTTTTTTTTTTTTTTTTTGAGGCGGGGTTTCTCCCTATCCTAGCTTCATTTCCATTGCTGTGATAAAACACCTAACGAAAAGCAACTTAGGGGAGAAGGGTCTACTCACCTGATAACACCAGGTTCCAGTCCATCACAGCGGGGAAGTCAAGACGGCAGGAGCAAGGCATACACGCTCACTGCTCGACTCAGTTTCCGCGGTCTTACACAGTTCAGAACGCAAACCCAGGGAATGGCATTGCCCACAGGGGACTAGAAATTCAGAACTCAAACCCAGGGAATGGCATTGCCCACAGTGGGCTAGAAATTCAGAATTCAAACCCAGGGAATGGCATTGCCCACAGGGGTCTAAGAATTCAGAACTCAAACCCAGGGAATGGCATTGCCCACAGGGGACTAGGAATTCAGAACTCATACCCAGGGAATGGCATTGCCCACAGGGGTCTAAAAATTCAGAACTCAAACCCAGGGAATGGCATTGCCCACAGGGGTCTAAGAATTCAGAACTCAAACCCAGGGAATGGCATTGCCCACAGGGGTCTAAGAATTCAGAACTCAAACCCAGGGAATGGCATTGCCCACAGTGGGCTAGGTGGCTCTTTTCATACCAAGTAATGTAATACAGTCACACACACACACCCCATAGACATCCCTCAGGCAAGCATATCTAGACAGTCCCTTGTCCAGACTCTTCCCAGGTGACCTCATCGAACCTGAAGCTCATCGGTCAGCTAGACTGCTCGGCCAGGGTATCGTCCGGTCTCCACCTCCCCAGCACTGGGAGTACAAGTATGCACCAGCACACCTGTCCTTTGACACAGATGCTGGCATTTAAATTCAGGTTTTTGTGCTTATATGGCAAAACACTTAATCAGCTGAGCCATTTCCTTAGACCTAAGCAGTGTTGATGGGTAAGATGTAAGTTCCTTTCTAACTTTTGATACCATAAATGATGCTGCATCCAGTGATCTTGCACATACGCCACTTCTCCCTGGGCAACACCTCTGCAGCATGAATCACCAAACCTAAGGATGCTAGGTCAGAGGGCAGGCACATGTTCAAAAGCGAGCCATGTTGCCAACTTGCCATCCCCAGGGGCTCCAATCTTCTATATTCACCTGTCATGATAATACCTCTTTCCCCACAGTCCAAACAACAAAATTGCCCCACCTGATAAGTGATAAATGATATTTCCGTGTAATTCCGTTTTCATTTATCTTATTATGAATGAGGCTCATCATCCTTTCATAAAAATAGTGTTTAAAATACTTAGTGTGAGTGACAGAGGCTCATTAGGGCTAATTCAAGCAAATGAAGGGGGAAATCATTACAAGAATTACAGGGGTGTCTCATGAAGCTGAGAGCAACCAACCTGCCCCAAGAGCTAGAAAACAGAATATGTTAATTAGATTGCTCTCTCCCTTCCTCCTTCCTCCTTTCCCTCCCTTCTCTCCTCCTCCTGTCCCCTTGTGTGTCTGTCACTTCCTTTCCCTCAGTCCCTACTCGTGAAATCCTTTCTTTGAGGTGAAATCCTTTCTTTGAGAATTAGCGAGCCTAGAAGCTGAGGCCTCTCCACATTCCCGCAGCATGCCTACCTGGTGTCCTCCCCAGCCCCGTGCGTGCTATCGATACTCAGAATTCCAAACATCCAGGGAGAAACTCTGGGTGGTTCGTTGTTCTTACACAGTGCGACATCCCCCCCCACACACACACACACAACAAGTATTGTTTCTTCTTCCTGTGATCCAATCCCCAAGTGCAGGTGAGGAGAAAAGAGAATCAGAAAATGCAATTACTAGGAGCCACCTAGAGCAGATGCCAATTATAGACCTATTCAATAAACAAATAAATAAATAAAAAGTAAATATCATTGCCATTTCCCTGATAGTTCTTCCTCCAAGTAGAATCCCGCCCCCCCACCACCACCCTCACACACAAAAAAACAAAAACTTGCTTTTGTCAGCAAAGTGGCTGTTTCTCTGCATGGTCCCAGTGCCTTCCCAAGCAACCATATTCCTTTTATTCCCTTTGCTAGGGTTTAGAAGCCGACCTACCTGAGATTCAGTTCTAGCTGAGGATACAAGGGGAAACGTTCTAGCAGCTAAAACCAACGTAGTGTCAAGATGGCTGCTCTCCTGTTTCTCTGTATTGTTGCATCTTCCTGTGATCCAATCCCCAAGTTTTTGTCACCTGAGGAGCCACCCCCATATTTCATGACAATAAAGGAGCATTTATTATTTCATGTGACTTTAGGTTGGCCAGGTGCTACTTCTGATCCAGCATCTTTCTGTATGACAACTGCCACTTGGTCCCAGGGACCAAAACGAATCAGTGGCTAAGCCTTGCATGGGAAATAGGTTACATTACTAAAGTTAGTGTAGTGATCTTTGCAGTTTATGACAATGATACCTAAAATTCTAGGGTCTTGTAACCATGAGGGGTGCAGTTATATTGACCCGATGAAAAGATGGAAAAGATTCATGATAACACTGAGCCACTGAGTAAACCAATCCTTGAGTTGTGCCATCACAGAAGATCTTATTATGTGAGATCATTTCTGCTTAAGATGCTTGGGTTGGTATTGCATTGTAGGTTGGTTGGTTTGTTAGGACTTTTCCTGCATGTTAATAGAGGCATTGCAGGAAAGGTCAGGTCTACGGCCATCCAGCCCCGAATGCACCTGCTTTTGTCTGCAGGGGAAGTCAGTTCCAGGCATTTGAGGCTCACTCACTGCCAGATATCCTCAATTGACTGGATATTTTTAAATTTTCTGTAAAGAAGGCTTGGGTCATTGTATCCTAACATGAGCCAACCAAGAGGGGCAATGACCCAAATTTTAAATGCAAACTTAAGTATTCTTAATATTTCATGAAGTCTAAAAGATGAGAAGCAAAGTCTTGGAAGAGTAAAGGAAATGGAGTGTGGCATTGGTCAATAGATGCCAAGTTATAATTAAGTAAATAGAATAGCTGGAAGGATGGAGAAGACAAGAAAGGATAATGGGAAGAGGAATATTGATCCCAGTACATTGTTTGTGTGCATGTGTGTGTGTCTGTGTGTGTGTCTGTGTGTGTCTGTGTCTGTGTGTGTGTGTGTCTGTGTGTCTGTGTGTATATATATACTATGAAAGAATAAATAAATGATAATTTGGTTCTGGTGTCCTATTGGATAGGAGGGTGTCATTGGTTAAGATTTGCTTGAGTGTCAGGTTGACAAGATGAGGACCTGTGATGGTTAATCTTGTCAACTTGATTGGCTTGAGAAGCATCTAGATTAGTGGAGCAGACCTCTGAGTGAGTCTGTGATGGTGCCTCCAGAGATACTTCACAGCATGGGAGCTCTGACCTAATGAATAGACTAAGCCCTCCATAGATTCTTAATAGGATGGCATCTTTGGGAAATGGAAAAAGGTAGAAGACATGGGCCCATGGGGGAAGAAGCTCTCTGGTGCTGGTGCTGGTGCTGGTGCCTGTTCTTGGGGCTCTATCTTACCCTGACTCCTTCCTATGTTCCCTTCCTCTGCTTCCTGGACACCATGCTATGAACTTCCCTGCTCTGCCACAGTCTCCCAGCAGGGTAGACTGACCCTCCTAACCCTGTGAGCCAAGATAAATCTTTCCTCCTAAGTTGTTCTCTCGTATACTATTAGAACAAGAAAAGAGACTCATAACACAGATATGGAAAACAAGATGTATGAATGTCTAACCACAAGGACAGTGTAGATATTTGAGGCTCTGCACATGCTCACTCTAATTCTAACACTATACCATGTATACGTGTATTGAAACATCATACTATACCCCATAAATATGTACAGATATTTTTGCATCAATAAACCAATCAAAATATTTTTAAATTCAGCCGGGCGGTGGTGGCGCACGCCTTTAATCCCAGCACTCGGGAGGCAGAGCCAGGCGGATCTCTGTGAGTTCGAGGCCAGCCTGGGCTACCAAATGAGTTCCAGGAGAGGCGCAAAGCTACACAGAGAAACCCTGTCTAGAAAAAACAAAAAACAAAAAAAAAAAAAATTTAAATTCAGTTTTGGAGTTTAAACACTCAAATATACACTTATGTAGTTTGAAGTAATGTACAAAATTCAGAGTGTGAGGAAAAATACAGAGATTTAAGCTCCATGACATGACCTATCTGCTGGTAAGAATCGAGGTTTCTGGAGTGTAGTAGATATTACCTAGGGTCACAATCCTGAAAGATGTCTGAGACAGTTAACTTATGACTACCAGGAAGAAAGGGTTTTATTGAATGTCAGGTGTGATGAAGAGGATAAGAACAAGAAGGGCTAAAGGAGACCATAACATTTAACCACTGAATAAGAGAAGTTTCAGAGACACATGAATTAAAAAGCAGAATGGAGGAGGAGGAGGAGAGGAAGAGGAGGAGAAAGACTTCCTGTCCATCTCCAAGCCCTGATCTGCCAGATGAACAAGCCCCTACCAACACAGCCCCTCCTGCCTCCATGCTTTCCCTACCACGGTGGACTGCATCCCTTCAAATCCTGAGCCAAAACAACCCGTGCCTCCTTCCAGTTGCCTAGTCATGGGTTTGGTCATAACAATGAGAAAAAGGAACTCAGTCAATCAATCTAATCAATCAATAAATAAATAAATAAATCTAATTAGGAGCTGGGCATAGGGGTACATGCACTCAGGAGACCAAGGCAGGAAGAATGTGAGTTCAAGGCCATGATAAGCTACTTTGTGAGTTTTAGGCCAGTCCAAGTTACGCAGCAAGGGCCAACCTCAAAAAATATAAATAAACTAAATGCATGTTCTCTTTGTAAACCTAGTCATTATACTCTTGGAAAAACAGGCTCATTAAATGAAATCTTCTATTTACACAAACTTCCACACATAAAATTTCATAGCAGCTTTATTTGTAATAACCATAAAGTCATGATGCAGCCCAGGCTGGCTTTGGAGCTGAGAGTTTCCTGCCTCAGCCTCCTGGCCAGGATCCTGCCTCACATATATAAATGAATAAACAAATAGGGAGGAAGATAGAAAACATAGAAGAGCAACTGCTGGAACAAGGTTTCAGGGGAGAAGAGAGAAGATAAATAAAGGTGGAGACGGTTACTAGGGAAGTGGGGATGACGGAAGAGCATGGATGACAGCATGGAGGAGGTGGGAAGACATGAAGGTGATCACAGCTGGAACCTTCCATTTCTATGGTTTTAACATGGAGCCACTGTGGGGAATGTGACCAGCCAGCCCAGGATGTGACCAGGAGCAAAGAGAAGAGATGCCTGAACTGTCACCAAGAATGATGGAAAGCCATCCAGAAGGTTACAAAATCCTCTAGGACAGTAACAGCAGGGAGAAATACCCTCACTAGAGATGCAGGTTTGAACTAAGATGAGCTGATGGTCTGAATCTAGAATGTCCCACACAGGCTCCTGTGTGTGGTGCCTGGTCCCCAGCTAGTGGTGCTGTCATGGAGGCGTGGACTCTCCAGGAGGTGGAGTCTGGGTCACTAGGGCCAGGCCTTTGAGGATGATAGCCTGACCCTGGATCTGCTTCTTTTCTGCCTCTTGATCTGGAGCTACAGCCTCCTGATGCAGGACAGTCACCGCCTTTGTCTCCTGACCCCTTAGACAGCTGATCCACCAACCCTTCCCTGCTCTAATACAACTGAGATTTCCAGAAAACATGAAGCAAATATACAGTCTCTCCTTTAAGCACTTTCTGTCACATATTATAGCCACCCCAACAGAAATGGAATTACTACAGTGAGGTTCTGGGGTTGGCTTTCCATTAAAGAAGACTCTAGCAGGTGTCATCTACAAAGAAATTGAAAAAACAAACTCATTGTGTTTTCAGTGCTGATCATTTTGTGTTGAGCCACATGCACAGCTATCCTCAGCCATGTACAACTGCAAGCAAGCCTCAAGCCGGCAGCTGGACTTGCCTGCTACAGCATCATGTCACATTTCCATACTTCATACTGTACATGGAGAGATGCATGTGATCCAAACGTATCTGTCCCCACATCCCAGACGCTTAGACCCTTCCTGGTTCCTGGGTTCCAGGATACAATTCAGTTCATCAGGCTTCCGTGGCAAATGATTTTTTGCCCACTGAACCATGTTACTGGCCCCTACTCTATAACTGAATATCCTTTTGCTCTAGGGTTACCCTGAACCTATTTCTTAATCAGAACATTCTGAAGACATTCACAAGTGCCTTGGAGGCCTGCTGCCGTGGGATGGATTTGGCTGCTGTGGATATGTCCAGTTCTAGAAGCCACATTTCAGGAACGCTGCTGACAAATGAAAGCAATGCTGGAGGTCTCTATCTCCTTCCAAGGAAAAACGTGACTATACCAGAGGTTAGTTGCCAAGAGCCTCTGTGATTCTTTGTAAGGAAGACCTTCCTGTGGATTAGTGATACTTAACAATCTGATGGAATCGATGAGGGGAAAGCTAAGATGTGTTGCTGCCATTGACTTTTAACTTTGCTTCTCTGGAAGCTATACCACACATGGTAGCTCCAAACATCTCATCCTCTGGAAGCTACCAGCCAGCTCCGAGAGCGAGGGCTTCTCCTTTTCTTGAGCCAATTCCAACTTTTTCTAGTTCCTTTCATCACCAGTCTGTTCTGTCTGCTGCATGAGGACCCTTCACACCCTGAAAAAGAGCTCTGCCCCTTCCTTCCTCCTAGAAATTCTGCAAGCAAATCATTTTTCTTTATCTCTGTGCTATGGTAACAAATCCTTAAACATCATAGCTGACCTTTTGTTTTAACTGCCTCCAATCTCCCATTGCCTTTATGAAAGTATCATCCCCAGTGGCAGAATGGTCACCTGGTATGCTCAGGATTCTGGGTTCCAACCCCAGACTCTAGAAAAAGAAGCACTGGGCCTAGAGCATAGCTTTGTGACCCCTTTGTTCCAAGAGCTCTATTCCCAGGTACACTCCTGAATCCTTCACATACATAATTGATTCTTCTCGTCCGCTTCTCTTCATTTGTGCATCTGTCTTTTTTTTCCGTGTGTGTGTGTGTGTGTGTGTGTGTGTGTGTGTGTGTGTGTGTGTGTGTATCCATGCACACCCTCACCTGTGGGGGTCAGAGGTCAAGAATCAGTTGTTATGCCAGGCGGTGGTAGCGCACGCCTTTAATCCCAGCACTTGGGAGGCAGAGCTAGGCAGATCTCTGTTAGTTCGAGGCCAGCCTGGACTACCAAGTGAGTTCCAGGAAAGGCGCAAAGCCACACAGAGAAACCCTGTCTCGAAAAACAAAACAAAACAAAACAAAACAAAAAAAAGAATCAGTTGTTTCCCTGTACTACGTGGGCTCCTGGGATTGAACTCACATCATCAAGCTTGTCAGGCTTGTACCCTCGCCTGCTGTATCATCTTGCTGACCCTTGTAGATTTTTTTCTATGTTCTAATGGCTCTGGTCTCATCCTGCTTTCTACAAGCCCCGTTCAGAACCTTTCCCTGGCCTTCTCTTCTTCCCTAACTTCTTGAACTAGCTCAAAGAAGAGCAGCTGCAGTAACTAAGGGAAGTTGAACCATCATGGAAAAATAAAAACCTAGAGAAGTCCCACGGCCTTTGCCTTGTCTCGCTCAAAAGGTGGAGCCTGGAATAGAGATTTGCAAGAAGCCAGTTTGATTTGCAGGGTAATTCTGAGGAAGGACCAGAAAGGGAAGTGATACTGGGCAGCTGGGGCCCAGTCCAACCAGGATCCTTTTAGAGGAACTGTGGAGAATGTTCTTCACAGAAGGAGCTCCAGAAGGAAGAAACACCCATGATTCCTAGCCTTTCTTTGTAGAATGAACGGATGGTGAGCTTGCTTTTCTTTCCAGGTGTGTGGAGGATCAGGATGGCTTGGGTCATTCAAAAGCTTCCTTGGTCCTGCTCTCAGTGCTGTCCACCTTGGTTTTAAGGCAGAGTCACTCGAGACCCTGGGCTCACTGATTAGGTGATCAATCAAGGCTGGCTGCCAGCTGAGTTCTAAGGGATCCATCAGTCTCCACCTCCCCAGCACTGAGATTACAAGCATATACCATCTCACCCAGATTATTTTTGTATCAAAAAATTTTTTAATCAATTGAATTTGTTCTTTCTTTGACAATTTCACATATGTACATAAATGCACACTGACCAGTCTCTCCCGCCCCATCTCCCTAATACTTACTATCTCCTCCACCTTCCCTACAAATTTCCTTCTCACTTTCATATCTGTGTGCTTTGTTTTGTACCCCCTGAATTTAACCAGGACTGTTGGTGTGAATTAACTATTTGTTTCATTCTTTCTTTGTATTTTGTTTCCATTTGGTTAATTTCTGCTCTGATCTTAATTATTTCTCCCCATCTTTGGGTTTGGTTTGTCCTTATTTTCCCAAGGCCTTAAGGTGTATCATTAAGCTATTTATTTAAAATCTCATTTAGAACTATAAGCTGTCTTCTGCATTCACTGTATCTCATGTTTTAATATGCTGTGTTTTCATTTTCATTTAATTCTGTAATCTTTATTTCCTTCTTGATTTATTCTGTGACCCATTTATCACTCAATAGTGTATTGTTTCATCTCTATGAGTCTGGTTGCTTTCTGTAGTTTCTCTTGTTGTTGATATCCAGCTTTATTCTGCTGTGGTCAGATAGGATGTAGGATGCAGGATGCTACCACAAATGTCCTAGATTTGTTAGGGCTTGCTTTGTGTCCCAACATGTGGTTGGTTTTGGAGAAAGTTCCACAAGCTGCTGAGGAAAATGTGTATTATTTAGTGTTTGGGTGGAATGTTCTATAGATGTTTATTGGGTGCATTTTTTTTTGAGATGTCCTTTAACTCTAGTGTTTCTCTGTTGAGGTTTTGTCCAGATGATGTGTCTATTGGTGAGAGTGGAGTGTTGAAATCTCGTGCTATATTGGGGTTAATCTGTGACTTTACACACAGAAGTATTTGGGGAATTCGGGTGTGCCTATGTTTGGTGCGTATGTGTTTAGAGCTGTAATATCCTCTCACTGGCATGAAGTGCCCTTCTTTAGCTTTCTGACTGGTTTTAGTTTGAAGTCTATTTCATCTGGTATTAGAATTGCTACACCTGCTTTGTTTTTAGTTACATTTTAGTGAAAATAACTTTTTGTATCCTTTTACCCTATGGTAGTATCTCTCTTTGATGATGAAGTGTGTTTCCTGCTGATAGGAAAAAGATGGATCCTGTTTCCTAATTAAGTCTGCTGTCTGTGTCTTCTCATTGGTGAACTGAGACCTTGCTATTCAGGATTATTATTGGAAGATGTGCATTAATTCCTGTCATTTTGTTGTCATTCTTTGGCTTTATTTTTAGTTTATTTTTGTTTGTTTGTTGTTTGTTTGTTTTTAGACTTGCTTTGATTAATTGTCCTGGTATTGTTTATTTAGTCCCTGTGTCCTCTTCTGTTTATCTTCCTCTTCAGTCTAAAGTATTCCTCCCAGTGTCCTCTGTAGAGCCAACTTATAGTCACATATTCCTTTAGTCTGTTTCTGTTGTGGAAAGTTTTTACTTCTCCTTTAAATTTAATAGACAGTTTTGCTGGGTATAACAATATGGGTAGGCAGTTGCGGTCTCTCAGAACATGGGATACATTTTTTCAAGACTTTCTGGCTTTAAAAGTTTCTATCCAATAATCAGCTATGATTTGATGGGACTGACTTTACTTGGAACTTAACCTTTCTCTCTTGCTGTTTCCATACACTTTCCTTAGTCTATGTTTTTAATTTTTAACTATACTAGATAGGTATGTAACCCTTTCTCTAGATTTGGGAAATTTTTTCTATAACTTTATTGCAGATATTAATAATGTCTTTGACCTGGAATTCTTCTCCTTCTATGCCTATTATTCATAGATCTATTATTTTCATTGTATATCAAACTTTCTGCATATTCTCTTCAGGGTTTTTTTTTTAATCTATCATTTTCTTTGATTGAGTGATCAAGCCCTGATACTCTGTTTTCTACATGATTTGTTCTCTGTGTGAGACTTTAAACTGAGCTTTTTATTATACTGAGCTTTTCATTTCCTGCTTCATAATCAGTCTGGGTTTTCTTCAATATCTCTATCTCTTTATTGAGTTTGACATTCGTGTCATGAATTGTCCTCATTATTCAATTCATCTGTCTGCTTGTGTCTCTTCGGGCTTCAGTCATTTTATTCTTGTCCTCCTGAAGTTCTTTCAGGTCTTTATCTGTGTTCTCTTTGAAGTCATTGAGCTGGTTGAACGTGTTTATGATTGTTCTTTGAGTTCTGTCTTGAATTTTTGTCTGAGTTGTTCTCCCTGGGGAATATTATGATAGGATTGGTGGTTTTAGGAGGAGGGGTATCTCATCTTGGTTTATTGTATTGTTTGTGGTTTGGCAAGGAGGCTTAGGCATCTGGACTTGGGATGTTGGCTGTCTGGGTTTTCAGCCCACCAAACCAGAATCCCAAAGTGGAGTGGTGAGCTGGGTGGCTTAGAGGAGCCTAAGAGGGTGGAGCCAAGGTTGAAAGGGGCAAGACAGGACTGGGTAGGGTAACTTACTAAGGCTAGGACTGGAAGGACTTCATGAGGCAGCTGTGGCACACAGGCCAAATGTAGAACAGGGCTGTTGTGGGATCATCGACCAGGGCAGGACTGAGATAAGGGACTGTGTGGAGAAGCTAAGATGCCTGGGACTTGACGAAGATGTAGCCAGGGTCTGAGTGAGGGTCAGAGTCACTTACTGGGGCCAGAGGGATCTCAAAGAAAGACTGTGGCACACTGGACCAGAGGCAGAGCAGGCTGGAGCTGGAGCAGAGGTGAGGTCATTTACCCAACCAAGGGCCAGACTGAACAAGTCACAGGCAGCTTTCTGTGTAAGTATTGAGGATCAAACTCAGGTTATCAAGCTTGTACAGCAAGCATTTCACAGTTGAGCTATTGCCCCAACCCCTACAAAACCTGAATTTAAACTGAATTGAAGTTTGTTTGTTTTTACTATTTCTTTTTTTAGATACAAATAACTAAGATATCATGGATGGCATTATCTAACTTCAGGTATGGTTTGATCCAGGTTTCTCTCCATAATCAGTTTCATTCCACCTTTGCTCTGTCTCTTGGCATTGATCTCTCCACTCAGGTCCATCCTCAGACAGGCTCTGCCACACAGTGATTCTGTCAACAGCAAACTTAATGCTACTAACTTAAGAACCACAAACACCCTGAGTAAAGCAACTTCATATGTATATTAGTTTCCTGTGGCTGCTGACAGGTTACCACATATTGGGAGGCATACTACAGCAAAAGTCTGTTCTCTCTCATTTCAAGAGGGCAGAAAGCTGAGCTAGGACTCTTGGCAGAGAACTTCACTACCTTGAGAGGCAATTTCAAAGACGTTGCCTTTGCTTCTTCCAGCTTCTAGCAGCAGCCAGCACTCCTTAGCTCGTGACCACATTCCTCCACTCTGCCTCTATCTCCCCATACCTTCTGTGGACAGTTTACATCTTATCTGTTCCCCAAAAGCTCTGTGTTGTGTTGTGTTGTGTTGTGTTGTGTTGTGTTGTGTTGTGCTGTGCTGTGTTGAAGGTTGAATGAATGCAGTAGTGCTCAGAGGTGGGTGGAGCCTTGGATCATGAGGACTCTGACCTCATCATTGGATTAATCTAATGATGGACTAATGATTGGATGGCATATTGGGGAATGGTGGGAACTTTAGATGAGACCAAAGTTAGAGGACGATCACTGGGGCCATGGCTTTACTGTTCTCTCCTCTCTTTTCCTCTGGCTAGCCCACTCTCGCGCTCTCTCTCTCTCTCTCTCTCTCTCTCTCTCTCTCTCTCTCTCTCTCTCTCTCTCTCTCTCTATCTCTCTCCCTATGTATCCTAGCTACCACGAGGTGAGCAGCTTTGCTTCTTCATATGCTCCCACCATGATGTTCTTTCTCACCAAGAAACAATGGAGCACGTGAGTGCGGGCTGAAATCTCTGAATTCGTGAGCCAAAACAACTCCTTCCCCCTTTAAGCTGATTTTCTCCAGTGTTGTCATCACAGTGATGGGAAGAGGCTCACACAGTCTATTTCTCTCCTCCCACCTCTCGGTCCTTACGTCTCTTATCGTGAGTTATGTCCTAGGTCCACTCCAATAGTCCAGAATGGTCTTTTGATATCAAGGTTCTTTTAACTTAGTTATTTTTGCAAAGAACTTTTTCCAAATAAGATTATATTCACCAGGGCTGAGCAGGAGGCCTTGGACATATCTCTTCAGAGGCTGTCGTCCCACACATGACAACAGGTTTGTAACCTGTGCAATCTCAGAGGACTGTGCTCTCAGAAGGGCGCTGAGCTCAGTTCAGAGATCCACTGTCCCCGTCTTGAAATTCATTATTGATGAACACGAAACTCAACAGTTTCATTTCATACTGGGATTCAAAAATTATGTATCCAACCCTAGCCTCTTGTATATTTGTTTACTCATTCATTCACTCATTCTTTCGTGTGTGTGTGTGTGTGTGTGTGTGTGTGTGTGTGTGTGTGTGTGTGTATGTGTGTTGTGAATGTGGGTAGAGTGGCAAGTGTCCCGTGGCATGCCTGTGGAAACAGAAGATGACTCACAGGAGTTAGTTCTCACCTTCCACTATGTGAGCTCCCGAGATGAACTCAGGTTTGGCTTGAAATCTAGCCCAGTGCATTTCACAGGCCACCAGGCCCCTGGAATTTATGTGACTTCTTGGTTATTAAGGGATTGGAAGGTTCTGTGAAGCACCCAGTTTAGGGCAGCTAAGGAAAGCTTGACATTGGTGATACCCTTGAACAGAAATATGAAGGATCAGGAGTTACCCAGGCAAAAACAAAAGAGAATGAAGGCCTGAGGGCAAAGGGGAGAATATATGCAAAGAAGCGGAGGGAGAGAAAGGAGACAAGTTTGAGGGGCTTGTTTGTCTAACTTCCCACTGTTAGGTACAGCCAGAGTGCCAGGGATACTGACCACAGGTGATGTTCCCAGCCAGGCGGGATGGAGCCGGGGGTTAACCAAAGACGTGGGAGGCAGACAGCGTTCCTAAAATGACACAAGCACTTTCTAACGGGCATCTTGTCACTTCCCTCACCGTCTTTTTCCATCTGGTTGACCAGAATTTGGCTTAAGTCAATAGTTCCTCTAGACACTTCCTCTACCTTCTGAAAAACAAAAATGTCAGCAGCAGCAGCAGCAGCAGCAGCAGCAGCAGCAGCAGAAGAAGAAGAAGAAGAAGAAGAAGAAGAAGAAGAAGAAGAAGAAGAAGAAGAAGAAGAAAAGGAGGAGGTGGAGGAGGAGGAGGAGGAGGAGGAGGAGGAGGAGGAAAACAAGAACTTGGCCAGTATCTCAGAGTTTACTTGCCCAAGACTTTCTGTCTGTATAGATACAAGGATCAGAAAGCATTCAGACCAGCAAGGAGACAATGGCTTCTTATCAGTAGATGCTCTTAGGTCGTTCAAACAGAAAGAAAAAGCATAGAACAGGGTGGCTCGTGCCTGTAATCTCAGAACAATGGAGGCTGAGACAGTTTAAGCCACAGTAAACTCAAGGCCAGAAAGGCCTACATAGTGAGCCCTACGTAAAAGTCAAACAAAATCCACGTGAGTCCCTGCATACAAAGTGGTAAGTGTTTAAAATCTCAGAAATGAGATATTTTAAAGAAAAATACAAACCGAAGAAGTGAGAAAAGATTGGTAAACCAATTTCAATAAAACTGGGGAGATGGTTTAGTCAATAAAACTTTTGCCACACAAGGAAGAAGACCTGAGTTCAAATCCCATAGCCCTCACATAAAAAGTCAAGCACGGGGCTAGTGAGATGGTTTAGCTGGTAAAGGTCTTTTCTACCAAACATGATGATCTGAGTTTAATCCCTGGCATCCAAATTCTGGAAGGGGACAACCAGATCCTCCAAGTTATCCTCTGACCTCCACATACATGTCATGGAAAGTGCGCGCACACACACACACACACATACAAATAAATGTAATTTTTTAAAAGCCCTGGCTCTCTTTATTTTTTTTAATAGATGTATGCACATATAACCCCAGCACTGAGGAAGTGGAGACAGGAGGGTCCCTGGAACTTGCTGCCAGCCAGTCTAGCTGAGAGACCATATTAGTCAATGAGAGACCGTGTCTTCAAGAACAAGGTACAGAGTGACTGTGGAAGACATCCAACATCAGCCTCTGACGTCTTCACTCACAAGCACACACATATATGAAAACACACACACACACACACACACAAATAAATTTCAATAGGTGAGAAATTTAAGTTTCCATGGGGTAAAATGTTAATAAGATCAAAAGAAGAAAAAAAACTTGCAAAACCCATGTCCAACTATGAACTGATTTTCTTAGTATTAAAATATCTTTGCAAGCTCGGTGTGGTGGTGCACGCCTTTAATCCCAGCACTTGGGAGGCAGAGGCAGGTGGATCTTTGAATTTAAGGCCAGCCTGGTGTACAGAATGAGTTCCAGGACAGTCAGGGCTACAGAGAGACCCTGTCTCAAAAAAAAAGATTTTTGCAGAATTAGAAAGACAAAAACTGGGGCTGGAGAGATGGCTCAGCATTTAGGAGCACTGGCTGCTCTTGCAGAGGACCTGAGTTCAATTCCCAGAAACCATGTGGTGGCTCACAGCCATCTGTAATGAGATCTGGTGCCCTCGTCTGGCATATAGGTATACATGCAGGCAGGACACCGTATACATAATAAATAAATAAATTTTTACAAAAAAAAAAAAGACAAAAACCAACAACCCCAGAACAAAACAAAGCTGGCAGGGAATCAGAGCCAGAGTCTGTCACAGGAAAAGAAACCCAAACGGTTCATAAACGCTTAGATAGTTCCTGACTTCACTGGGGACTCACAAAATATGGTGACATGTTCAAAAGCCTGCCGAGAGGTTAAACAGGAAATATCACAACAAACACCTCACACATTGTTGGGGTGAGCATACACTGGCACAACTCCTTCGGAAGGAAATTGCAAAGCAGCCTCAAATATTAGAAATGAGGAAGAAGAAAAGAAAAAACACGTTTGAGCCAGGAACTGTTTGGAGACTCTGTCCTTGACACATACTCAAATCCGAATCAAGAGGTAAGTCCATTCCTTCCCCAGGAGTAGGGGAACGTCCCTGAGCTTACACGTAGAATGTCACTTAGTCTTTTAAAAAGTGAAGTGGATTTTCATGGCTTTGACATAAAAAGACTTTCCAAGATGTACTGTCGAAAGCAAAAACCTTGGGATGTAGTCACAGAGTGGAGGGGACACAGAGCTAGGGGCTATGAGAGAACCTTTCCCAGCCCTCCCATGCACTAGAGCTGCAGCTTACCAGAGCTCTTGCGTAGTGTTCACAGGCCCTGGGGTCCACCCTGGGCACTGCACATAAATGAACTGTACAAAGTAAGAACTAAAATCACACACACACACACACACACACCAGTTAACCACTGATAGGCACTGAGGTCTTCCAAAATTGTTTCTGTTCACATATAAATGCTGAATGAATTTTCAACTCTCATTCATTTGGGGGGGATATTGTTATTGTGATTTCTGAGATAGGGTCTATGTCACCCAGGCTATGCTCAGATTCCTCATCCTCCTGCCTCCACCTTGCCCAGTGATAGGGCTACAGGTGCTCACCACCACACTGTCTTCGCTCATGGGTTTCTCTCTCCTCTTCCTCCCACATACATAAGCAAGCTCTTTTCAAATACAGTTCTGAGGCAGACCTGAGAAACAGACCTGTCCAACATGACTTAGGTTGTCCTCCCCAAAAAAAACTCTAAGTTCATAGGAGAATTTGGAGTGCTACCTGAAGAGCTAAAAAGGGAGGAAGAGAGAGAGTTTGAAACAGAAGGCACCAAATAAGACCAAGACAGTTCGTTTGTATTTCTGAACTGACAGCGTGTATCCTGGAGATGAAGAATCCGCAGAGCGCCGCGACAGAGGACAAGTTCAAGTGTGAAGGTAATTGGGGGGCATCTGCCAACTGAAATGGGTAGAGGAGGAGAGAGCTCAAGCACATGAAACAGGCCAAAAATAAACTTGTCGGAGAAGCTGAGTAATAATGCAACCAGATAAGAAAAAGAAAGTGTTGGAGAACAGGAGACATGATCAGTATCGAGCAGAGCTTCTTAACTTCTTAACCTTCTCCACTCCTCATCCCTTTTCAGCTGAAAATTCTTTTGACCGTTTTTTTTATTAATTGATTTTTTTCTTTGATGATTTCACATCTGAACCGAATGCACACTGACCACTCAGTCCACCCTCTCCAATCTCCCCAGTACCCATCTACCTCCCCTGTTCTCTACAGATCTCTTTCTCATGTTCATGTCTATTCATTTTGTTTTGTGACCCACTGAAATTTAAACCAGGGCCATCTGTGTGGCCATGGGTTTGGAGATAACCGTTGGAGCCCAGCGGGCACAGCAGCGGTCATACAACTAATGGTTCCCTGTCTCGCAGAATCTATCAATAGCCAACAGCTCAGCAGTAATGGGTAGGACCACACGAGCCCCTTCTCAGCCAGGACTGATTGTTGAAAGCACCAGCCTTGTGTGGCCTGGGTGCAGGTAACTAAAGTCCGAGTTCGTAGTCACAAAGCTCCTGCAGAGTCTAGGACATGGCATTTCCAAACCCTTTACTCTATCTTTCCATTCTTACATACTTCCACCCCTTCTTCTGTAGCGTTCCCTGAGCCTCAGAGGAACCGGCGTAAATGTCTTGTTTAGGGCTGAGCCCTCAACCAGCACTTGCTTGGCTGAGTAATCATTATATGACTCTGTGTATAGAGATATGTAAAATAGTTATCGAAGCCAGACATTCAGTGATAATAAATTATGGAGGAATTTATTTTAAAGCACTTCTTTGGTATACATGTAATCTTGCCACTTACTAAAATTTGAAGTAAATTTGCATATCAATGAAATGGATGATCTTGCTATTTTTACATAAAGAGCTAAATCTTGGGCTGGGGATATAGTTCAGTGACAGCGCACTTGTCTGGCATGTGTTGAGACCCTAGTGCTGCAAAAGCAACCAAAAATTTAAATCTTGACTGAGTATTTGATACTTCAGAATGTAGAGTATCTTTAATACTTTTTTAGTTGATCAATGGATATTTTAGTGTGTGTGTGTGTGTGTGTGTGTGTGTGTGTGTGTGTGTGTGTGTGTGATATGTATACAGGCACCCATGGAGGCCAGAAGGCCCCATCACATCTGATGTCATGGGCAGTTGTGAGTAGTCTAAAACTTCTGGAAGAGCAGCACTCTTAAACACTGAGCCATCACTCTGGCTCCTGTACTTTGATTTTAGAACCGTTAACACTGAGAACTCCACTTCACATAAATACTTAACACAAAATGGCAGAAATATCTTTAGGTCCACTTCAAAAATTATTGGACATATATATCTATACTAATTCCAGACCTTTGTTTAATGATTTTTTCCTTCTGTCTTTGACTATAATTACATCACTTCTCCTTTCCCTTCCCTCCCTCCAAACCCTCCCATATGCCCCTCCTTTCTCACTTTCAAATTCATGGCCTTCTTTTTCATTAATTGTTGTTGCATGCATATGTGTGTGTGTGTGTGTGTGTGTGTGTGTGTGTGTGTGTGTGTATATGTGTATATATATATATATATATATTCCTAAGTATAACCTGTTCAGCCTGTGTAGTGTTACCGGTAGGTGTATGTCTCCAGAGCTCACATTTGTTATTGTATAACAAATGGTGTGCTCCTCCCTGGAGAAGACTGTTTCTCCTACTCCCATCATTCCTTAGTTGCCTGTAGCTCTTCGCATAGGATGAGGCCCCACGGTCTTCCCCATCCACTTTCGCATGTCTGTCGTTGTCCTTGTTCAGCTCATCTTTAGGCAGTCACGTGGGTGAGTTTTTAATGGGTGTGACTTCTGACATCGCTAGGAGACACAATCTCACAGCAAATTCCCTGATCCTCTGGTGTTGTGGAATAATCTTTTTGTACACTGTGAAGATGTGTCACTCAGATTGGTTTCATAAAAAGCTGAGGGTTGGAGAGATGGCTCAGAGGTTAAGAGTACCGACTGCTCTTCCAAAGGTCCTGAGTTCAATTCCCAGCAACCACATGGTGGCTCACAACCATCTGTAATGAGATCTGGCACCCTCTTCTGTATACATAATAAATAAATAAATAAATAAATAAATAAATAAATAAATAAATAAATAAATAAATAAATAATAAATAAAAAGCTGAACAGCCGATAGCTAGGCAGGATTTTCAGGGCAGAAAAGACCCTGGGAGCAAGAAAGGGTGGGGATGTGGAGAGCAGCCAGTCAGAGATGGAGAGGGAGCAAGATATTCAGGAGGATAGGTAAATGCCTCGAGGCATGTGGCACAACATAGATGAAAAGAAATGGGTTAATTTAAGTTAAAAGAGTTAGTGGAACAAGCCTCAGCTGTTGGCCGAGCTTTCATAATTAATAATAAGTCTCCACGTCGTGATTTGGGAGCTGGCTGGCAGGACAGAAAAATCTGCCTACACTCTGGTTCTTCAGTCTTTCCATCCCTGTCTTCCGCAATGTTCCCTGAGCCTCAGGTGCAGGGGCTATTTTCAGGTGATTCCATGGTGACTGGGCTCCACAACTCTGCATTCTGACTGGTTGTGGTTGTCTGTAGTGGTCTCCATCTGTTGCAAAGAGAAGTTTCCTTGATGAGGGGTGAGGACCACACTTATCTGTAGCTGTAAGAGAAACTATTTGGAATGTAGATAGGGACTACGTTGGTTTAGTAAAGTGGTGGTTGTAGTTTCTCCTCCAAAATCCCTGACTTCACTAGCCCCGGGCAGTGGGCCAGGTTCCCAGTAGCAGGCGTGATCGCCCTCTTCTTGACGGAGTCGTAAGTACAATTAGTGAGTTGTTAGTTACCAGCAAGTTACGAATGCCACTACTGCACCCTTAGGGTTACTGTGCCATGCTGGTTGTTGTTTTGGTTCACAGGCATCAGAGCTGGGTAGGACTGTTGGTTGCTGCCCTCCTTTGGAAGCTCGATTGGTACCTTCTAATACCAAAGGTGCTATGAGAGCTGGTCCTCAGGAAGGAGAAAGCATTCAGGTCAGTTCCAGCTCAAGGGCCTCTGGGTCCTGTTCCTGAAGTGCATGGTGTCTTCAACAATAGGGGCGTACCTTCCGCTTCTGGGGGCCAACCGAGAGAAATAGCAATAGCGTGTTTGTCTTGAGAGTCTCTTGAACAGCCCTCACCAACAACTCAAAGAAGGGATTCTCACATCTGGTGTTGGAGTTTTTGATAGGTATCTTTGGAGGGAGCTCTGTCAGCCCAGGTGAGAGAATTTCATCTCAACTATATATATTGAAATATATTGACTCCTTATGACTATTCAGTGATTTTTTTATATAAAACTTTGCTCTGACTGGGTGGTAGTGGTGCACCCCTTTAATCCCAGCACTCAGGAGGCAGAGCCAGGTGGATCTCCATGAGTTCGAGGCCAGCCTGGTCTACAGAGCAAGATCCAGGACAGGCACCAAAACTACGCAGAGAAACCCTGTCTCAGGGGCGGGGGTGAGGTGGGGACTTGGGTTGGCAGCTCAAAACAATGTATAAAAATCATGTATTTCAGCAGAATGCAATCCAGACGTATGCTGGCTTGTCACTTGTTGAGGAACGACAGTAGGAAAATCGGAAAAATCTTTGTTTTCTGTAATTGAGTCCCTGTGTTTCTGTATTCAGAGCAGAGAACTCACACCATGAGGGCATGGGCAGTGTGAAGTGGCCTGGGCTGGGTTCAGAATCAAGGCTTCAGTGAGGTCATGAGATGGTCCTGCCAGAGACACCTCAGTTCCCTGTATGTATGGCTTTCGACTGACTTTGGTCACCACACATTTAGAAACAACTCACTGTTGCCGAATTATTCTTGAGGCCCACATTCAGTTACGTGATGGGCAGTTTAAGGAGCTGTGATGTAAAGATATTGGGAAGGTAGCTCTCAGGAAAGGAAATACAAAAACAGCTTATAGACACAGGAGAAAATGCTCCATCCCACGCACCATTAAGAGGATGTAATTAAACTACAGTGTGGTGCTGTTTTCTCCTACCAGACCAGCATCCACAAAGTGGATGCTCAGGTAGGCTGTGAGCAACTACCTGCATGTCAGAAAACAGCGCCCACACACACACGTCAGGTGCGCAGCCTGCCCAGCGACTGATCCATTCTGAACTTCAGTCCCTTTTGCCCTTCAGCCTGGACCTTTGCCAACAGACCAGCATTCCTGTGCTAGATACTCAAGGGTTGAGAATGTGTGCTCTTTGGAAAGATGTGTCTGATGTGAGCACCCTGACACTCTGAAGAAGATGCTCTTGGCTTTAACTGGCCATCAGCGTGTAACTCCCCCCGAAGGGACTCAATGCGCTCCTTCCTATCTGTATTTCCGGTCCCTCCTGTCAAAACCCTGGGGTCTGCTATGGTCAGGGGTGTGAGGTTGCTGAAGCAATGGCAGGAAAACACGAGTTTCTGGGCAGTCATCTCAGATGTATTCCTAGGATACAGATGTTAACTGTTTTCCACCAGAGTACTGCTGAATTGAGAATGGATTCAAGATCTGTTTGAAGGAAAAGCCTGATGGCCTGTCCCCTACAGCATGCATGATAGAGTGTGGGGCACTGGAGATCAAACTGACCTATCCGAGCCTGGTTCTCTTTCCCTCTAGCACTGTGGGAGTCTCTTTGACCTCTACTCCCCCTAGCGGGGAACTGTGGTAGCGGTGGTGTTTGGGGGCGCAGCGTGTGAACAAGGACGTTTTTGAAGGTAGAGTGGAGGTGGGAATGTTTTGGGGATGGGGTCGTATGGTATTGGTGCTTGGGGGCAGGGTAGGGTGGAGTGAGGTAGGGTGGTATTTGAGGGGTGGTCTTAGCTTCAGGGAATTAGCCTGATGGAGGTTTGTCTTGAGAGCCTTTTCCTGTTTGTGCACGGAAGTCCCGCTCTGCCCCCTGGTGGAAGCCACCCGAAACTCAAGGAGAAACGGACTTCCAGGCCGCGTTTGATTGTTTCTGGCTGTTTCATTTTGCCTTAGCGTCTCACCTACCTCAGACCAAGTTCCAGGCCTGCCACTGTCCTTGACGCTCTATCACGTGTACTGTCATGCGAGGGCTGCTCTAACTGAGCCCCGCAAACAGAATGGCTTTAAAAACAAAGGCAAGGGTTGGAGGGTTGGCAACGCATACAGCCATGAATAATCTCCCAGTTCTGGAAGCAAGCTGTCTGACGCATTGACTGAGCCAAATTAAACTCCTTCCAACGCAGGTAGAGTCTGTAGAGGAGTCTTTCCTGGCCTCTTCATAGCTCCAGAATTTCCAAGCAATCTTCTCTTGGTCACGAACGTGTTGCTTCAGTCCTCAGCCTTCAGGGGACTTGCCTTCTCTCTCTGCGGTCATCCCTCTGTGCCTCTCTCTGTATCTGCAATTCTGTTTTCTAAATAGGACAATGCTCCTGTTGGATGAGGGACCACCTACTCATTAGACATCATCTAAGGGCTGGGATTAGAAAGTCAGCATGCAATAAAATGAAAAGTATCATACTTGGTTTACAGTAACCCCAGTGACCTTGAATTGAAATGTCCACCACAGACTCCTGTTGGAACATTTGTTCCCCAGAGAGTGATGCCGCTTTGGGAGGCTGTGGAATCTTTAAGAGATGCGGCCTAGCTGGAGGAGATGAGATAGGCCACTAGGGGCTAGCCCTGGAAAGTTACAGCCTGGACCCTGGTTTCAGCGCCCTCTCGGTTTCCTGGTTCTTAGAAATACAAACAGCTTCATCTTCATGTTCCCATGGCCACCATGGCTTACTATTCTGATGGCCTGAAATTCTAAAACAAATAAACCTCTCCTCCATTAGGCTAAGTTGGGTAGCTTTGGCGGAGTTGTTTGCCCGCAGTTACTAACACGGCATTAGCTATAATCACACCATTTTGTAAAGCTCCTCCATTTTGGTTAAAGTGACAATTCCTGAAACCACAATATTTTGGTTTCTAAAACTAAAGTAACTTGTTTTTCTAGATAGTCTTTCCTCTCTGCCTTCATTGGCTGATTCAGAAACAGCCTGTCTGTAAGACTCTGCCATGTACCAGTCTTCAATTGATGTAGAAGAAACTCAAAACAATAGAATTGATTTTACAAATGATCTGCTAATAAGTTGCTTAGGAGACATTAAATCACACAAATGGGATTTAGCTAAAGGAGCTCTGCCTCCAAACTACCCCAAAGATAACCAGGCCTGTAAGAAATAAGTGGAAATTTAGGATGCAGGGGTATAAACGTTTGTTCACCAGGATTGACCTGTCTTTAGGCTCCTTTCTCATAACAATGGAGACAGCACCCACTTAGAACCAGCCATTGGGCCCATCTCCTAAAACCAGGCAGCCCAAGGGGACAGTTCAGGGTCACAGCCATCACTAAGTCTGGGTCTGCAGTTAAGTCTCCTGTGCCCTTGTCAGGAAAAACACACTTCTGCCAGGTTGACAAGATGGACCTGGGTAACAACTATTCAAAAAGAACAACACCATTATACTTAAGAAATATTACTAGTAATATCTTTGCTGTGTAAATCTCCCATGTGTCCAAGTAGACAGACTTGCAATCTCCTTTCTCGGTTTAAATTGTTCAAAATGTAACCTGAGGCCAGGACCTACACGAGATTCAAGAATGACAGGGTGTGTGGAATGCACGTTAGTAAAGTCCTCCACTCAAGGACCACTCCTGTTTGGGCGTCAGCCATAGAGCGCCACCGAGCACCTTTTCGATAAGGAGCTTTCTCCTTGTTTTTCCTGAGTACTTGGAGTGATTTCTCACTGAGGAGGCAGGTCACAATCACATGCACAGAACCTCCCTGCTTCCTCTGAAACCTGGAAGAAGAGAGCCAGCCCCACGCCATCACTTGGGCCTGTGTCTGTCTGTGGATCTGTGGCACCGACAATCCACACAATGTTCCTCTTGAGCTCAAACCCAAAAACCTTCACACCTTGTCTCATTCTCTGCAATCTTCCTTGCAACCCAATGTTACAGCTACCCCAGTTGTCCTGTCGCTCGGGCAGAGATTTGATCTTTGAATTTCTAATCTGATGATCTAGCCGAACATGGTGGCCTTGCTGTGTGACTCCATCCTTCCTCGCACCCATCCAGACTCCTCCACTCAATGACTGGAACTCGGGAAGCAGACTTTCTCTCACCTCCTAGGATGATTTGATTTGTGTTTCTATATATGGAGCCATAATTTTCCCCAAAGTAGTGTCCTCATCTAGAAGTTTCTACCACTCGTTCAGCCCTTTAACATCCTGCAGTCTCAGGGGGATTCAAGGGAAGATCCTGGAGGAACGTGTGCGTGAACAGGGAAGGGAGGGGACAGAAAGCACAGTCACCCCCTGGAGCAGCCCCTGTCTCTGGGGAGAAACACAGTGGTCACTGATGCATCCTTGGCTTCTGAGCATCCCTCAGAATAATGCCTTGGATCTACAAACTAATGAGCAAATCTCCCTTTACTAATGGTGCAGTGTTGTGTTCCCCCTAATGAAGGTTGATTGGCACCACATTCAAATGCAAATCTCAGTCTTTGTTTCTTTCACATAACTTCTTTTTTTTTTTTTTTTTCCTTTTAAAGCAATGCTCTGGGGGAGCTGAGAGTCTCAGCTCAATTGCAAATCTAAGATGGGGGTTGAGGTTTTACTTCTTCAATTCCCTCCCAAATTCCCATTTTCTCAGAGCCATCAAGAAAACTATGTTCTTTTTGAGTTCCCCTTAAATTTAAAAGAGATGATGGGCTCAGAATTGAATAGAAGTAGAAGCAAGTTCTGATGGAGCAGGCCTACACCACAATAATAGAGGAGCTGGGAGCTGGGTCTCCTGCCTACTCCCCTCCACCCATGCCACCATCACCCACAGCCACCCCCCTCCACCCCTCCCACTACCACCCACACCCACCACCTTCCACCCATCCCACCACCAATCACAACCACCCCTTCCACCCATCCCACCACCACCCATACCTACCCCTACTCCACCCATCCCATCACCAACCACACCCACCCCCCTCCACTAGTCTCAGGGTCTTACTGTCTCATGCTCTTACCAACTCATTTAGCTCAAGAATCACCTAGAAGGGGCTGGAGAGCTGGCTCAGTCTATAAACCGCTTGGCATTCAAGCATGAGTACCAAAGTTCAGTCCCTATCACCCATACTTAAACAAAACAACAACAACAACAAAAAAGGACCAAGCAGTGGTGCCGGCTTGCGATCCCAGCACTGGGAGGCAGAGAATCTCCCGGACCCACTGGCCAGCAGGCCTGGCCTAATCACTGCTACCCAGGCGGTTTCCTCAGTGTTCATCTGTCTCCAGTCCGGTCCGGACAGTTCTGCAGAAAGCACTGGTGATTAGGACGAGGAGGAGGAGGAGGAGGAGGAGGAGGAGGAGGAGGAGGACGAGGACGAGGACGAGGACGAGGACGAGGAGGAGGTCGAGGAGGACAAGGAGGACGAGGAGGACGAGGAGGACAAGGAAGATGAGGACGAGGAACTGAAGCATCCTCTGACGGTAGCATGAGTTTTGTTTCTTGTTTGCTTGCTTTCTTTTACGTATTACATTTATTTATCTATTGTGGTCATGTGTGGAGGTCAGAGGACAGTTTGTTCAAGTCAGTTCTCTCTGTCTACCATGTGGACGCCCAAATCAAATGAAGGTGGTCAGGCTTGGCAGGCAGTGCTCTCCCCTGCTGAGCCACCTCACAAGGCCAAGAGTCGCTGTTTTGTTTTGTTTTGAAGTATGGTTTGCCACAAGTGGTCAAAATGCAGAGATTAAGTGTGTGTGAAGAACTCAGCCACAAAGGAGACATCTGTGTAACTCCCCTTCCCTCCAAGGCTTAGGAGCCGTAGTAGAAAGGGAGGCAGAAAGCGTGTAAGAGCCACAGGTGAAGGAAGACTGAGGTGAAGCAATATCTTCTAGGCACGACGGGGCAGCTGTGCTCGTGAACTGTGGTTCACGAGCGACTGTGGTTGCTGCATAAGGCCTGCACAAAATCGAGCCAATCAGCATTCTGACGTAGGCATGGGAGGGACTCAGAAGCTCCCACCTCTACCTCAGGAGCTATTGGCAGTCGATGGCTTGGGGAGAGTGAGAGTCAGTTTTCTTTAAGGGTATGGTCCCCGGCAGGTCACCACACTGCGGTGGATAGCTCCGTACCCCTGGGTATATGGGCAGCACAAATAGGCCCAGTGGGTCATCCAAAAAAAAAAAAATGAGGCCATAAGTTTGTGAAGGAGTAAGATGGTGGGAGGTGGATCCGGGAGGAGTTGGGAAAATCAAAATAAAATTGTATGCATGTATGAAATTCTCAAAGAATTAATGAAAACATTGTGTCATATTAAAACTTTTAAGCGTGGTCTAGGCTAAGGAGACAGTTCAGTGGGTAAAGTTCTTGTTGTGGAAGTACATGACCAGGGATCCCCAGACCCCACATCAAAGTTGCTAAGTGTGGAGGCCCATTGGTAATCTCAACATCCAGGAGGCAGAGACAGAGGGTCAAAAAGCGAGCCACCCAGATAGTCTAGCAGCATCGTTGAGCTCTGGGTTTAAGTGAGAGACCTTGCCTCAATATACAAGGTGAAGGAGAGTAACTGAAGAAGACAGCTGACCTCAAGCTCCAGCCTCTACAGGCACACAAGGACATGCACATACATGTAAACACACATGCACACCCCTACACACACACTGAAAGGGTTTTCCATTTAACATGGTGGAAAACCTGACAACACCAAACATGTACAAACACTGTACAACAACATGCATGGATTTCACAAACGTGAAGTCAAGTGAAAAGTATACTCCCCCTGCCAAAAAAAAAAAAGATTTCTTAGTAAATCTATAAAGGCTGCGCCAAATGTCTGGTTCATGGTGCATTCTAAGGTGATGAAAACAGTATGGAAAGTGAAAGAGCCAATACCAAAGATGCTTGAGCATGCTTTCCTGTGGAGGAGAAGAAAGATGAGGGGCATGAGGAGCCCTGGTTCCGCTGGCCTTGGTCCCCTTCTCGGCCTGGGTGGTAGCTCCTGACACAGGTGTTAGCATCCCCACACTGACCACTTATAGCCTATGTGTTTTTCTGTATGTGTCCATTACAGTTTGGATACTGAATATCTGTAACATGAATCTTAAAAGTTCTTATTAATAAAAAACAAACCCAGGAGTCAGGTATTGGGGTGAATGCTGAAAAACTAGAGAAGCAGAACAAGCCACAGCTACCTCACCTCACCAGTTCCTTAGCTGATCCTGTTTCCTCAGACTGGAAACCTCTGTGTCCTCATCCGGAATGAATCTGAGCTGAACTGTGCTACTCAAAGCCTAAAAGCTTAACCAGCTAAAAGCTGGTTAATCTCAATACCAACCATAGAAGACGTGGAGGTCTGTATAGACAGGCAGTGACAAGGAGGTCATGTGGTTGGGTTTACAACCAATGAGAAGGCAGAACAGAAAGGCAATAAAAAGACAGATACACAGGAAGTAAGTCTCTTTCTTAGGGGAAGGACGGCAGCGGCAGTGAAGGGTAAGAAGGCAGTTTTAAGTCTCAGCTCTTAGCTACTGCTCTGACCTCTTGGGCTTTTAACTCAGCATTTGGCTCTGTGTTTCTTACTTAATAAGACTGTTACATCTACAAATATCCTCTTGTGTTGAAGGCTTGGTCCCCATTTTGGTGTTCAGTGATCAGGCTTTTGGGAAGTGCCTGGACGGTGAGGGTGCAGATGTCATCGGTGGGTTCATCTGCTCAGGGGTTCATATTTGATGACCTGATTGGGAGGTAGAAGTGCCTAGCCAGAAGAAGTAAGTTATGGAAAGGGGCCACTCAAGGGTTCTCTCCTCTCTTCTTGTCATACTGATTTTCCTACTGCTGTGAAGAGACACCATAGCCAAGGTAACTTATAGAAGGAAGTACTAAATTGGAGCCTTGCTTACACATTCAGAGGGGGATTCCATTATCATCATGGCAGGGAGCATGGCGGCCACCATGGCACTAGAGCAGTAGCTGAGAGCTACATCCTGATCTGAAAGTTGGAAGCAGACAGAACAAGACATGGCCTGGCTTGGGCCTTGGAACTTCAAAGCCTGCTCCCAGTGGCACACCTTCGCCAACAAGACCACACATCCTTTCCTTTCCAAGACAGTCCCTCCACGTGGGGATCAAACATTCAAATAAATGAGCCTGTGGGAGCTGTTCTCAACGAAACCACCACTCTCCTCTCTCCCCTCCCCTCCCCTCTCCTTTCCTCTCTCCTCTCCTCTCCTCCCCTCTCCTCTCCTCTCCTCCCCTCTCCTCCCCTCTCTTCCCCTCCCCTCTCCTCTCCTCTGCTCTCCCCTCCCCTCTCCTCCCCTCCCCTCTCCTCTCTTTTCCTCTCCTCTCCTCCCCTCTCTTCCCCTCCCCTCTCCTCTCCTCTGCTCTCCTCTCTTTTCCTCTCCTCTCCCCTCTCCTCCCCTCCCCTCTCCTCTCCTCTGCTCTCCTCTCTTTTCCTCTCCTCTCCTCTCTCCTCCCCTCTTCCTCTCCTCTGCCCCCTCCCTCTCTCCTTCCTAGCACTGAGAAGTGAGTAGCTCTGCCCAACCACATGCTCCCTGACACAGTGCTCAACCTCTCTGTCTCAAACCAGCGAAGTCAAACCACCAAAGTGAGAACCTGTCGTCCTTTGAGATCTCTTTTGTTTTGTTTCAGGTATGGAGTGCTGAACCTAAGGCCTCACACATGCTGGTCAAGCATGCACCACTGAGCTATATCTCCATGCCTCCTTTTATATTTTATTTTGAGATAGGGCCTCATTGTGTAGCCCCAGCCTCCTAGGTGGTTGGAATGACAGAGCTGGGCCACCAGGATGTCCGGTTAAGTTGTTTATCAGGTGCTTTGCTCCTGCAGTTAAAAGCAAGTTAATAAAATGTGCTATGTACCCCCAGAACACCCAAAACACCCTCAAAATCTAGTCTACAGTGCCTTCCTTTGGCTCTTCTGGGCACAAAGGCTCAGACTAACCCCAGGAGTCTGTTGGATAGCAAATGCTGTGCCATTTTCCTCACACCTTCCCTCCACACCTCAGGTAGACCTTCCAGAACCTTCTGCTGCCACCTAGGCAGCAGCAGCCCCTACTGCTACAGAGGCAAGTGAATATTGCTGTTGGTGATGGATGGGTGGAAGGTCTTTATTCAGCTAGATGTGGTTCCAAAGTCATAGGAACAATGCCCACGTTCTGCCTGGGTAATGATCCCACTTGGAGCAAGGCTAGAATTTGCTTTGTCCTAAGCTGGACTTCCAGGAACCTTTAATTTCCTCTCAGCCTTAACTCAGGATATATTTTGGTGACTGATGTGGGTTTGTAAATCCAAGAAAGGAACAGCATGGTATGATTGCTAACCTCTGTTGTCAACCTGAATGCATTTAAAATCACCTGGGAGACACATCTCTAGATGTGTCCATGAGGATATATCTAAAGAAGTTAACTGAGAGAGGAACACCCGCCCTAAATGGGCAGCACCATCCCACAGGCTCAATAAGAAGGCTAAAACCATTCATCTCTCTCTGTTTTACACTGTGGACACAATGTGCCTTGCCTCCTTACCAACATGCCTTCTCTGCCATGATGCATTACAACCCCCCAAACAAAGTAACCTTCCTCCCTCCCTCGCTCACTTCCCCCCTCCCTCCCTCCCTTCTTCCTTCCTTCCTTCCTTCCTTCCTTCCTTCCTAAGTTCCTCCTGTTGGACATTTGTCACAGCAATGGGATAAGTCACTGGTCCATAATATCTGTGTTCCATGAACCCAGAGAGCTGAGGACAGAGTTTGGAAGAGAAAAGGTAAGTGACAGCTGACCTCAGAGGAAAGGAGGAAGGGCCGCCAGAGCACGGCCAGGGCTAAAATTCTGCAGAGTCTTGTAAGGCACAGATACCACCAGTCAGTTCCCAGAGCTGAAGTCCCCTTGACCTAGAAGTTCTAGAAATTATTCACCTGCACACCAAGACTCCATTAATCTAAAGTGCATTTTGAAAAATAGTTCTGGAAGGACACGCAGACAGCTACCTACAGTGATTCTCTTGAGGACATGGGACAGCCCCACTGATCAGAGAAGACTTTTGACTCACTCCGATGTTTACAAGGAGAATTCCTGCATTTGAAAATGGGAAGGGAAGAGAATAAAATCTGATTGCTAAATGTTAATGGCTGCCAGTAAACTGCTCTTGGGTGAAGAGATGAGTGGCCTCTGGATGTTGCTGAGACAGCTGGAGATTCACAAGTGATTCCTGAACGTGAACTGGGGTGTGAATAAGGGACCATAGCGTGAGACGGTTTGGTCCAGCTAGGCAGTTCTGTGGTCTTCACTCTAGGGAAGCACACCGGGGAGCCTGGGAAACTCCTCCAGCTACAATGGTCATGTAGAAATGAATAAAAAGTACAAAGCAAAGGGACAGCCTGGCCATGGCGGTGGTCCGTAAGTTCAGCATCTGGGAAGTAGAAGCAGGGGGATCAGGAGTTTCAGGCCAGTCTCAGTTATGCAGCAAGTTTGAGGCCAGTCTGGGCTACATAAGTCCCTGTCTCAAACAAATCAAAACAAAAAAGCAAATGGAGGGGACAATCTCGACAGCCTTCAAGACGTGTGGGGGGAGCATGTGTGGAGGTCAGAGTTAATTCTCTCCTACCATGTGGGTCTCAGGGATTGAACTCAGATCGCCAGGCTTGGCAGCAGGTGCTTTTACCCCCAATGAACCTCTCACTGACCCCAGAGTACCCTTGTTATTGCATATCCCCACTCCTACAAGGTCTGATCATTTATTTGTTACTCTTAAAGACTTGTTTTTGATTGAACTCAGAAGTAGAAAGCTCTCAGCAAGGACAGCCTACATCTCTTGGCAATCTGTTCCTAGCATTTTTCTTTGGCTTCCTTCATTCTCCTGGCCAAAAGTTTAGCATATTCTGCCGCTTCCTCCTCGTTTTTCTTGTGAGTTGTCTCTTCAAGGCAATAGATTGGCATTTGTGTTGCAGGACACATGGAGTAACAAGATGCTGAATCTTGGGTGCTTTGGTCCTGGGCTTCTTTACCTTCTTTGTTTACGGGCTTTCTGACACATAGTGTTGGACATCATCTTCTTTAGAGAGACTGAAAAGCTTTCAGATTCTGCAACTCTTTTAGGTCCCAACAGATGAGGTACAGTAGTATCTGTCAGTCCAGGAATATCTCCCCCCACTTTTTTTTTATATACAATAGCTAAGTTGAGAATACTCAGATTGGCACCCACAGTGCATCCTCAGCCAGACCTATGTTTTCTCTTTCCAGTTCTCCCCTGTCTATAACAAGAATGCCCCTGACTCAACAGCAGCTGCACTCTGAGGTGAGTCAAAACCTTGTTTGTCGTTCCCACCACTGACTTGGACCATACAACCCTTCCATCTTCACCCAGAGCATCAGCAGCTACTTCTATGGCCCTGGATTCTCACAGAAATCACGAAGCTTGCATTCATCATCCACTCCAATGCGTTTCTGACAGTGGGTGTCTGGGAAAGAGAGATTCAGCTTCATCTTGACACAGCCAACTGCCAACACCACGTAAAAGAGGTTGTCATTTCATCTCAGTGAGCACTGACTGTATCTGGTTTGTTTTTACCAACTTGATTGACATACAGACTTTACTGGGACACAGGTAATATTCTATATAAATTGTTTATTCAGATCTTGGAAGATTATATGCTGCTTTTAATCCTTGTCTTTCAAGCATGTCACATGATAACACTAATGAATAAAAGTACCACCGCATTGCTGGGTTTTTGTTTGTTTTTGAGACAGAGTTTCTCTGTGAAACTTCCCTGGCTATCCTAGAACTCGCTCTGTAGAGCAAGCTGGCCTCAAACTCACAGAGATCTGCCTGTCTCTGCCTCCAGAGTGTTGAGATCAAAGGCATGTACGGCCACCACCTGGTGCATTGTTGGTTTTATTTGTACTAAAATATTAAAGGTGGGGACAGAGAGACAGCTCAGTATTATGAGTATTTGCTGCTCTTCCAGAGATGCTAGTTTAGTTCCCAACATCTGTATCACAGGTAAGTCACAACCACCTCTAACTCCAGCTCTAGACACTCCAACGGTCTCTTCAGGCCTCTGTGGGCACCTGCTCACAGGTAGCATACACACACACAAATAAAATCTTTAAGATATTATAAAGATTTAAACAGAGTGATCTAGGACATATGTAAGCCAGATTAACACAGTTGGTAACGGCCTCTTCTTACTAAAGTCTGGGCCTGCAACGCACAGGCCTACTGCTGTGTTGGTGAAGTCACACCGTGGCCACTACTTTAGATGCTTCCACTAGAGGGCGTCAGCAGACCTCTAAGGGAGGCTGATAAAACAGGGCACAAGAGGAGAGGATCTTTTCTTTCAGGTGTCAACAACCTGCAGGCAGTGTGCCAACAACTTTGCCTTTCACAGAATGAACAGAGTTTTTGTTTTGTTGCTGAGTTTTTATTTATGGGGTGTTAGGGATTGATACCCAGGACTTCACACACATTAGGGTAACACTAACCACTGAACTTCACCTCTTTTCTTTAAAAACTTTTATACTGAGACAAGATTTTACTAAGTTGCCTTGAACTCACCATGTAGCCCAAACAGGTCTTGAAATTTCAATCCCCCTGTCTTAACCTCCCCTACAGCTGGGATTATAGGCTTGTGCCACTAGACTCCGGCTAAATAAAGTTTTCTTGGACCATTACTGTGTATATTTATTTACTTTTTTTTTTTTTTTTTGGTTTTTCGAGACAGGGTTTCTCTGTGCAGCTTTGCGCCTTTCCTGGGCTGGCCTCGAACTCACAGAGATCCGCCTGGCTCTGCCTCCCGAGTGCTGGGATTAAAGGCGTGCGCCACCACTGCCCGGCTATTCATTTACTTTTGATCCAGGGTGGCTTTCACATTACAAGGGTAGAATGGAACCGTGGTAACAGAAATATCATATCCCTCAAAGCCAAAAACATTTGCTGTACAGTCTTTGCAGACAAAGCTTGCTCCCTTCATTCTAGATATACATACTCCCCAAAATGGTCTGTGGGCCTGATAAGGGTCTACGTCCATAGTTATAATAGCTCCACTAAGATAGGTACTACAATTATCCCCACTGCACACATGTGAAACAGGCACAGCGAGGCGAAATGAAATTCCCAGAGTCGCACTGCCAATCATTACTGGAGCTGAAATTTGAACCCAGGTAGCATGGTTCTCGAGGCTGCTCACTAAACAACCAAGGACAAGGCCTCCCAAAAGTTTGTGCAAGGGACAGAAGAAGCCCAAAGTGGCCACACACAAAGACCTTTTGGAAACAATGTGGAAAGCTGGAGAAAGACGGAGCTGCACTCCAAGTGATAGACGATGTGCAGCTTCAAAGGCAGGACCCTGGCAGTTCACAGTCAAGCCCAGCGGTGGAACTAGAGTGATGCCAACCGCGCCAGCAAGAACGCGTGTTTCAGCAGTATACCCTCTCCCAGGGTTACTGCAGAGAGTTCAATCAAAGTAAGAAGTTAGGGGGCTGGGAAGACAGCTCAGTCTAGAGAGTGCTTGCTCTGGAAGTATGAGGACCTGAGCTTGAATCTGTGGCACCACATAAAAGCCAGGTGTGGTGTGCAGCCACCAGGCAGATTCCCTGGAACCCACTGGCCACCCAGCCTAGCCTCACTGGTGAATCCTGGGTTTAGGGAGAGGTCTTGCCTCAAAAAGATAAGGTGAGGAGTCTTTGGGAAAGACGTCTGATATCAACCTCTGGTCAGGCACGCACACGCATACACAAATGCAAAAAGATAAAAGAAAGGAAGGTCTGAGCCACGGTCGGTGCCTGGCTGTCTTTCATACTCTAAGGTCAGAGCCAACGTGCCTCTTTCCTTAGTATGAAGTGATCACCTGAAAGAACCCAAGAGACAAGGCTGGAGAGGGCTATTCCGGGTGCGAGTGCCAGAATGCAGGAATATTGAGAGCCAGGTGGAAGCTGCTCACCACACAAGCATCCCAGTGGCCACAGCAGTGAGAAAAGCCTAGCGGTGACCCCCTGACTTCAACTCCCACTCCTCAGAGTTCACTTTGCTTGTAACTTCGTAGGGGGACTTTTTTTTTTTTTTTTTTTTAAGGTTGCTGAGAAACAACTGGCAGGCCAGTCCCCACCAGACTCTATCTGGAGACTCCAACAATGTTTCCATCTGCACTGACTCCAACAATGTTTCCATCTGCACTGACGGATTGTCTCCAACAATGTTTCTATCTGCCCTGACGGATTTATGTTCTCAGCAGTGAGACAGAACCCAGTAGACTGCTTGGCACCTAGAGGATGGCAGACTCCTCAATGCTATCAGCTTCAGCTGGTGTAGAAGTGAGGCTTTGTACATGAACACCGAGGAGCCTGAGCAAAATCGACACATTAAAGATGGGGACGCTTGTTTCGAATTACTGGCAGGTGCTGGTGGCTGACGTTGGTTAGGATTAGTGGGGTTCAAAGCAGGTTTGGAAATATATTTAATGTGTTGGATTTGCATATCCTTCATAAACTATCTTTGAAGATCTAGGGGTGTTGTCCCAGGGCAACATCTAACATGTGTGAGGCCCTGGGCTCCATCTCCAGTACAGAAAAAAAAATTACCTTTTTCTGAGCAATTTCAATATTCTGGTTGGAGGGGGGTGTTCTGATTAAGGAGAAAAGCTTGGAAGTTACTAGGAATAATGATTTTAAGATTTAAAAAAAAGTGTGTGTGTGGGTGGGTGGGTGGGTGGGTGGGTGTGGGTGTATAGTGTGCGTGTATGTTGAGTGCAAGTGCCTGCAGAGACCAAAGAGGGTGTTGGATTTCCCTGGAGTTGGGGTTAAAGGTGATAGTGAGTCACCTGACATAGGCAAGGTATAGATTTATAGAAATGGATTAATTCAAGATGTAAGAACTAGATGGCTAGAAGCCTGAGCCACTAGGCCAAACAGTTTAAATAATATAAGTGTCTGTGTGTTTATTTTATAAGTGGGCTGTCGGACTGCCAGGGTTTGGAGGGACCGGAGAGAAAACTCTCCAGCTACACCCAACTCCTTGCTGAGAAGGTATTGGTAATTGATGGCTCCAGGGAGAAGGAGAGTTTGTTTTCCTCAGAGGCTGTGGTCCCTGGTGGGTTGTCCACGCTCCAGCGGATGACCCCACACCTATGCACACAGAGGCAACACGGGTGGAACTCAGTGAGCTAGAAGGAGAAGGAGGTATGAAGCTTGGAGTGTGACATATTAGGGTCCTGGAGAATTGAGGCAAGGAAGCAGGGAAGACATGATCAAAATGCATTGTACACATCTACAAAGTTCTCTGAGGAACACAAATACTATACCTATTCCCAAACCACCTGGTCTGGATTTGGTCTTTTCCTGTATATTTGTTCTCTGCCTCTCTAGGATATAAACCAGTAGCAGTAGGATCATCTGTCTTGCTTATTTCTAGAATGCTTGCTTTTCCTTCAGTACCTGGCAAGCCAAAGTATTCAAGAATATTAATAATTAATTAATCATTCATTCAAAACTGAGTCTAAAAATATCAGCGTCAGTCAGGAGATTGGTAGAGTTTTCAATGAGAAGTTGGTAGTCTGACTATGAAATTAAACATCTTTTGTGAATTACTTTTATGCTAGGAAGTGACACACTCACCTCTTAAATATTAAATTAGAATGCACTGAAGTGCAGTTACAGAAATTCAAATGTAAAACTGGGGAAGTGTTTAATTAAAAAATACTTATGTGATTGCTTGGAAACCAGCAATTTCCCAAACAGACAAAAGGGCTTAACAATTAAAAGTAAGCCCCGTACCACAACTGACATTGCTTTGTGACCTTGAGGCTATTAATTCACATTCAGAACATGGAGCTAATGCAATTACCCAGCTCATATTTAATGGAAAAGTTAAAAGGGGAGAGCTGGGAGGTGACTCACTCAGGAAAATGCTTGTCACACAAGCATGGATACCAGAGTTCAATCGCCAGAACCTACCAAATAGGTTCAGCAGCCTGAGCTTGTATCCCGGTGCTAGGGAGGAAGAGACAAGAGGATCTCTGGGGCTTGCTGGTCAACCTGCCTAGCCAACTGTGTGAGCTCCAGAGTCAGTGAGAGCTCTCACTTCCAGAAGAACCGAGTTCAGTTTCCAGCACTCATGTAACTCTAGCTTCAGGGGATTCTGATGCACTGTTCTGGCCTCTATCAGCATTACACTCACTCACACACACAAACTCACACACAGACATTCACACAGACACGTAAATAAAATATAAATAAATAAATAAAGCAGTGGAGAATGATAGAAGAAGACAACCCTCAATGACCCCTGACCTCCAAATGCATACACACATGCATGTGCACATGTGCACACACAAAAAAAAATTTAAAAAGAGGCAATACTTGTAGAAGATCTATCCTCATAAGAAGTAGCCATCATGTTATCTTCAAAGTTGGCACAATACACACACACGCACACACACACACACACACACACACACACACACACACACACACCCCGTACATACTTACATACATACATACACATGTAACATTTTAAATGGTAGTTTTAGAGAAATGAAACTATGAGAAAACTTTGGTAATCACTTAAAACAAAGTTTTAAATATATATTATGTCCATAGGATGTACAAACTCACCGTTCAACCTCTTTGATCAAAGCCTATTGGATACTGTGCAGCAGGCAACTGTCAGACTTGGATAGGTAGTTATGGCCTCTGCTCTTAAGGAAACCAAGCTCTTGGTAAAGGTCATCAAGACAAGGTCATTCTAAGGTGATGTCACCATTACAGTGCTTGAGAAAACTCCAAGAGGTTTCCAATGGACCCAACTACTGATGGCCATCAGAAGTAATCCCTAGATGAGTGAGTTTTTCAGCACACTGACTATGGATAGTCTACTACATCCATCCTCCTTCCTAAAATATAGGACTTTTGGAGAAGACTTCATTTCCCATCCTCTCATGTGCCAAGTCAGCCAAGTTCTAGTCAATGCGATCAATGTGAGAGGAAGTGATGTAAGCAACATCCAAGCAATGCACATCTCAATGGAAGGCGTGTGCCCTTCCTTTTTGCCTTTCCTCCCTTCTCATTGACTGAAATATAGATGAAGCTGTATGTGATCTTGGACCACATTAAAAGAAGGAGGAGAAGGAGGAGGAGGAGGAGGAAGAGGAGGAGGAGGAGGAGGAGGAGGAGGAGGAGGAGGAGGAGGAGAAGAAGAAGAAGAAGAAGAAGAAGAAGAAGAAGAAGAAGAAGAAGAAGAAGAAGAAGAAGCAGCTTCCTCAGAATGGCAGAGCAACAATTCGGAAGGCACCTAGCAGGCTAGCAGACTTCCACAGCAGAGATATTGTACCACCTTCAACTTTTACATGAGAGATAAGTAAACATGCATTTGGGCTGAGCCTGGTCTGATTTCTTCTAATTTCATTTTTCTGAAGAGCTGGAGATGGCACAGTGGATAAGAACAATGGCTGCTCTTCCAGAGGACCCAAGTTCAATCCCAGTACCCACATGATGGTTCACAACCATCTACAACTCCAGTACTAAGTGATCTGAAGCCTTCTTCTGGCCTCCATGGGCACCATGCAAACTTGTGGTGCAGAGACATACCTGCAGGCAAAACACCTACACATACTGCAGAAATAAATAAATAGATAAATAGATAGATAGATAGATAGATAAATAAATAAATAAATAAATAAATAAATAAATAAATAAATAAATAAATAAATGAATGAATGAATAACCTTTGCCTCAATCAAGTTGGCCTATGGCCATGTCAGTAAGACATTTCTAAATTGCTAATGATTAGGATGGGCCAGCCTATTGTGGGTGGTGCCACCCCTAGGCAGGTGGTCCTGGGCTGCATAAGGAAGCAAGCTGAGCAAGCCAGTAAGAGGAGTCAAGCCAGTAAGCAATGAATATGGGTCTACTCCAGGTTCCTGCTTTGAGCTCCTGCCCTAGCTTCCCTCAGTTGTAGATGGTAACTTATAAAAGGAAACAACCCCTTTCCTCCCCAAGTTGTTTCGGTGGCAGGAATTTTATTTTAGCAACGGGCAAAGTAGTTAACTTGCATGGCTAGCTACCTCCTGACTGAGGGGTGGAAGTCGTCAGTACCCTGCTAGCTCCCTGGGGTGTGCTGCTCAGTGGTACCTTTCTCACAGGCTACTACCCTCCTTTATAGTTTATTCAGGTCACCCCAAGGGGCTTTCCAGGTAGCCAGGGGCTCTGGGAGGGAAGTGCATCTGGCACAAGACTAAGACTAAGGGAAACCACTCCCCCTACCCCCCACCACCTCTATCCCCGCTCCTGAAGGTGGCAAATGCCAGGAGCCCTACTTCCCATCCTAATTTGGGGAGACCTTGATAACTGTTAGTTTGATCTAAAATGTCCCTCACATGTTCATGTTTAGAATACTCACTCTACAACTGGTGGTACTATTTTAGGGGACTGTGAAGACTTTAAGGAGTCAGGCCTGGCTGACAGAGGCAGGTCCCTAGGAGTGGGCCTTTGAAGGTTCTAACATAACTCCTACTTCCAGTCTCTGTTGCGTGGTCCACCATGATCGGATAAGTGTCTTAGTTAGGGTTTTCATTGTTGTGAAGAGCCACCATGACCACAGCAACTCTTATAAAGGAAAACATTTAATTGTGGTGACTCACTTGCAGTTTCAGAGGTTCAGTTCATTCATTGTGGCAGGGAGCATTGTGTGCAGGCAGATGTAATGCTGGCTGCATCTTGGCTTGCAAGCAACAGGAAGTCAAATGACTCATTGGGCAGTATCCTGAGCATAGGAAACCTTAAAGCCCACCCGTGCAGTAGCACACTTCCTCCAACAAGGCCACACCCACTCCAACAGAGCCACACCTCCTAATAGTGCCACTCCCTGAGCTTCTGGGGGCCAATTACAGTCAAACTCCCACAGGGAGTCACCACTCTTCCTTCCCTGCCCTGATGCACTGAGACACTCTGAAACCCTGAGCCAGAACCGCTCTTTCCTCCCCTAAGTTAATTCTATCAGGTGCTTGGTCACAGTGACCTGAAAAAGTAACTAATAGAGTAGCCATGCTGTGTTACTGGCATGTTGTCTCCATAACCCAAAGCACAGGGGGCAGCTGGGAGTGAAGAGTCACAGGTTCAGGACCTGTGACAGCCTCTCCTTCCCGGACAACCTGTGGGTAGCCCACCCTTTCCTGTTCTTGTGGTGCTCAGCAGGAGGTCGAGAGGGCAGATTTTTGCATTGCCAATCTTGACCTGACTAACAACCACCATAAGTGGTTCAGAGACTCCAGAAGTCATGAAAAGAGATGGCTAAGCTTTCTAAGGAGGAATTTTCTGAAGGTGCTGGAAATTCCTGGTGGTTTTGGTTTGTAAGTAAACTTTGTGAAATACATTGCCACCCAAGCCCCCAAAGTACTAAAAGATGAACTTGCACTCACACATCCTCAATGAGTGTGTCAAAGGGTTCTCCTTGTGGGGGATGTTACCAGTGTAACATCAGGCTGGTGCTCCTGAAGAAGGCACACTGTGCTGGACTCTTCAAAGCCTGTGTATGCTGATGAAGATGTGGCGGTCCCTCACAGGTAGCTTTAGAGGTGATATTGTGTCCTTTCCAAATTGAGAGGCTGAGAAGCTGCTACAGCAAGAACCCGACAGACCCTGTCAGGAGATCTTAGAGCAAACGCTTACCAGCTGTTCACCAAATAGGATCAGTTGGCTTATTAATGTTGGGTTTAGGCACCTTGATGGAGGGAATGTAGCGTGAAGGTTATGCACTGAATAAGAAGATAGCCTTCAATTTTCCTCAGGCTTGAGACCAAATGAAACAGAACTGTTAACTGGAGAAGTGGGGGTGATCAGCTGTATTGCTTGGGTTTCATATGAAATTTCATGCTCAAGGCTCTGTTCAATTTATATTGAGCCAATTGCTGTTTTAATGGGAAGTCCACGGGATCTCATTTTATCAAACCAATGTGTAAGTGCCAAGACCTACTTTAACATTCACTTTAATTTACTATTTATTATGTCAGAGAATCTATGCCTAATACAGAATACTTGACAGTAATGAGTGCCATGAATGAAAGTTTGGGGGAAAGCTACAGTTCAAGGGAAACACATTTCATATTTAAGTTAGCTTTCTATGATGATAGAGCTGGGCTGGTGACATATCTCGGGCAGTAAAGTGCTTGCCTGACAAGCATGAAGACCGGAGTTAGGTCTCAGAATCTACATTTTAAAAAGCCAGACATGGTGGCACGTGCTTGTAATCTCAGCGCTGGGGAGGCAGAGAGAGGCAGATCCCTGGGGCTCACTGGCCAGCAAACCCAGCCTGCTTAGTGAGTTCCAGGACAGTAAGAGGCTGTCTCATTTTAAAAATTTTTTTAAAAAGGCAGCTCCTAAAGAATGACATTCAAAGGTGTCATGCTGGCTAGTTTTTCTGTCAAGAAGACACAAGCTAGGGTCACCTAGGAAGAAGGGATCTCAGTGGAGAAACATACCACCATCGGATTGGCCTGAGGGCAGATCAGCTGACTAATGATTGTTGTGAGGGGACCCAGCCCACTGTGGGTGTGCTTGTATAAAAAACCCAAACCACGAAGAACAAGCCGTTCAGTGGCATTTCTCCATGGTCTCTGTTTCAGTTCCTGCCTCCAGGTTCCTGTCCTGCTTGAGTTCCTGCCTTGGCTTCCCTCAGTGATGAACTGTGATCAGGACAGGACACGCAAGCCAAATAAACCCTTTCCTCCCCAAGTTACTTTTGGTCATGATGTTTTATTACAGCAACTGGAAAGGAAAGTAGGACAGTTGTTTTCTGGCCTCCACATGAGTGATCACACAAACACACACACACACACACACACACACACATAGGTGCACACACACACACACACACACACACACACAAATATGCACATATATACATGCACAATGAAACGATTATAGAGTCAGAGTGGTTAAACTTAGTGGTACTGTGATTTGAATGAAAATGACCTCCATAAACTCATAAATCTGAATGGTTGGTTCCAGGCTGGTGGACTGTTTAGGAAAGATTAAGAGGAGATTAACATTGTTAGAGGAGGTGTGGCCTTGCTGGAGGAGGTGTGTCCCTGGGGGTGGGCTTCTGAGGTTTCAAAAGCCCACACCAGGCCCAGTCTCTTTGTCTGTCTGTCTGTCTGTCTGTCTGTCTGTCTGTCTGTCTGTATCTATCTATCTATCTATCTATCTATCTATCTATCTATCTATCTATCTATCTCTAGCTCTAGCTCCATCTTGTAGATAAGATGCAAGCTCTCAGCTCCTGCTCCAGCACTGTGCCCATATGCCTGTTGACAGATTCCCTGCCATGACTGTCATGAACTAACTCACCCTCTGAAACTGTAAGCTAGCTACCAATTCAATGCTCTCTTTTATAAGTTGCCTTGGTTATGGTGTTTCATCACAGCAATAGAACAGTAACCAAGACAGAAGTTGGTGCCAAGAGTGAGGTATTGCTTCAACAGGCCTGACCATGATGTTGTTGGAGTAATATGGAAGACTTTGGGACTTTGAACTAGAAAAGTGGCTGAATGCTTGAAGTGGGGCTTAATGGGCCACCCTACTAGGATCCTGGAAGACAACAGGGCTGAGAGCAATGTGAACTATGGAGGCCCAGCTCAAAAGATTTCAGAGGGAGGAATGTTAAATGAAATAAAAGGAATGGTGCTGTCAGGGCAAGACCCCCAACCAGCTAAGTCTCCAACTTGTGAAAAGCTAAGCTAATTCAGCAAAGGAAACCATCAAGACAAAGCTTGTGCAAATGCAAGTCACAGAAGGAGCCAGGTTTCAGTCTAAGCAAGCAGAAGAACTTGGTAGCTTCTGCCACAAGGTATGAGTGAGAGGGGCAAAACAGCTTGACCACACAGCTACCATGACAGGCTTAGAAGCCCAGACACAGCTTCTGGGCAGGCAAAACCTGGACCCAGGAAGAACCATAAGCTGACCACATCCAGTGGGGCCTGCATCTAAGGGGAAATACCTGACATTCCAAACATTCCCTATACCCTAGACAAATGTCAGCCAACCAGGGTTCTGAACCCTGGAAATCCCCTCACCCCAACCTCTGCTATAATAAAAACCCTATCTTGCCTGGGCTTGGGGTTCTCTGCTCTTGCAGCATCCAACAGAGAGAGCAAGCTCCAAACTTGAAATTAAAGGCTCTTTGCTTTTACATACAGGATTCGATCTCCATGGTGGTCTTTTAGGGGTCCCTGAGATCTGGGCATAACAGGTTCAGGCTTTATCAAGGAAGATACAGGTGTAAATGGGTTGTGGAATTTTCCTTCATGGCTAAGGAAAGGCACTGAGGCCAGGTGTATGACAGGGAAGTCCCTGCATGGAGCCCAGAGAGGCCATTGTGTGACTCTGTGAAGCTGAAACCTGAATAGAATTGGAGATGCAACCCCAAGATATTAAAAATGCCAGAGCTGTGATATACCAGCCAAGGGGAGCTGCAGAAAGGACGTAGAGCCCCAGGAGAGAAGCCTGTTGGGGACAGCAAGGCTGGAAAGAGTGGGAGATCAAAGAGCCATCTAAAAAGTCCTTTGACATTGGTCATAGTTACAGAATTTGGAGTTTTCTCTGCTGGGTTTCTGTCTTGTTTTGGTGCAGTATTTCCTCACTGTGTTCCCTTTGTCCCTTTTTATGTTGGAAGTATGTAATTTGCCTCTTGCTTTTACAGGGTGTTACAATTGAGAGATTCCTTGAGTCTCAGAAGAGACTTTAAACTTGTAAACAGTTGACACTGTGAAACATGATGGGAACTTTTGAAGTTGCACTAAATGCATTTTGCATTGAGATATGGCTACAAGCCTATGGAGCCAGGGAGCATAATATGCTAGTTTGAATGAGAATGGCCCCTATAGGCCCATGTATTTGAATGTTTGGTTCCCAGGTGATGAAGAGGTGTGGCCTTGTTAGAGGAGGTGTGTCACTGGGGGTGGGCTTTAAGGTTTCAAAAGCCCATACCAGGCCCATATCTATCTATCTATCTATCTATCTATCTATCTATCTATCTATCTATCTATCTATCTATCTACCTATCTACTTATCTATCTATCTATCTATCTATCTATCTATCTCCCTTTCTCTCCCCTTTCTTTCTCTCTCTCTCTCTCTCTCCACCTTTCAGATAAGATGTGAGCTCTCAGCTACAGCAACAACAAAAAACTTGCAGGACACAGGGAGAAGCAACTGAGAAACTCTAGGCCTATAGGCTGGAGATGGATGCCCCAATATTACAGAGGAACTTTGGATGACTGCCCAGGCATCCAGATGTTTCTGTCATTCTAGAATTTTGGAAGTTGCTTACAATGTACTTCCTGTTTACTTAGATATTATTATATCCTTCTGGGGTCTTTGATGTAGTTGAAGACTAGATAGTTATAATTATAGTTTTCCTTGGTTACGATGAAAGGTAAATTAGATATGAAACTTTAGACTCACAAATATAGGATAAATGATAAAATATTTTCTTTAATTTTGCCAAATACAAATAGACTAGATATGTAACTGTAATTCTTGCTTGATAACTGTTATATATAATATTACTATATTAAAGCTAAAACCTTCCTTTTTGATTAGGGGAAGTGCCGGGGGATGTCTCTTTGTACGCTGTGAATATATGTTGTTCTCATTGGTTAATAAATAAGCTGCTTTGGCCTATGGCAAGGCAGCTTAGAGGCAGGCAGGAAATCCAAGGAGAGAGACAGGAAAGAGAAAGGTGGAATCCAGAGAGATACCAGCCTACCACCCAAGGAGAAGCAAGATGTCAGCAGACCAGTAAAGCCATGGAACATGTGGCAAAATATAGATTAATAGAAATGGGTTCATTTAAGATGTAAGAGCTAGCTAGCAAGAGGCCTGCCATAGGCCATACAGTTTGTAAATAATATTAAGCCTCTGAGTGATTATTTTATAAGTGGCTGCAGGACCATGGGACTGGGTGGGACTGAAGAAAACTTTGGCCTACAACCTCTTCCGTTATTAAATTGATTGTCTCAGTTATGTTGTCACAGTGGTGGGAAGCTGACTGGTGCAAAGCCTGTCACGTTTTGTTTGTGGGTGCATTTTGGCTAATGCAAGTGAAGTTATAAGAGCTATGACAATGGACTGAATCTCTGAACTGTAGGCCACTCAATTAAATGTTTTCTTTTATAAGAATTGCTGTGGTCATGGTGTCTCTTCATGGCCATAAAAACCCAAAGACAGAAGTTGATACTAGGGATTAGGGTGTTGTTGTGATGAGCCTGAACACGTTTTTGTTTGGAATAATATGGACTTTAGGAATCTGGGTTAGGAAAGCAGTGGAATGCTTTAAACACTGCTTAATGAGCCATACTAGAATGAGCATGGAAGACAGTGATGGTAAGAGTTATTTGAACTGTTGGGGGCTGGCTCAAGAGGTTTCAGAGGAAAAGAATATTAATATGTGGCACAGAGACTGTTCTTGTGATATTTTGGTGAAGAATGTGGATTCTTTTTGCCCTTGTTAAATGAGTCTGCCTGAGGCTAAAGTGAAGAGATATAGATTAATTCCGTTGGCAGAAGAAATCTCAAAACAGCCTGGTATAGACTCTGTCATATGGCTATTAGTGTCAACTCTAATGAAGATGTATAATGAAAAGGAGCAAGCTGGGCAAGGTAAATTACAAAATGTAAAATTTGAGGAGAAAAGGAGAACCAGAAAGTGAAATGGAGCTAAATCCTGTGTTCAAGGAGATAAACAGATTAAGAAATGGAATAAAGGGAGTGATGACCTCAGGGCAAGATCCCACCCAGCTAATCTTTCAACTTGTGAAAAGGAATTAAAGAAAAGCTTAGAGCCAGGTGTGGTGGCCCACACCTTTAATCCCAGCACTTCAGAGGCAGAGACTGGTGGATCTCTGAGTTTGAGGTCAGCCTGATCTACAGAGCAAGTTCCAGAACAGCCAAGCTTAGGCAGTGAAGGAAACCACAGAAAACAGAAAGCTGGTGAAGATGTAATTGACCGAGAGGCCATATTCCAGCCCCAGCAGGCAACAGAATTTGGCAGCTTTGGCCATGTGTGGTTCTGACTTTAGAGTGAAGGATAGAAGAAAAAGGGTATGGAATATTCCTTTGCAACTAAGGAAAGCCACTGAGGCCAGGCGTGTGTCAAGGGTGTCCATGAATGGAGAAGCCTAGAAAAGCCAAGCTGTGAAGAAGCCTGGATTGCCTTGGGGATCCCAAAATGTCAGAGTTGCCAGAGCCATTGAATACCTGCCGAGAAAAGTTGCTAACAGGGAGTAGAACCAATCCAAAATAAAGAAGTATGTTGCAGTCAATAAAAATGAAAGGTGTTAGAGATCTGAAGAGTGTTTTGACATTGTTATTTATTAAGCAGTGCTGTTTACCATGTGAGAGAAGCCGTGAGCCACAACAAAATCCACTATAAGAGTTTATTAAGGGAATAGAGAGGGGGTGTGCATAGGCCTATGGAATGAGGGTGCAGGAAGAGAGGGAAGGAATAGGTAGAACCCACTTTTATAGGTCCCGCCAACCCCCCCCCCCCCCCCCCCCGCACAAGTGCATATGGGCTTACATAGTTATGCCACGTATAGATTACGTGATCACACTGCATGGAAATTATGTGATCACGAAGCAAACAGATTATGTAGGATGACTAAGCATCTTGCTTGGCTACTGGACAGCGCATGCACAGTCATGTAGCTGGGGGCATGGCTAGGAATTCTAGTAGACATCAGACATGGAAATTCAGAATTTGGAATTTGCCCAGCTGGTTTTCAGTCTTGCTCTAGTCCAGTATTTCCTTACTAAGCTCCCTCCCCTACATTTTGGAATGGTAATATATATCCTGTGCCATTCTACATTGGAAGTATGTGGTCTGCTTTTTTTCATTTTGATTTTATAGGGATTACAGTTAAGAGATTGCATAATCTCAGAATAGACTTTGAACTTGAGACTTTAAAATAAGTTTGAAACTATATAGATTATAGGAACTTTTGAGGTTGGACTGAATGCATTTTTGCATTACATATGGCTATAAGCCTTTGAGGGAGTGGGATATGGTGGTTTGAAAGAAAATGGCCCCCAAAGGGAGTGGCACTATTAGGAGGTGTGGCTTTGTTGGTATAGGTATGGCTTTATTGGAGGAAGTATGTCACTGTGGGGGTGGGCTTTGAGGTCTCATATGTGCTCACGCCATGACCCAGTGTCTCAGTGCATTTCCTGTTTCCTTTGGATAAAGATGTAGGACTCTCAGCTCCTTCAATAGCACCATGTCTGCCTGCATGCCACCATGTCACACCATGACGATAGTGGACTTAACCTCTCAATCTGTAAAAGCAGTCCCAATTGAACATTTTCTTTTATAAGAGTTGCCGTTGTCCTGGTGTCTCTTCATAGCAATAGAAACCCTAAGACGCTTTCAAAAGCAAAATGAATAAGTAAAACCAAGGGGTTTATCAGCAGTTACTGTTGCTGGGGGAGGGGGTGTTGCTACCAGTAAGTTACCAGTGCTCACCAGCCACCCACACTCATGCAGGAACCCTCAGTAAATTCTGTGGGTCGTTAAAAAAAAAGACTTGAAAGTAGGAGAGGTTTTTAGAAAAAAGAGGTCTAGAGGGAGCAGAGGACAGATAAGAGAGGGGACAGGAAGGTAAACGCAAGCAAATATTTACATGCAGGCATGAAATTGTCATAGAATAGATGAGAGTGTATAGGGCCTGGAGAGATAGCTCATCAATTAAGAGCACTGGCTGTTCTTCCAGAGGATCCGGGTTCAATTCCCAGCACCCACATGGCAGCTCACAATCATCTGTAGCTCAAGTCTTAGGGGATCTGACATCCTTCCTCTTCTGGTCTTTGCAGGCTCCAGGCACATGAATGGTCCACAAGCATATAAGCAGGCAAAACATACACACACACCCAATTTTTAAAATAAAATTTAAGAAAAACTTTTAAAAAAGAGAGTTTGTATAAGAAAAGTAACCCCAAATTAGACTTTAGACTTTTATTTTTGTATAAAAATGTTATACATTAAGACACAGCATCTCCAAATGCTAAACTTTTCTACAAATTCAATTATGCTCTGCATCTTGCTTCTGGAGAAGGTGGTGGAAGGATAAGGTCTCATTCATGTAGCCCAGGCTGGCCTAGAACTGACTATGTAGCCTAGGATGACCTGAACTTCTGATCTTCCTGCCTCCACAGGTGTGGGTCATCACATTTGGCTAACATCTTTCTTTCTTTCTTTCTTTTCTTTCTTTCTTTTTCCCTTTTTGAAAAAAAAAAGCATGTATCTTATTGTTAAGTCATCAAGAGGTATCAAAATTAAAACCAAAAGGTTCAAGGTCAGACCTAACAGAACCACTAAGAGCATCAAAGGAAGTGAGACTGGGACTTGGTCGAGGTTGGTATGAATTAGTGAGCACTGCAAGGATAGGAGGATAAATGTGAAAACATCCTTCACCTTAGACAGGTGCCAAGGTGAAGAAATAACAGGATAAGGGTCTGGAGAGACGGCTCAGTGGGCAGGAGCTATTGCTGTTCAACCATGAGGACCTGAGTTCAGATCCTCAGTACCCGTGTAAAAAGCTGTGTGCCTGCACACGCCCTGTTGCTATGGGATGCTCTGTATGGCAAATGTGTTGCTCTGATTGGTTAGTAAATAAAACACTGATTGGCCAGTAGTCAGGCAGGAGGAAGTATAGGCGGGACAAGGAGGAGGAGAATAAAGCTGGGAAGTGGAAGGCTGAGTCAGGGAGATCTGCCAGCCGCGACCATGACAAACAGCATGTGAAGATGCCGGTAAGCCACAAACTACCTGGCAAGGCATAGATCTATAGAAATGGATTAATTTAAGATATAAGAACAGTTAGCAAGAAGCCTGCCACGGCCATACAGTTTGCAAGCAATATAAGTCTCTGTGTTTACTTGGTTGGGTCTGAGCGGCTGTGGGACTGGCAGGTGAGAGAGATTTGTGCTGTGGGATGGTCTGTATGTCAAATGTGTTGCTGATTGGTCAATGAATAAATCACTGATTGGCCCGTGGCCAGGCAGGAAGTATAGGCGGGACAAGGAGGAGGATAGAGCTGGGAAGTGGAAGGCTGAGGGAGACAGACACTGCCAGCCGCCATCAGGACAAGGAAGATGTAAAGTACCGGTAAGCCACAAGCCACGTGACAAGGTATAGATTAATAAAAATGGATTAATTTAAGCTGTAAGAACAGTTAGCAAGAAGCCTGCCATGGCCATACAGTTTGTAACCAATATAAGTCTCTGTGTTTACTTGATCGGGTTTGAGCGGCTTGGGACTGGCGGGTGAGAGAGATTTGCCCTGACTGTGGGCCAGGCAGAAAAACTCCAGTTACAAATGGCGCCCAACGTGGGGCAAGAGTTTCCACCTAAAAACTGAGAAAAAAGATTCTAAAACGGAGCTAAAAACAGCTTCCTAATTGTCTCTTTCAAGTTAGCGGCAGCCTGCCGGTTTGAGCTACTGGCGGGTTCCTAGCGTGCGTGCTTGCTCAACCTGCCATATGGCAGGAATGAGGCCTCTACAAATGGCACATTAAGCTGCTTGGTGAATTTAGCCTTTGCTAGTACAAAACAAAAAAAGAGGTTTCTGGGCTACACGCTGCTTGGATAAAAACATAGACCCACAATGGCTCCCAGAGCTGGCGGTAAGCATACTGCCGCCATGTTGGGAAGCTGAGGTGGGCGGAGCCAGCAGCCACAGCTGCTGCAGCTTAAAGCAACAGATTCACAATAAGACAGATTCAGATGTAATAGTTTAAAATATGTGTAAAATATACGTAGGCTTAAAAGAGACAAAAAAAGGTGATATATACAGTATAGAAACAAATACATAGTTTTAAAAAATAAACTCTTTAAAGAGACAGTAAAATTAATATAAAAAATAAGCCACGTAAAGATGACTATTACACAGAGAGTCTGGATTATGTTGTCTTTGGGATTCTTAACTACAGAAAGATGTTTGATTGTAAAGGAAGCTGAGTTATGCCAAAATGTATATTTTAAAGATACCTTGACTTCAAAATTTGGATATAAGGATATGTTGCTTTGAAAAGGAGATTCTGCTTTTGTTTCCACAGAAAGCCAGAAGCTATGGATTTGTTCCAGAGTAAGATACATCAGGTTTGACCAGCCAAGACCCCCTGAAAGGTCTCCGATGACACCATGGCCCAGATGATCCAACATCCAGAACCGTTTCAAGACAACTGGCTCAGATGATACAGCCTCATGGACTACTCCATGATCCTAAAATTTTCTTTGTTTCCCCAGAAGATACAGCGCCCCCCTCCAGCAGGAAGTAGTAAGAGAAGCTACGCCCAAATTCCCAAATATACCAAGCTGACTTTGGAGATGTGTAAAGGTTAAAACCTTCCTTTTTAAGAAAAGAAAACGGGAAGTGCTGTGGGATGGTCTGTATGTCAAATGTGTTGCTGATTGGTCAATGAATAAATCACTGATTGGCCCGTGGCCAGGCAGGAAGTATAGGCGGGACAAGGAGGAGGATAGAGCTGGGAAGTGGAAGGCTGAGGGAGACAGACACTGCCAGCCGCCATCAGGACAAGGAAGATGTAAAGTACCGGTAAGCCACAAGCCACGTGACAAGGTATAGATTAATAAAAATGGATTAATTTAAGCTGTAAGAACAGTTAGCAAGAAGCCTGCCATGGCCATACAGTTTGTAACCAATATAAGTCTCTGTGTTTACTTGATCGGGTTTGAGCGGCTTGGGACTGGCGGGTGAGAGAGATTTGCCCTGACTGTGGGCCAGGCAGAAAAACTCCAGTTACAGATTTGTCCTGACTGTGGGCCAGGCAGGAAAACTCTAGCTACACCCTATCATCCCAGCTCTGATGGAAACAAGAGGGTTGCTGGGGTGGGCTGGTGGCCAGCCTCACTCCAGTTCAGTGAGCAATCTTGTTTCAGAGGAATAAGGCTCAGAATATATAACATGATACCAAATGTTCTTCTTTGGCCTCCATATGTGTGTGCACTTGCACACACATTTGTATATTTGTATATGACACAAATATACACCACACACACACACACACACACACACACACACACACACACACACACACTCACACACAAACCATAGAGAAGAAATGAGAGTTTTTTAGATGTATTCCTTTTTGTGTGAGCCTACATGTGTGTATGTGCACCACATTCATGCAACACCCACATAGAGCAGAAGAAGGGGTCCAATCCTCTAGAACCACACTTATACACAGTTGGGACCCATCGTGTGGGCTCTAGAAACTGAACCCTGGTTCTCTTAACCATTTAGTCATTTATCCAGCCCCATGAAGGAAGAGTTCTAAACCCTCACTGAGTGTTTAAAAGTCATCTTCACTACTGGTGCTGGCTCTGCCGTCGACCTCTTTTTAAATTTTTTTTTTTGTTTCATTTATTTATTTGTGTGTGTGTGCGTGCAGAGGAGAGCTTTCAAGAGTTAGTTCTCTTCTTCCACCATGGGGGCCTCAGGGACTGAACTCAGGGCATCAGGCTTGGCAGCAAGTGCCTTCACCCACTTAGCCATCTTGCAGACCCCTCAGCCTCTTTTTCCATCAGCTCCAGCAGGGGATCCCCCATCTTCGATATCATCATTGGGCAGCAGGTGCCCGTCTTCAGCATGGCGGCCTGTCCCTGCCTGTGACTCCATCCTCAGTCTCAGCTTTCTTCACGGAACTTCTGCATCCATCGTCTCTCCTCAGAGTTCCTCGGCTCTCCTGCTCACTCACTTTTCAGTAGAGAATCCACTTTGTGTTTTGTCTGGGCCAACTCCTAATAACCTAAAGATCACCATCTCTTTTCTACTTTCCGGCCTTGGGGAAGATCCCCGTTGCTCGCTCTTCAAATGGAAGCCTCTTAGTGGGGCATTTTATGATGCTCTGGCAAAGCCCTTGTGCACTGAGCAATCCACAACTCTGCCAGACTTTGAGAAGATCGCCTCTACAGCAGACTTTCTGTGCTTCCTGGTGAATACATTGGACTTCGCAGAAAGAGGCTGGTTTTGCTGGTAATGCGACTTGTCATTGTCTTGGATGATAAGGTTCCTCACAGAGACAGAAAATATAGCTGGAGAGAGGCAGAGACCAAAAAGGGATTCAATTCTGGAGCCCTTGCCCAGATACAAGAAGGAGTCGGCTGCTGCAAGAGGTTGGCCACACACACAAAGACGTTTACTCTTTGTCTCTTCACAAAATGACCTGTTTGCTGTGTGTGTGTGTGTGTGTGTGTGTGTGTGTGTGTGTGTGTGTGTGTGTGTGTGGTTTGTGCATGCCGTGTATATACATGTGTTTGTGAGTGTGTGCAGATGTGTGTGCATATGGAAACCAGAGGGTAACACTGGGTGTCTTTCTCGACAACCTTATTTTTTGAGACAGGGTCTCTCTGAACCTGAAGCTTGGTGATTCAGCTAGACTGAGTGGGCAGCCAGCCCCAGGAACGCTCCCACCTCTGTCTCCCCAGCACCGGATCACAGGTGTGGGCTGCTGTGCCACGCTTTTGACATGGAAGCCGGGGATCCAAACTTCAGATCCTCATACACAGCAAGCACTTGACCCACTGAGCTTTCTCCCCAGCCCCAATTTCGCTTCTTAATAATAATAAATGCTCATTTATAGTATCGTTTGGAGGAACTACAATCTAGTTTGATCAGTTTATCATTCCATCTTTAACTAGTCCCATGATGGTCACTTCATTCTATTTCAAATCAGTCACCACTCTTCAGAGGACCTGAGTTCTGTTCCCAGCATCCACATCAGGTGACTCATAACCACCAACAACTCCTGCTTCCGGGAATCTTCTGGCCTCCATGGGCACCTGCACTCATGTGCACATACTCTCACATGGTCACACATGCATACACATAAATAAAAATACTTTTAAAAAAAAGAGGTGGTGCCTAATTACAAGTGGTTGGATCACTGGCGTCACCATCTTTGAAAGGGATTGTCATTTTCTCAAAACCTTGATTAGTTTCTATAAGAACGAGTTATGAAAAGGTGGAGGCTGTTGCCTGGTCTCTGGCTTCCTGTCTCAATGTGTAACTGCTCTCTTTCCCTACTAGGTACACTCAGCTCCCTTTCTGATGATCTACCATGTTACAGCACAGCCATGATCATTGGACCTTTCAGCCACCACTGTGAGCCAGGTAAATCTCTTTTCTTTATAAAATACTCAGCTTTGTGTGTTTTGCTACAGCAACATAAAACAGACAAATATGAACTCCAACTGAATTCTGACACATTGTGTTTAATTAGATTCTGTTGGAAATATTTCATTTCAAGACTGCATTAATATTCATGCACACTTTTCTCTAAATCATTTGCTTTTGTATTTACAGGGGTGATTCTGAAGTCCAATATGTAAGCGTATAGTAAAATAATAAAATGAATAATATATAAGACATTTAGGAGAGTAGGTATTTATTGAAAATAGCAACTGTGAAAAGTCAAATGTGGAGTGAGCAGGACTGGCCCCAGAGAATCTCAGACAGCAATGTGAATCTAACAGAGTTTCAGGTAATCCAAAAGAGAATTCTAGAACAAAAATTCCCTGCCAAAGAGAACCCACAACAAGTAGTCACTAGCCTTATTATCTTGATCAATACCTGGCTACAGCTGCCTGAGAAGAGGCGTGATAGACAGGCAGATGCTGAAGGGCCAGCAGCTCGGATCTCTGCCACTTCTGGAAACTGATGGACAAGTTCCTTCTTGTAGAGAGTTTGAAATGGCACATCCCAGAGTACCCCACCCATGCTGGCATGTAGTCAGCTGACTCCAGTTTTCTGCTTTGCCACAAATAACACTTAAATGAACTGTCCAGCCAATTGTTCACATCCTTAATTAGTTACTCAGGGTCCTTTCCTAGGAGTGAGTTTGTGCAAAGCTAGCCCATTTCTAGGGGCTTTGATACAGGACACCAAGCTGAACCTTGGGGGAGTCACCAATTTAGTTACAACTTAGTTGACACTGAGGCTGAGTGTTGTGTGTGCTTTTGGACATTTAGAGTTTCTTGTTCTTATCACTGTGTATTCAATGCTCACCTTTTTCTAACTGGAAAAAAAGCTAGCTACATGTAAAAAAATTGCAATCTTTTATTTGAAGGTTACCTTTTTTAAGATTTATTTTTATTTTATGTGTATGAGTGGTCCGCCTGCATGTATGTCTACACACCACATGCATGCAGTACCTGTGGAAGCCAGAAGAGGGCGTTGGAAGCCCTAGACCCGGAGTTACAGATGGTTGTCAACCACCGTATGTGTTTGAAACCAAACCTGGGTCCACTGCAAGAGCAGCAAGTGCTGTAAGCACCCAGACTTACCTCTGTCCCTGCCATCCATCATTTAATATGCATAACACAACCCTCAAACTTCCCTTTGCCTTACAACTTTTAAGTGTGTAAAGTTAGCACTGTTATTCTCCTGCATGGCTGATGGAAAGCCTCCGTCCCTCTAAATTGTGTTATATACTCTTCAGTTTCCTTCCTCATTGCCTGACAAGGAAGGGCTGAAGAAGGACTTATTTTGGCTCATGGTTTGAGAGTACAGTCCAGCATAGTGGGGAAGCCATGAAGGGAGGGGCACAAGGGAGCAGGTCACAGTGTACGCATGGTAAGGAAACAGGAGTGATGAATGCTTGTGCCCAGGTAGCTTTCTCATCTTCTTTTTATTATTATTATTATTATTATTAAGATTGTTTGAAAATGTGTGTATGTACATGTGTGAGTATATACACATGCTATCAGGTGCCCCTAGAGTCCAGGACCCCCTGGAGCTGGAATTATTGGCAGCTGTGAGCTACCTAATATGGATTCTGGGAACTGAAGAGCATAGTGGTAGTTTGAATGCATAATTTCATAAAGAGTGGCACTATTAGTAGGTGTGGCCTTATTGAAGTGGGCGTGGCATTGTTGAAGGAAGTGGTCACTGTGGAGGCAGACTTGGAGGTCTCTTTTGCTCAAGCTTCACTCAGTGCAACATTGAGATCACTTCCTGTTGCCTGCAAGATGTGGGACCGTCAGCTACTTCTCTAGCACCATGTCTGCCTGCACGCTGCCATGTCCCACCACAATGATAATGGACTGAACCTCTAAACTATAAGCAAGCCACCCCAATGACATGTTTTCCTTTATAAGAGTTCTCATGGCCATGGTGTCTCTTCACAGCAATAGAAACCCTAAGTAAGATAAACATTGTGTTCTTAACTACTGAGCCGTCCCTCCAGCCCTATTTTCTCCTTTTTATTCGGTCTGGGACCACAACCCATAGAAGATGTTGCCCACATTTAGGGTGGATCTTCCAACCTCAGTCTGATCTAGATCATGCCTCAAGATATGCCCAGAGATTTGTAAGTCTACAAATCAAGGTGGCAATCAGAACTAACCATGACATGTACACAGACACATTTTTCCTAAACTATTTGCTATTCCATTGTTAAGGTGATTTTCAGGTCTAAGGTGTATATTATGCAAATATATTATTTTTTGTCTTACTGGTTTGTTTGTAACAACCTTCCGGTTTTCTTTAGGCACAGTATGGGCTTTACCGTGCATGGCAGTTAATGTGTTGAGGCAAATAACTTCTCTGCTGAATACATTGAAAGTTTTGATTAAGCAAGTATCTTGAATTTTTCTAATGTTTTTCTGTTAAAAGGACCATTTGATTTTTTTTTACTTTATCTATTATTGAGTTTTTAAATTCAGTAATTTATTTACATCATTAGGTTGTCATTAAGTTGATTCCACATGATAAACTTAAAGTAAGGTCCACCCTGGTAATCAAGGGTTTTTTGTTGTTGTTGTTGTTGTTTGTTTGTTTGAGACAGGGTTTCTCTGTGAAGTTCTGGCTGTCCTGGATCTCACTTTGTAAATCAGGCTGGCCTCGAACTCACAGAGATCTGCCTGTCTCTGCCTCTCGAGTGCTGGGATTAAAGGTGTGTGCCACCACCGCCTGGTGATATTCAGTCTTTAAAATATTATCTCCCAGGCTGGAGAGACGGCTCAGTAGTTAATAGCACTTACTGCTCTTATAGAGGACCTGGATTTGGTTCCCAGCACCCACATGGAGGCTTATAAACATCTATAACTCCAGTTCTAGGGGATCCCAATGCCTTTTTCTGGCCTCCAAGGACACTGCACTCACGTGCACAAAACCACACTCAGACACATACACATATACACATTAATAAATCAATCAATTAATTAAAATATCTGCCTCCCTTCCTTGAAAGATTGTGCATCCCTCCCTATATGTAGTCATGTGCAGTGTTCTATTCTCTGTTACTATATTGAAAGATCCAAGACTGGGTATGTCTAGTCCCTCCACAATAGCCGACTAAATAGTACAGTGACCTCAGTCAATGCCACATGGAGCAAATGCTCAGCTGAGCCCTGCTGTGATGCTTTGAATGAGAATGGCCACCAGAGGTTCATATATTTGAATGTTGGGTTCCCAATTGGTTGACTGTTCAGGAAGGGATAGGAGTGTTGCCTTGTTGGAGTGGGTGTGACACTGGGGTGGGCTTTGAGGTTTCAAAAGTCCACACCAGGCAGTCTCACTCTCTCTGCCTCCTGCCTGTGGGTCAGATGTGAGCTCTTAGCTACTGCTCCTGAGCCATGCTTTCCCACCTGTCGCCATCCCTGCCGTGATGGTCATGAAGCACACTGTGAATCTATAGGTAAGTCCCCAATTCATTGCTTTTTGTTGTAAGTTGCCTTGATCATGGTGTCTCCTCACAGCAGAACAGCAACCAAGACGCTTGTCAAATCCTCAATCCACAGTCTCTTACATATAACAAAATAGCAGCTGCTTTGCTCTCCTAAGTTTTCACGAACGAGGCAGGGGTCCTGTCTGACCAAACGGCGGCGCCTAAAGAGCCAGTGTTTCCTGGGGCTCGCTTTTGCGGTTTCCCTTCCCCATGGGTGGTGGGATGAGTCTGCTCCAAAGACAAAGAAACACAAGGAGCAGAGCTACAGCCAGCCGCCCACGAATAACAACAGCACAGAGCTTCCACCGCAAACAAACGTACAGCATAAGCCTCTGAGGTTTGGGGATGTGTGGGTTTTTGCTGTTGTCTCACTTAACAAAATCTAGAAGCCGGAGGAATGGCTCATCAGTGAAGGGCACTTGCGGCTCTCGCAGAGGTCCTGAGTTCAGTTCCCGGCACCCATCTCAGGTGGCTACCAATGGCCTGTAACTTCAGCTCCAGCGTATCTGATGCCCTCTTCTAGCCTCCTCCTCCTCCTCCTCCTCCTCCTCCTACACACACACACACACACACACACACACACACACACACACACACACACAGGAGCATGCCCACACACAGACACACATTAGTAAAAATAAAATAAATATTTTATAAGAAATTAAAATACAGCCAGGCAGTAGTGGCGCACGCCTTTAATCCCAGCATTTGGGAGGGAGAGCCAGGTGGATCTCTGTGAGTTTGAGGCCACCCTGGTCTACAGAGTGAGTTCCAGGAAAGGCGCCAAAGCTACACAGAGAAACCCTGTCTCAAAAGACAAAAACAAAAAAAAAGTTAAAATGCATTTGGGGTGTGTGTGTGTGTGTGTGTGTGTGTGTGTGTGTGTGTGAATTTGACATGAACTAGGGTCATCTGGGGAGAGGGACCCTTAACTAAGAAAATGTCTCTGTCATGCTGGCCTGTAGTCTGTGAGGGTATTTTATTGGTTGGTGATTGATGTGGAAGGGCCCATCCCACTATGAGTGGTAGCATCCTGAACAGGTGGTCCCGGGAAGTCTAAGAAAGGTGGGTGAACATGAGCCTGGAGAGCAAGCTAGCAAGCAGTGCTCCTGCCTCCGAGGTCCTGCCCTGACTTCCCTCAGTGATGGCGTGTAACCTGAGAATTCTAAGACAGAGTAAACTCTTTCCTCCCAGGTCGCTCTTAGTCATGGGGTTTGATCATAGCAATAAAAGCAAACTAAGACATACAACACAGCTACTATTTCCCTCTTTCGTCATGTTTGGTAAAGCCTCAAGACACAGTCTCAAAAACAAAACAGAGATTCTCACGCCCAAGCTTCTCTTGTGCTGTGGTGTTCCAGTTCGGTATCATCAGTGACAGTTAAAGAGGATGCTCTTTCTGGAAATGATCAAAATAGAGGGAAGAACAGAAAAGGGTCTTAGCTGCCCTGGCCATGTACTTTGTTTGGTTTGGATCAGAGAGGCCCCCAACGGCTCACATGTTGAGGGAGTGGCTGCAGTTGATAGGCATTTGAAAAGACGTTGGATCATCAGAACTCTGACCTAGTCAATAGATTAATCCATTGATAAATTCAAGGCTGAATGTACTATTAGGAGGAGCCTGGCTGGAGGAAGTCGGACACTGGGGCAATGCCCTTGAAGGGTGTTTCTCACCCTCCGCCTCTTGCTGTCTCTCTGTTTCCCAGGCACTGTAAAGTCAGCAGCTTTTTCCAGCTGCTCACTCCCCATCATGATGCTCTGCCTACCACAGGCCCAAAGGACAGGGCCAGGTGGCCACGGACAGAAACCTCTGTCATTGTCATCCAAGCACACCTTTCCTCCTTTTAACTGATTTTCTCAAGGAATTTATCATGGCAACACAAAACTGACTAACCTACACATGTTCTCACTGTGCTGTGAGTATGTGATGATGAGTGACAGAAGCCATCAGGGACCAGTGAGCATCAAAAGCTGACATATTGGGAGAAGGGAGGACAGAGCATCTCCGGTCCTTAAAATTATGTTTTGAGTCACTCAATAACTTTAGGTCTGCCTATTATCAGAGGCAGCTTACAGTATGAGATAGTCTTAATTCTTTAAGCTGCTACTAGTTAGTAAGTCTTGTATTTGTGGCCAAAAACAAAACAAAACAAAACAAAAAAAAACCCACTTGCATGCTTCTCTTCTGAGGTCACCTAGCCAGTGTGCCACCTTCCTCTTCTAGTAACAGCATTGTGGCAAGGCCTTGAAGAGTCAACACACACACATTGCATTCAAAAGTTCAAATAGGGTTGACTGCAGTCTTCAAGTCTGCAGAGGCCGTCTGACCAGGTTTGGCCCATCAGAGTGTTCCTCTTAACCACACTACAATGGGCAGCCCAGTGAGGCTCATTCTGGGACTTTGGGCACAAGTTGTGAAAGGAGGTGTTCCATTCACAAGATTGTTGATTCAGAAGCAAAGCCAACACACGATCTCAGAGCTAAGAAACAAGAAGGCTCATTTCTGAAGATATCCTCAAGGCTTTGGGACCTTCCTCTGCCTGGGCCACCTTTGGACTTCCCTTTCAGTCTCCCAAACAAATTTCTATTTCCATGGGCCAGTTATTGTCTGCAGGATTTCTAACTGATCCAGGCCAAAGTCCAACCGTACAAATGGGAGGAAGGGCCTCAGCTGAGATACAGCAGGGCTGGCAAAGACAGCATTCCTGCCGGGCAGCGGCTGGTCTCTGGCCCTCTCCTGCATAACAGACGCAAAGGCATGCTCGGGTACAGGTGCTCAAGCGGGTGAGTGAAGGGGTCAGGTTCAAACACAGGTTTAATAGGCTTAAATGGTTAATCTTGACTGATGAGATTTGGAATCACTAGGGAAACAAATCTCTGGGTTTGTCTGTCAGTGGTTATCTTAGGTTAATTGAGGTGGGAAGACCCACCCTGAATGTTGGCATTATTCCATGGGCAGGGTTTCTGGGCTGAGTAAAACAATAGAGAAGGAGCTGAAACATAAAATCCGTTTCTCCCTGCTCCCTGGCTGCAGGTGCAATGTGAGCAGCTGCCTCTGGCTCCTGCCACCTTAATGCCTCCACCGTGATGGACTGCAGGTGCTGTGGGCCACAATAAACTCTTCCTTCCTTAAGTAACTGTTGCCAGGTTTTTGGTTTTTTTAACAAGACAACTAATGCAGAGTCTGAAATTCAAAGTACTTTAACAAAAATCATGCTAATGTTGCTGTCCCTTCTGTTGCCTCTTAAGAAGCAATGCAGGCCGGGGGATGGTGGCGCACGCCTTTAATCCCGGCACTCGGGAGGCAGAAGCAGGCAGATCTCTGTGAGTTTGAGGCCAGCCTGGGCTACCAAGTGAGTCCCAGGAAAGGCACAAAGCTACACAGAGAAACCCTGTCTAAAAAAACAAAAACAAAAACAAACAAAAAAAAGAAGCAATGCAGGCCTGTAATCCAACACTAAGGATGTTGAAGCAGGAGGACTGAGAGTTTGAAGCCAATTTGGGCTACCAAGAGAAACCTATTCTCAAAGCATTAAATAAAGTAAGTAAGTAGGTGAGGGGGTCTGGGTAGGTAGGTAAAGGTGCTGAATGAGCAAAGAAGGGACCCAATCACTAGCACCACCGTAAGGGGAGAAAGGCCAGGTGCATCAGGTGTGCCCAGAACCCCAGCATTTATGAGGCCAGAGACAGGAGAATCACCAAGGTTTGCCGACTGCCAGTCTAGCCACAGACACAGTGAGAAACCCTGTCTCAAGAGAGTACACAGAAAGTCCTCATGGTGTCTTCCTGTCCTGTACTCATGTGTTTGTATAACACACACACACACACACACACACACACACACACACACTAAATAAGTAAATAAAATGGAGTCCACGGTGTTTTGTCAATGTCCTTTGGGTAGACCTTAGGAGAGCACTGAGCTTCCTTCTGTTTGGGAGTCAAGTTCAGAATTGAAGTTATTCTCCTTAGGGGTCAGAAAGAGTCCACAGGGTGTCTACACACCACCACTGCCCCGGCTCTCCATGCCTCACTCTCCAGGATTCCTGCACACACTGTGTGGGGTTCAGACTTCTAAGCAAAGAAGAAGGCTTTCTCTGGAACTCCCATCTCCTCTTCAGGATATGCAAATAGGTTCTTCTAGATGATTCCAGAACAGCCACAGCTTCTCTCTGCAGCCCCAGGGGAATACCTGAGACGGTTACAGTGCCCTTCCAGTTTTCTTTGGTAAACCCCTCCCAAGTGATGCTCTTTTGTTTTTGTTTTTGTTGTTTTTCATTTACAGGACAAGAAATTTTCTTTAAAATTCAAATACATACATTTTTAAGTGGCTTTGCCACAGAAAAGAATTTTATAATGAGTCAGTTTAAAGCAGAATTGGAGTTCATTGGGAAGAGACTTTTTTTTAAGATTTATTTACTTTATCTGTATTTGTGAGAGTCTGCCTGTTTATATCCGCATCACATGCATGCCATGTACCCATGGAGGCTGCCAAAGAATGTGGGATCCTCTGGAACTAGAGTTACACAGTGGTTGTGAGCCACGGTGTGGGTGTTAGGAACTGAACCCAGAATCTCTACAAGAGCAGCAAGTGCTCTTAACCTCTAAGCCATTGTTCCAGCCCCTTTGGGAGAGACTTATTTTTTTTAAACATAGGTGTAAGCAATAGGTAGGAGGGTGTATCCGAGTACTGAGGAGTCATTCAAGGTAAAGATAAAACACATCCAGATGTGGGTGTGGGCTTCTCAAGAAAGTCATGCTTAAGTGTCTTTATCGCAGCCATTTTGGTGGTTTGAAAGTTACATCTTCAAAGATTTATAAGGCATTTAAATGAGATCATAGGGTGGCTCCCAAGGTACATGGGATAGGGTTACAACTGAGCAGGTAAAACCTTAAGAACCAGGAGTTACACAGGAAGTTGGCGTGTATTTATCAAAGGCAAAGGTTTACAGTCTCTCTGGGAAAGAGTTAGACGGTGATGGAAGGTCACATAGTCTCGGGCCTGAAGCATGTTCTATTGCTATTTTAACTTTTTTCCTTTATATATATTTGTTTGTGACCCCTTGTCTGCATGCTCACGACATATGTGCAGTACCTGTGAAGGCCAAAAGAGGCATTAGATTCCCTGAAACTTGAGTAACAAACTGTTCTGAGCCACCCAGTGTGGGTGCCTGGAACTGAACCTGGGTTCTCTGAAAGAGCAGTGAGCTAGTGGATCCTAGCCCCTACTTTAACATTATTATCTGAAATATCTCTATATAAAAGCAGTAGTCTCTGAGTAGGAAATTTTCACAGTTCTCTCTTTCTGTTTCTCTGTGTGTGTGTTTCTCTCTCTCTCTCTCTCTCTCTCTCTCTCTCTCTCTCTCTCTCTCTCTCTCTCTCTCGTGTGTGTGTGTTGGAATTCTTGACTTGGTTTGTGTGAGAGCCTGCTTTCTCTTCTCATGCCCCTTTAATTTTTTCCCTGTCTTTCTACTCCACTTCAATGTGACTTTCATACTATTCTGCAGTCTGTCAGTGTTTGAACATCTTACCATGAACACAACAGAATTAGTCTACAAAACTTGAAGTAACTACACACACTAGGAAAGTATATATAGTTTATTATTTGTACATCATCCTCCCTCCCACCACGTTATTATTCATCCAGGGGATCAGAGGAAAACCCATCCCAGAAGCCAGAGTTCAAGGTTCCCTCCATTTGCTCAACCAAGTGGTAAGGAGGTGTATCACTCATGTTGCCTGAGCAAAACCAACATAAACACACACACACACACACACACACACACACACACACACACACACACACACACACACTTTCTGATAACATTACTTCATTTTCCTTAAAGCAACCACCTCTCACTCTATCCTGTCTTCAGGCCTTATTTCTGGGGTTTCAGAATTATTATATGACACAGGCAGGGCCAATTAGCAGGTTCCGTTCGCCTGGAGATAGAGAAAAGACCACAGCTGGGTCATGGATGCTGCTTGGTTGGCGTTCTTGGAGGAAGAAGTCTCTTCCCTCTGGGTTATGGGCTAGGAAGATGTGATGGAGTGCTGGTGGCCCTTTCCACCACAAGGACAGAATGTAGCTGGTGCAAGAGGGCAGCCGAGCCGAGCAACGCGGGTGACCAAACTCAAACCTGATGACATCATTTTTGTCCTTGGATCCTGGTTCCCTAAAGGCAACTACTTCTGGGCTATCTAATCACAGGAGCCCATGTAATTTTTTCACCCTTTTACTCCTGTCACTTTAGATTGGATTTCCAGTCACTTGCAATCAAATGATCAATGACTGATACACAAATCTGAGACCAAATGAGACTTCAGCACCACCCCTCTTAAGTAGAGTTTCAAAGTAAGAATATAGCTTTTGCGCCTTTAATCCCAGCACTAGGGAGGCAGAGCCAGGCAGATCTCTGTGAGTTCGAGGTCAGCCTGGTCTACAGAGTGAGATCCACGACAGGCACCAAAGCTACACAGAGAAACCCTGTCTCAAAAAAAAAGAAAAGAAAAGAAGAAGAATATAGCTTATGGTGATCCTGCCTCTGGGGGGGGTGGGGGGTGGCCTGAGGATAAATTCCAAGCCCATAAGAGGTTTGCATGGGCCAAAGACACAGGGGTCACTTCAGGATCCGGATGCTCATCTTTTGTTCGATGTTCATCTTCTCTAAGGACTGGAGAGAGATGGGTGTGGTCAAGTCAAGATGCTTGAACCTCAACCCTGTGCATCTCACCTTCTCCCCTGGAGTCCTAGCATCCCCCAGGATGCCCCAGGTCTCTCCCAGCCTCCAGTGAACTTTATCTCCCATCCTCCTTCTGTCCTAGGGGCTCCTGATCTCCACTCCTCCTAACCTTAGTGAACTCCATGAAGGACACTGCCCCATCACCATCTTCATCGGCTTCCTGCACTGTGCGGTCTGTGATGCTCTCCAACTGCTCATCTGTCACCTGAACCCCAACCATCAGCCGGAGAACCTGGGAGGTGAGAGAAGAGGCAGCCACAGAGAAGAGCTTCAGAGACTGCTCCTCCAGCCCCAGCCCTTGCCCACCTCACACCCAAGTTATGACCAAACTTTTCTTACTCACTTTTCACTATCAAACTCAATTTCCCCTGTAGCCTCTAGAAAACACCCCCACACTGCTTCACTGTCTATAGTCTTCCATATGACTCCATCTCACGCTTGAACAACTAATGGGTCCCGAAACCTAAACTTTATAGCCCAATCAACATCCATGCTCCACTCCACCCCACCTCACCCTCCATCCTAACTTCATCATCTACCCCAGAGTCTTGGCACTATTGACATTTGGACCTAGGTAACTCCTTGGTGTGGAAGGCTGTCCTAGGTGTTTTGGTGTGTATAGCAGTATTCCTAGCCCATTCCCAATAAACATCAATTGTGTGATCTCTTCCCAATAGTGACAACCAAGTATCTCTAGGCATTGGCAAATGTTCATTCAAGAGGCCAAATTATCCCTGAGTTGAGAATAGGCACTCTATGCCCAATCTCATACCTACTTACTACCTACTCATTCTTCTAACTAACCACACCCAACCTCATCCATTCCCATGTCTAACCTAACACACAATCTCTGCAACCCCACTCATCACACACACACACACACACACACACACACACACACACACACACACCACTCCATTTAGCCATCCTGCCATGACCACATCTGATGCACCCTGTGATCTTTCTGACCTGTAGCATTTCATTCCTGGAGATCTTCCCATCCCGATCCAGATCATAGAGCTGAAATGCAACTGGGAAAGGAGTGGGGAAGAGGAAGGTGAGGCTCCCTGAATTAACATTAAGTCTTCATCAGGCTTACGAGGGGAGTGAGGAGTTCCTGGGCCTCTCCCTGGTGTGGGTAAATCTTGGGGGTCTCCCTTAAGCAAGTCTCACACACTCACAGCGAAGTTTGTTCATTCTGCTGTTTAGGGGTTCAGGTTGCTTGGGGTCTCGGATTGTTGCATCTTCTTCATCTACAGGTCGAAAATGAGCCAGGACCCTGGCAAAGCCTGCGAAATCCACTCTCTGGCTCCTATACGTGCAGGGATGGAGAAGGACAGTGGTCACCTAGATTGCCACCATCTGTAGCCTCCCTCCCACCCAGGTCCATCTCCCCTCCGCCGGCCGCCGGCCGAGATTCACCCGTTGGGGAAGAAGCTGTCTATAATGCGGTCCCCCAGAGGGTTCACAGCCAGCGCCCCGATCTGCTGGAGGTCTAGGCGGCTGTAAAGACAAAGCAATGAGGCAAAGAAGACAGATGGAGGTGTCAGAGAGCGGGATGGGGCCAGAAAAACAGAGGCGAAAGGTCCTTAGATCTGCTCTGCTCACCTCAAGAAGCCCTTTTCCTCCCTGTCCAGGGCTTGGAAGCGGTGGTAGAGGCGGAGCAGGCTGGCTTGCGAGACTGCGGGAGAGAAGGAGGTGGGGTGAGCCAGCAGAAGAAGACTCGCAGACTCTTATCGCCAGATCCTGTGTGCATTGGGGTGCACTGCAGACACCCCGGCTCGGGGGACATGGGCAGGGAACCAGGAGGGCTTATTCTCACCTGTAACCTCCCCTTCCACCTACCAACATAACAGGGTCTTCCACCTCCCCACCCTCAGCGAGGCTTCAACTATAAGGAAGAGGCAGACGGGTGGGGACCCAGGGAGGGAGAGTCTTTATCCCCCGCAGACCCAGGTGCCCTGTCGACCCGGCTAGAGGGAGCTTGACTCAAGAAAACACTATGTTAGAGACCCAAGAGGTTCCCAGATCCCAGGTTCCCTTCGAAGTCAGCACCCTGCATACGTCGTCTGCTCTGCCTTCAGCCTCCATCGGAGAGGATGCCTGAATGATTCTGATCCATCAACCCGGGCCGCCTCAAACTTGGCTCTCAAAGACCTTAAATCACAGCCATCCCGGATGCCAGGGTCTCAGTTTCCCAGCTCCAGTGGCGCGGATTCCCGGACTCAGACTCCAAGCCCTCTAAGTCTCTGCGATCTGGGAGAGTCAAGCTCCATTCTGGGAACCCCCTACACTACACTCAACCTCCTCCTGTGCCCTCCCACGGACTACTGGGCTGCCCCCACCCCCGCAGACTCACAGCCGGTCTCTCTGAGGATGTGGTCCACGTCGGGAATGAGCGCAACGTGGGAGCTACGCGAGCCCATAGCGGAGCCACCACCGGCGGAGGCTAGCAGCCAGGGGAACCAGGCGTCCTCTCCTCCCGTCCAGGAGGCGCGGCCGCCCAAGTGGCCTCAGGGCCGAAGGTCGCGGGCCTGGCGAGCAGCCAGAACCCAGGCGTTCCTCGCCTGCCACCTACGACCCTGGAGAACAGAAAACAATGCCCGGGGGTAGCAGGTCAGAGGGGAAAACTGAGAACAACCGGTCGTTTCAGCCCGGAGATTGAGGTCGCCAGGGGCTGAGAGACGCCAGGGCCCCGCCTTCCTCACGCCTGTGCCAGCCAGCTCTCTCCCAACCCTCCTTAGACACAAACCCACCTCCTCCTCGACGGGACCTCCCAGATTCTCTCAGCCAGCAGTGCTCAGTTCTTGTCCCGCTGGAGGGGATGAAGACATTCTTCTGGGGATCGGAAGAGGGGGCAGGGAGAGGGGACAGCTCCCTGGGCAGGAGGGGTGGTGATGGGGAAGTCCAGGCTCCACTAAGTGGGACAGCTTAGACATGAATCCTAACTACTCCCTCTTTATACAAGCCCATGTGTCTTGGGTCTATGGTGTTTTCATTTGTTTACATAGGGTTATTGTGTGGCTGAGCCAATCCTTAAGATCCATGTGACACCAGCACTCTGGAGGTTGAAGCAGGAAACAAGGCATGAGTGCATGGCCGCTCTGAACTATATGAGTTCTAAGCCAGCCTGGGCTTCATTGTTTGGCCTTGTCTTAAAACAAACAAATGTTTAAGATTTATCCCAAATCCAGATGTCCTGGTTTCTCTCAGAAATCAGAAGTTCTGGGGCTAGTTGTGTAGCTCAGTGGGACAACAATTGCATGACATACAAGCCCAAGGCCCCGGGTTTGACCTACTGCAGTGGGCTGGGGAAATTTCCGGAAGTTTGGGATCTCTAACTGGAGGCTATTTGCCACAATGCCCATGTGGCCCATGTTCTCTCCCAACATGCCCGGTGGGCTCCAATAGAAGGACAGGTGCATAACGACCTGGGCTTCTGACCAGGGCCCAGCACCAGCAAGCTGAAGACTGTGACTTGGCTTAAAGTACTAAAGATAGTAACAAGGCCCCTGGTTTATCAGGATGCCCCCAGGACTTAGCTGCGCACTTATGTGCCCTTGCTGGACTTCTCACTCCGATGTGTTTTGTGAACTACTGGAATACACTGCCCTGTTTTCTATAGCTCCAAGGGAACACCACAGCTAAGCCATTTATAAAGGAAAACTTTTAGAGCTGAAGAGTTGGCTCAGAGGTTTATAATACCTGCTCTTTCAGAAGACCTATGTTCAATTCCCAGCACCCACATGATGGTTCACAACCATCTGTAGCTTTAGTCACCAAGGACCCAATGCCTTCTACTGGCCTTGGGGGACCCAGGCATGCTTGTGGCACACAGACAGACATGCAGACTAAACACCCATACACATAAAAATAAATTAAAGAAGAAAAAAGGACAAAAATTGAGGTGTGGTGTGGCACACCTTTAATTCTAGAAGCAGGAGGCAGAGGCAGGTAGATCTCTGTGAGTTCAAAGCCAGCCTGTTCTATACATCAAGTTCCAAGCCAACCATGTACACACAGTGAGAACCTTCACAAAGACTAATTAATTAATAATTAATTAATTAATGTGAAGTGGTGCATACCTGCAGTGAATTCTGGGCTACCTGGGCAACAGAGTGAGCTCCTGACTCAAAAAATAAAATAAGAAAGAAAGAAGAAAAGACAAGACAAGGAGGCTGTTCAGCTCTGGCCTGGGAAGGTCAAGGTCAGGCAGCTTCGTCTGGAGTGTCCTTGACAGTGAGGTCTCTGCAGAGTCCTACGCAGTTCAGGGCATTGCATGACAAGACCAACAGAACACCCCAGCTCAGTGCTCCCCTGTTCTTCTCATAAAGCCACAGAACCAACCTAGAGTAGCGCAGCAGGCCTGTCATCCCAGCCACTCTCAGGAGGCTGAGGCAGGATCACAAGTTCAAGGTCTGCCTGTGCTACAGAGTGGGTTCAAGGCCAAGCTGGGCAACTTAAACACTGTTCTGAGATGTAAACATAGGTGGCTGGAGAGGTGGCTCCGTGGGTAAGAATACTTGCTGTGCAAGCATGAGGACCTGAGTTCAAATCTCCAACCTTCACAAAAAACTGCTGAGCATGGCCATAGGGGCATGTAATAACCATACACACACACACACACACACACACACACACACACACACACACACACACTTTATTTAACTTTCTTTTGTAAAATAAAAGCAGAGTGGAGGGTGGAGCTCTGGGCTAGGCTAGAAGTGTGCTTACCAGCGAGTGTGTGGCCTTAAGTTCAATCCTCATGCTGCAAAAAATAGGTGTCTAGTTCTGAAATGACCCTACCATCACCATATTTGTATATACGCACATTTTCACGGGGAGGGGTGCAGGAACTTCATTACAAGGGTTCAAGTTCATATCCATTCGAGAGAAACAGTCTATTAGTCTCCAAACTGAGACAGAGGCTTAACTCCAGAGAGACTTGAAAATATTGATCTAAAAAGTGGTTGCTTCTCCTTCAGACTAAACAGCTGACAGAAGAGATGCTTGATTCCCTTTCAGATGTCCCCGAAGGACTAAAGAATGTAGGAAGCCACCCTCCTCCCCCACAGAGCCAACAACTCTCCAGGCCAGCACTGGGAGTCAGCTAAACCCAGGAAGCAGTGAGTCCCTGAGCATGGGCAGAAGTCACCTCCAGCCAGGGTGAGAAGGGGCCTTCCAGCCTTGCTCTCTGAGTCAGCCCTGTACTCATGTAAGTCAATCTAGTGCAATGATCAGCCCACACCACAGCCATCTGCCAAGCAGGGAGCCCTGGGCCAGGAGACAGTCCTGCTTCATGCATACAAGTGGGGTTTATACCAATTCCACAACGCACATGCCAACTTTTGTTTGGTTATTTAGGGAATGCTTCTGCTGAAGAACCCATTAAACTCACTTCAGTGTGTGTGTGTGTGTGTGTGTGTGTGTGTGTGTGTGTGTGTGTGTGTGTGTGACTGCAGATGGAACCCAAATGCTGTACCACTGAGCTACATCCTCAGCTGATTTTTTTTTTTTTTACTTTAACCTCCATAAAAGTTGTTGACTTTGGCAGGTGAGACTGCTCAGCAGGTAAAGGCACTAACTGCCAAACCTGAAGACATTCATCTGATCACCAGGAGCCATGTGGTGGAAGGAGAAAACTGGCTCCTGGAAGTATTCCTCTGACATTTGCATGTATGCAGTGCCTGCACACACACACACACACACACACACACACACACACACACACACACACACAATTTTAATTTTTTTTAAGTTGCCTGCCATGTTTGATGATGTTCAAGTTAGAAAAACAAACATTCAAGAATACTCAGGGAAACATAAAACTCTTACCTATCAATAAACATGCTAACTAAAAAAATGGACAAATGGGCAGTGGTGGCCCATGTCTTTAATCCCAGCACTTGGGAGGCAGAGGCAGACAGATCTCGGTGAGTTTGAGGCCACCTCAGTCTACAAAGCAAGTTCCAGGACAGCCAAAGCTATAGAAAGAAAGAAAGAAAGAAAGAAAATTTCAATGCCAGGGGTGAGGTATCTCCCTATGAGATGCTGATCCTGAGGCTCCTAAAATATAAAATACAAACTGGGCAGGGGTGGTGGCGCACGCCTTTAATCCCAGCACTTGGGAGGCAGAGCCAGGCGGATCTCTGTGAGTTCGAGGCCAGCCTGGGCTACCAAGTGAGTCCCAGGAAAGGCGCAAAGCTACACAGAGAAACCCTATCTCGAAAAAAAAAATCCAAAATAATAATAACAATAATAATAATAAATGGTTAATAATAGTAGCGAAATGGACAGAGACTGGAAGGCCCCTTTCTCACCCTGGCTGGAGGTGACTTCTGCACATGCTCAGGGACTCACTGCTTCCTGGGTTTAGCTGACTCCCAGTGCTGGCCTGGAGAGTTGTTGGCTCTGTGGGGGAGGAGGGTGGCTTCCTACATTCTTTAGTCCTTCGGGGACATCTGAAAGGGAATCAGGCATCTCTTCTGTCAGCTGTTTAGTCTGAAGGAGAAGCAACCACTTTTTAGATCAATATTTTCAAGTCTCTTTGGAATGGAAATTTCTTCAAAGAACATGTATAAATGTCCAGATAAATGCAGAAAAGGATTCTCAACATCACTGGCCATCAGAAGATTAAGAATCAAACCACTTCACACTAACTGGAATGACTAGAATTAAGACCAACAAAACCAAAAGTAACTTGCACGTCTCAGTGAGGAGATGGAGAAATCAGACCCTATGCATTGCTCGTAGAAGGAAAAATGGTGCAGTCGTCTCGGACAACAAGTTTGAGATTTTTCAGTGAGTAAAAACTATCATGTGATAAATAATCCTCTCCTAGGTATACACCCAAAAGAACTGAAGAATGGGAGTTCACTAGTCAGCAGGCACAAGAGCAAACAGAACTGCCATGTGGCCCAGCTCTGGGCCTCCTGAGTATTTTTGCCTGGAGGATTCTGGAATTGGTTCATCTCCAAGATGCTTACGCATCCATATTTATTGGTGCACTCTTCACAAAAGCCAATAAGGGAGCCAGCTTAGGTGTCCATCAACACACAAGGATGAAGAAAAGGTAGTGTATTTGTGTACAATGGAATTTTATTCAGCCGTAAGAAAAATGTTATCACAACATTTGCAGAAAAGTGGGTGGAATTGGAAATCATTATGTTCAATAAGATAGACCAAGCTCAGACAGACAAATACTGCATGTTTACTACATGTGTTATTTATTTACCTAGTGTGGGGATTTTGTGTGTGCACATGCCATTGCATGTTTTTGAAGGTCGGAGGATGACTTGGAGGAAGCCATAAGGAATGGCTTAGTAAGCAGTGTTCCTCCATGGTCTCTGCTTCCACAGAGCCTTAACAGTTCTGCCACCTCCCATCAGCACCACGGGTAGGGGACAAAGTCTTTAACCCATGTGTTCCAAACAGCATTAGACCAAGCTGGCCTAAAACTCACAGAGATCCACCCGCCTCTGTCTCTGAGTACTGGGATTAAAGTCATGTGCCACCCAGCTTAAATTTATTTTTATTTATGTGCATGTATGTGTGGCACATGTGTGCCAGTGCCTACGAGAGGTCATAAGAAGATATTAGATTCCCTGGAACTGGAGTTAGAGGCAGTTGAAACCCACCCAATGGGAGTGCAGGGTCTCACTATATATTATATATATATATAGCCCAGCTGTCCTGAAACTTGCTATGTAGACCAGGCTGGCCTGGAACTCACAGAGATCCGCCTATGTCTGCCTCCTGAGTGCCATGATTGAAGGCATGAGCCACTGAAATGAAAGGAGGCTCTTGTATAAAGACACATGTTATAGTGGCCACCAAAGGTCGTCTGATGGAGCCTTAGTGCCACTGAGAGGACACAGGGCCTTTAGAAGGTGGGGCCTAGGGATAGTAAATACTACACCCTCCTAGGTGTGCCCTGGGAGGGGTATTGAGAGGCCAAGCCTGACTGTCTTTCAGTTCTCCACCACAAGGAGGTGAACAGTTTTGATCTGCCACATGTTCCCAACCCTGTGGTAACGCCTTGCCACAAACCCACGGACTGAGACCTCAGAGACCATGAGCCAACATGGACTTTTCCTGCTTTAACGTGATCCTTCTCAGCTGTTTTGTCACAGTGATGGAAGTTTAATGCCAATCACAGACACAGATGGTTTGAACAGCTAATGACTTCACAAGGGCCCGACCTCTGGCTAACATTCACACCAGGGATTAGAGTAAGCGGAGTTTTTCATCAGGACTGCCAGCTCCCAAAAAAAACACATGGAGACTTATTCATTATGAAAGCTCGGACAATAGCTTAGGCTTGCTTTTAGCTAGCTCTCATAACTTAAATTAACCCATTTCTATTCATCTGTATGCTGACTCAGGGCTTGTTTACCAAATCTAGGTACTTTCCATATTGCTTCTTCCAAGTCTGGCTGGCTACCCCTCTGCCTCTCCCCGCTTCTTCTTCCCAGCATTCTCTCTGCCCCCAAAATCCTACCTAGCTATTGGATGTTTAGCTTTTTTATTAAACCTATCACAGTGACATATATTCACATAATGTAAAGGAATAGTCCACAGATTAGGTTTTAGATTTTTGAGGGGACGCAAACATTTAGAGCATGGTGAATGCATATTCACATACAGAAAGCCTATAAGCCATCCACATTGGGCTTATCACCTAACATTTCTACACCCCTCTCTCTGCCTTGTCCCCTAACCTCCCCAGCACACCTTAATATCACAACCCAATGGCTCTTGGAAACCAATGAATCATAACCATGGCTCCCAGTTAGGAAATTTCTGGTTTTCGGTGTCAGGAACCATCCTGAACCTATATTAAGAAGAAAAGAGCCAGTTCACTGAAGCCTGAGGGAAGTCCAAGGGAACATGCTTTAGATGCAGCTCCACCCGGCATTCCAGCCACGTCACTGGATGCTGCCACTTTCTCCTTGATGATCCTCACTGTCAGGTGGGCTCCACATGAAACTGCTCCTCAACTCATCAAGTAGGAATTCCCTTGGTCTCCGAGTCTCCTAGTCCCCCTTTGTGTTGTTATAACAGGCTAGCACCAGCTGGGTAATCTATAAACATTAGAAATGCATTCAACTTGCAGTTCTAAAGATGGGGATGCCCGGAGTGTGGCACTGGCCTGCGGTCAGGGCCCTCTTGCTCTCTTGCTGTGTCATCCCATGGCAGAAGGACAAGTGACAAGTTGGGGGTGGGGGTGAGGGTAATATGTGAATAAGAGGGAGAAGAGAGAGAGAGAGAGAGAGAGAGAGAGAGAGAGAGAGAGAGAGAGAGAGAGAGAGAGAACTCTGCTTTTATAACAAGTACACTCTCAGACTCCCAACAGCAGCTAACCCATTCATGAGAACAGAACCCTTATAAGGTAAATCATCCCTCTTTAGGCCCCACCCCAACACTGTTGCCCTGGAAATTAAACGCCCAACTCATAAGCTCGAGAGAACATTCAAATCTCAGTTCCTGACATCCAAATACACCCTGAAAAAGAACCCCCCACCGGCTTCTGCAGGAGTCACTGAGGTGGAGCTGCGGCCTCACTCACCTTGCAGTGGAGGTGACATGGACCTCGCGGCCCACAGGCCACCACGACAGGGAGAGGCAGTTCCTGAAAGCAACATTTTTTAGCCTAAGAGGAAAGGATGCTGAGCAGACTAAACAACAGATGTCAGCAGAGTGACCCAGTAATAACACAATGTTTACACTCACTGCTCCCTAGTTTCCAAGGAGAGGAACACGAGACCGGGCAGGAACTGTGAATTGGGTTGTGCAAGAAACAAGAGGCCCAATTTGCCTCAAAGATGCCTCTTGCCCTGCCTTTACCATCCACCAGGTCACACTGTGTTTAGAGCCCCAGTAAGCTGCAGGGAGGGTTAGAGGGGGGTTAGGGAACTGTGAAAGATTGTTAAAGGAATGTAATAGGAGCTGGGGAGAGGGCTCAGTGATGAAGGGTGCTTGCTAAGCAACTAAAAGGACCTGTTTAGATGCCAGCACTCACGTAACTAGTCAGGCATGATCTCCCACGCACCTGTAACCTTTGCAGCGTTTTGGGGCCAGGGGGTGGGATGAGAAAGGAAGATTGCTGATACCTTCCTCTGGCTTCTGCACACACACATGCACACACCACCACCACCACCACCACCACCACCACACACACACACACACACACACACACACCCCACAATAAAGAACATAGTACAGGCAGGCATAATGGCACATACCTGCAATGCTAGCTCTCAGAGAGACTGAGGCAGGAAGGCCCCCAAGTTCAAGGCCAGTTTGGGTAACATAGCAAGACACTATCTGAAGTGTATGTGTGTGGTGGGAGAGTGACACACGTTTGTGGTTTAAAGTAGTGCGAACAATAAAAGGTCTGTAGTAAAAAGTGCCCCTCAATCCTATTTTCAAATCGTCATTCCAAGAGCAGCCACTTTACACCCCCGCCCCTTGTGGCTCTCACGGAATTGCTCATGAAAACTGAAGAACATAACAGGGCTACCTTCATAGCAAAATGGGTCCTTTCTAGAAGCTCCTCCCAACAGACTTCCTTCGAGAGCACCTTTGCGGAGACTGCCGATGCTTCTTGGCCTCTTGGCTAAGATCAAGGGCGGAGGTTGCCTCACACACCCATGCACAAAACCATCAAGAGCGGAGAAATGCACGGCGTGAGAGTCTCCTGGTACTTACCAGCTGTGAGATGCTGGGGAGAAGGCTGATGGGGAAAGTGCATGATGCACAAATATGAGGACCTGAGCTTTGATTCCCCAGCACCTGCGTAAGTCACACGTGGCAGCCCACATCTGTAATCCCAGCACAAGGGAGGTAGAGACAAGCAGATCCCTGGAGCTCGCGGCCAGCCAGCCTAGCTGAAACGGTAAGCCCCAAGCTTAGGGAGAAATCCTGCACCCCCCCCCCTCCCGAAAAAAAATAAGGTGAAGAAGCAATTGAGAAAGACAGTCTCTGGCCTCGCACATGCATCCTCATACCTACATGCATATAAACACAAGCAATACACACACATACATATATACATACATATATGCACCCCTATGGAATAAAAATTTAAAAATACTAGATGCGAGGTGCTCGATTGAAAGGGGTCCAGAGACAGTGACAATTGAGAGAAAGTCTAAAATCCAACATAGGGTCACCTTCTATAGTTAAAGAAGAAAGGGCAGGGAAAGAAAATGAAGGGGAAAGAAAGCAAAATGGGGAGAGAGAGGAGAAGGACTGGGGCGGGGAGGGGGGGTGTAAGCAGCAATTATATACTGTCCTCTGGTGGATTCGAATAGCAGTGCCCCAACTAGGTTCTCACAACGATTTGTTTGAGAGCCAAGCATTGAGCAGGCATCTCTGGACAGTGAGATTAGAGAAGAGAGCAGACACAAATGAGCCTAGAGTCGTGAGCAAGAGCCGGACATTAAATCTGTTCGTCCATTCATTCATCCAACAAAGAGTTACTGACCACCTACCAGATACTGTGTTAGAAGTTGGGAATGCAGCTATTAACAAATACACAGCAGTCTCCCCTTTATGATGCTTATAGTCTGAAGGGGGTACACAGATCTCTCTCTCTCTCTCTCACACACACACACACACACACACACACACACACACACACACACACACAATTATACAGAAGGCTAGATTGTGATAGCAGATATGAAGGAGAGAAAAATAATGCAAATAGAAAGGTTGGGGAAGATGTGCAGTGTTAACAGAGAAGTTAGGACAGGCTTCAACTAGGTAATATATGAGCAAAGACTCAGATGTGAGGAATCTAGATATGCAATTTTCCAAAAGCATTTCAGGCAGAAAAAAAAAAAACACTTGGTGTACAATGGTCCTGAGGCACATGTGCAAAATCCTCCATAGGCTGTCTAAATGGAGACACTGGAAGGAATGGATGAAGAAGGGCCTGGAGTGAGATGAGATCAGAGAGCCCCCAAGAGGAAATGAGCTAGTAAGCCCCTCTGAGGGCTTTCACTTCTACTCAGAGTGAAACGGGAAGTCACGGATGGTTTGAGGAAAAAAGAGAAATGAAATATACTAGTAATCATTTTGTGGAGGGAATTCATCTTCTACAGTCTCCTTAACAAATCTTCACAGATTTGGGGGTTGCCTCAGAGATGGCTCAAAGAGCACATGTTGCTCTTGCAGAGGCCTGGAGATTGGTTCCAAGAGCCCACCCATATCAGGTGGCTCACATCCGCTTTGAACTCCAGTCACATGCAGGGGATCAATGCCTCATCTGACATCCACAGGCACCTGCACACATAAGCATGCAAACTCACATAGGCATGCAAACATATACATAAATCAAAACAAAGTCCTTTGTAAAAAGACAGTCACTACAGAGTTGGTGGCTGTTCTTCACAGTACAAATTTATCACCTTGTAATTGGGGCTCACTGGGCTGGAGTCAAGGAGCTAGCAAGCCTGAATCCCTTCTGGATCCAGAGGAGAACCTGCTTCCACGTTGCCTTCACTTTCTAGAGGTTGCCCACATTCCTTGGCCTGTCGCCCTTCTTCCACCTTCAAAGCCAGCACCTTCATTGCTCCAGCCCATTCCTCCGTCCTCCCATGTCCAGCTATAATGGACCTGCCTCGCTCCACAAGGATCCACAGGTTCCGTTGGACTCACAGAGAGAATGCTAATCTCCAGGTCCTAAAAACCTAACCCCCTTGACATCTGCAGTATTATCCCTTTGGCCATGTAAAGTGCCCTATCTTCAGGTTTCTGGGACTAGAACACCTTTGGGGGAGCATGTCTCATCTATTACATAGTTACAACATAAATGAGAAGATAATGCTAGGAGAGAATGAATGTGGGAGATCTCACCTGCCAGGGGATGAGAGCGTGTCTAGGGAAGGGGAAGACAGAGGGGAGCGGTGCAGGAATGTGTCCCCAAGCCAAGTACTGTGGCACATATCTGAAGGCAGGAGGCAGGACCGTGACATTGAGGCCAGTCTGAGCCACACAAAGAGCTCCTGTCTCAAACACTGGAAAATAAAAAAACAGTCCAATTGTGGTGGTGCATGCCTTTAATCCCAGCACTCAGGAGGTAGAGGCAGGTGGATCTCTGTGAGTTGGAGGCCAGCCTGGTCTACAAAGAGAGTTCTAGGGCAGGCAAGGCTACACAGAGAAATCCTGTCTCTAAAAGCCAAAACAAACAAACAAAAAAGAAGAAACTGAAAAACCAGAACTGCATCCCCAAGAAAGGGATCATCCCTCTCCAAGCCAAGTCACCTTCAATGACCTAGGTGACGGCCAGCTGGGTCCTGGTGCCTTTGGACTCTCCCTGTCCCTCTCAACCCACACCCATCTACTCTAGGACAAAGGGAGCATGGCCAGCCTTAGCCATCTGAGAGCCAGACTGGGGGCCTTGAGCACAGCTCCTCCTGCAGATACAGATGAGGAGTACCGAGTGTGCCGACCCTGTCTGCTGCAAGGAGGCTTGCCTCCCGCAGGTGCCTATCACCATCCTTCCACAGTTGGCCCCAAGGTTACAGATGTTCTTATTATGCCATAGAATTGATTTCTGTATGTGACCCACAGACCCCGAGACTGGGTGGGAAGCTTGATCCAAGCCACAGAGCCTCCAGAGAAGCTAGTACCAAGTCACGGTAAAATCACTCAAGGGGCACTTGACCAATCACAGTACTCATTAATAAGTATCCTGTACCCAGATAGTAGGTTTCTTCGCTGATGCAGAAAGCCAGATCAGCTTAATTAAAAAGTAAAAGACCAGGTTTATTTGGGCAAAGCACTCTTGGGTGAATCCTCCAACCCCCAGAAATAAGGCGGGAGAAGGGTGCAGGAGAAAAATCACATGGCCGTTCTAAAGGAGGGAGCTTAAATACCCTCTAGGCACAGGATGAACATTTGTCCTCCACAAGCTGGGTTTGTACCCAATTATAATGCTTTGGGCAGGGACTGGGGAGCTGGTAGCTCCAGGGGAGGAGCCATCACCACTTTCTGAGAGGGCAGGGTTTGGAGAGAAACAAGTGGGGTGGAGCTGAAGATTCCAGCCAAACACTCACTCATCCTAGAGTAAAATTTTAGGATGACCTTTCTCCAGTTCTCTCAATCCTGATAAAAGTACTAGCCTGCATTAGGAGACTAGGCAGCCTAGCCACATGCCTTGAGATTAGAGTAACTATATAATTTTCATGGGTGGGCATTTGCTCTATCTGTAGGGGGTAAGGGGCTCACCCAGGAATCCATTCAAGAAAAACCAAACTCTATCTCTAACATAAATCTAATGTCAGTTATTTCAAAATGTGTATGAGTGTGTGCTTCTACAAATAAACTTGATTTTTCTTTTCCACAAGCACACCTATAATCCCAGCATTAAGAAGGCTGAGGCAGTCGGGCAGCGGTGGCACTTGCCTTTAATCCCAGCACTCGGAGGAAGAGCCAGGCGGATCTCTGTGAGTTCGAGGCCAGCCTGGTCTGCAGAGCAAGATCCAGGACAGGCACCAAAACTACACAGAGAAACCCTGTCTCGAAATCAAAAAAAAAAAAGAAGAAGAAGAAGAAGGCTGAGGCAGGAGGATCACAAGTTTGAAGCTAGCCTGAACTATATAATGAGAATCTGACAAAAAGAAAGGGGAGAAGACGGAAAGGGAGGGGAACAGAAAGAAAAGGAGGAAAAGGAAGGACGGAGAGAAAGAAGAGAGATGAGGGAAAAGCGGAAAAAGAGAGAGGAAAGAAAGGGGTGGAGAAAAGAAGGGGAGGGGAGAGGAGGGAGAAAGGAAGGAAGGGAAAAGAAAGTTCTTTTTCAGCGAGGACCACGCTGTGCGAATTTGCTGATGTAAGTCAGGAATCAGCATGCTTTCTCTGTAAACACCCTCAGCTTTACAAGTCTCACATTCTGCACCGTGCTTACCCAGCTCTGCCCTGGCAGCATGAGAAGCCATAGACAATAGGTAATAAAATGGCTATTCCAACAAAACTTAGATTTTTCCAAGGGAAGTGGCCCTCTTTCCAGGACAATGCAGTCACTCTGGAAATCAGGTTCCTAAGTCAATATGTAATTAAAACAACTAAGTGCAATCAAAGTCACTCAGGGTCACACAACACACCTGAGCAGAGACTAATGAATCCTGTGTACATAAACCAATGTAGACTCTATCGGTGTGTGTGTGTGTGTGTGTGTGTGTGTGTGTGTGTGTGTGTGTGTGTGTGTGTGAGAGAGAGAGAGAGAGAGAGAGAGAGAGAGAGAGAGAGAGAGAGAGAGGCTGTACATATAACTCCAGGAGACAAAATTTAGACAGTGACAACATCTCCATTCTCATGGAAAAGTCTAAAAAACTCCATCTGCAACACTGGGCATGTTTCACACCTTAAGTGTTTAGATAATTTATGAAGTTATCACAATTAGCAAGACCTTTTTGAAGAATAATTTAGTCCCATGTGCGTGCTTATGTGCTTATGTGACACAGTGTGTATGTGTAGGTTAACGCAGGTTAATTCTCTCCTTCCACCACGTGAGGCCCAGAGACTGAATTCGGTCATCAGCCCCTCGGGAGCGCCTGTGCTTGCTGAGCCATCTCACTAGCCCTAGCAAGACATTTAAAAACAAAACACACAGTTCAACTTCCGTCTTATTAAGGGAAATGCAAATTTAAGCTACACCAGGATGATTTTTTCCTTTTCAGAATTGGAAAGACTCCAGGTGTTGGATAAACACATTTGTGAGATTCTGGGGAAACAGGCAGTCTTGTCCACCCGCTGCGGGGGGTGGGGGGGGTGGGGGGGGGTGGGGGGGGTGGATGGGGGGGACTCTGCCTCACTCTCGTGAAGTTACAGGGGCACAAAATGACAGATGTGTGCTCTCCTGGATCCTGTACTAGAATTCTAAGAACTCCCCCTAAGGAAACCCTTACCCACTTGTAAGACAACACGTGTGCGAGGCTGTCTGATGCAGCATTGTCCTTTCCAGCAAAAAACCTGGAAACCACCCAAATGTCCATTAGGTTAATGAAATATGATGATGCTGGGGGTGGGGGTGCGAAGTGCTTTCTACAAATTTTTTATGGAAATACCTCTAAGATATACCAAGTGAGAAAAGCTAGCTTTGGGCGAGTGTGTATTCTTAAGAATCGATATTTCCCTTAAATGCTGGGAGAGCACTCAAAAATATTTATGTTTTCATACATGAAGGACTGAATCTGAAGACGCTTCTGATAAAGTGGGGACCTGGACAATGAGAAAGGACAATACGACTTAGATAGATGTGGGATAGCCATTAGCAGGAGACTTTCCACTTTTTTTTTTTTTTTTTTTTTTTTTTTTGGTTTTTCGAGACAGGGTTTCTCTGTGTAGCTTTGCGCCTTTCCTGGAACTCACTTGGTAGTCCAGGCTGGCCTCGAACTCACAGAGATCCGCCTGGCTCTGCCTCCCGAGTGCTGGGATTAAAGGCGTGCGCCACCACCGCCCGGCTGACTTTCCACTTTTTCATGTGGCTAAGCCTGAACACACTACCAACTCAAAATAAACTCTAAGCCAGGCATGGTGGCACAGGCCTAGAATCCCAGCACTCAGGAGGCAGGGAAAAAGACTGTGTAGAATTCAAGGTTGCCTAGGTTACATAGCAAGCCCCTGCCTTAAAAAATGAATGACTGTAGAGGAGATGGCTGAGTCAAGAAAGCAAGTGTGAGGACCAAGGACCTAAATGAACCCACACAGAGCACAGTGGCATGTGCTGTAATATAACTCAGGTTGAGATGGGAGGGCAGAGACAGGCAGGCCCCTGGGAGCTTGCTGACCAGCTATTTCCAACTAGTTAGTGAAGTCTCAGCTGCCACCCCCCCTTTCTCTTCCTTCCTTCCTTCCTTTCCTTCTTATTTATTTATTATTTATTTGAGACAGGGTCTCACTGAACAGCCCTGTCCAAGCTGCAATTTGCTGTATGGACCAGACTGGCTTCAAATTCACAGAGATTCACCTGCCTCTGTCTCCCAAGTGCCCAGATTAAAGGTGTGAGCTGCCACACCCAGCAGGGGGACCCTGTTTTAAACAAAAGATGGAAAGTGCCTGAGAAATGACACTCGAGTGTCCTCTGACCTCCATACACATGTATCCACATACACAAGGGCATCCATCCACACAAGAACATGCTCACATGCACCCACATTACAAAAAAAGAATAAGCCAATTTTTAAAAATTCAGTTGCAAAATAAAGATATTTCATACCATTACAAACAAAATGTTATTTTTAAGGTAACTTCATCAATATTTCATCTATAAATATAACGAAACTCAACTTAGTTGTGCTGAATAAAAAGAAGTCAGAACAACAACAGAAACAGAATCTCTGCTGGCCCGTGAGACAGCCCAGCAGGTAAAAGGCCCTTGCTGCCAAGCCTGGTGGTTTGAGTTCAATCACACAGTTCAGTCGGGGGAACTGACTACAGATGTTGTCCTCTGGCTTCCCCATACATGCTGTAGCATGTACACATCCATGCAACCACATCCACATATTCCCAAACACATGAAAGTAAATAAATAAATGCAATAAATTTTTTTTTTTAAGATTTGTTTATTTATTATGCATACAGTGCTCTGCCTGCATGTATCCCTGCAGGCCAGAAGAGGGCACCAGATCTCATTACAGATGGTTGTGAGCCACCATGTGGTTGCTGGGAATTGAACTCAGGACCTTTGGAAGAGCAGCCAGTGCTCTTAACCTCTGAGCCATCTCTCCAGTCCCGCAATAAAATATTTTAAATAATTATGTTACATATAAAAACTTGACAAAATATGGAATCAGTGAGACAGCTCAACAGATAAGTGCACTCACCACCAGGCCTGAGGATCCGTAAATCTGAATTCATCACTTTAACCCACACAGTGGAAGGAGAGAGCCAACTCCTCCTGCAAGTTGTCCTCTGACCAACACACATGCACAGCAGCAAGCACCCATACCCACATGCACACAATACAAATTAATCCATAGGAACAGGAAAGAGACTAGCTGATCAGTGGCTGCTTATGGGTGGGTGAGCGGGCAAACGGCAAGGGGTATGAAAAACCTTTGTGTCTGATGGATCTTGATGGCATAATGTATTCATGATGCCCAAACATACCAGGCTCTCTCTCTCTCTCTCTCTCTCTTTCTCTCTCTCTCTCTCTCTCTCTCTCTCTCTCTCTCTCTCTCTCTCTCTCTCTCTCTCCTCTCTCTCTCTCTCTCTCATGTGTTTGTGTGTGTGCATTGTTGTTGTTGTTTGGGTTTGGTTGCTTGGTATTTTTTAGATCTGATTTTAGGGAGCTGGAGAGATGGCTCAGTGGTTTTGAGTGCTTTACTGCTCTAGTAAAGGACCTAGGTTTGGTTCCCAGCACCCACAGCAGGAGGCTCATCATTGCCTAGAACTCCAGTTCCGTGGGCTCTGGATGCCCTCTGGCCCCTGTGGGCAGCTGCGAATACATCAACTTATTTAGGCATCCATATATAAATTGTGTAGTTTGAATGAGAACGGCTCCCACAGGTTTGAATTCTTAGTCCCCAGTTGGTGAAACTGCTTGAGAAGAACTGGAGAATATAGCTTTATTGAAGAATGTGTGTCACTGGGGGAGGGGGGGCTTTGAGAGCTCTGGAAGATTCCAGCCCTTCCCAGTGTGCTCTGCCTCTGCCTCCCACTTACAGATCAGGCTGTGAGTTCTCAGCTATTCCTGTGTCGTGCCTTTGCTCCGCCGTCATGGACTCCAACCCTCTGAAACTGTAAGCCCAATTAAACGCTTTCTTTATAAATTACCTTGGTCATGGTGTTTTGTCACAGCAAGAGAAAAATACCTAAGGCAATAAATAAAAATAAAACAAATAAATCTATTTTTAAAGGATTAAATTTTTTTTTAATTTATTTTAATTTATTTTGCAATACAATTCAGTTCTACATATCAGTCACGGATTCCCTTGTTCTCCCCCCCTCCCGTCAGGATTAAATTTTAATGTGTATGGTTGTGAGCCTGCATGAGTATGTGTATACCATGTGTGCAGGAGTCCTCAGAGACCAGCAAAGGGTATTGGATCCCCAGTAACTGGGGTTACAGGAGGTTGTGAGCCACCACGCTGGGGCTGGGAGACAAACTGAGACCCTCTGTTTAGAGCAGTAAGTGCTCTGAACCACCCAGCCATCTCTCCAGTCTAGAATTGTGTATTTTTAATATGTGCAACTGATTGTGAATAAAATATGTTGATGTGAATGTTATCTTTTTTCATTTTAATTTCATTTTACTACCTTTTATAGCATATACATATATAATATTGGAACAGGAATCATGTGTAAATATAAAAATAGTTACATATGCATTGGAGGTATAAATCAAAAAATTTCTCACTGAAAAGGGCCTGTAATCACATAGGAATCAAGGGTTAAAATCCATTTCAAACCCAGTAACAGCCACAGACATTTATCTACTACACTGTACTGCCCTCTGCTGTAAGTAAATGATGTTACACCCTTGACCTCCAGAGTACACACAAAGTTGTAAATCAGAAAAGATGAATCCCACAGCCTAAGAAACTATTTAGAACCTCTCTGCGGGGGGGGGGGGGGGTTGGGGGGGGTTGGGGGGGGGTTGGGGGGAGGTGGCAGAGCCCATGATCCAAGGGTAAAAGGGTAGCTCTAGATCTTTCTAGCACGCCAGCTTCAAGGGAGACAAGACCATTCAAAGCTGTGAAATAAAAAACAAAAATGAGGCACTGAGGAGATGGTACAGCTGTTCAGAGCACTTATTGCTCCTGCAGAGGACCTTTGTTCAATCCCCAGTACTCACATAGAGGCTCACAACCATCTATAACTCCTACAGTGCCAAGGTATCTGATGCCTCTGTGCAGCCAAGATTTTCATACACATAAAAAATAAACCTTTAAGGTGGGGTGGGGGAGTGAAACCAATAGGCCCAACTGTGAACTTGAACCCCAGGCATCAGGAAGGCCTGGCCCGAGAGTCCACAAATAGAAAGTGGTTTCCTGGAACCCAACATGCCACCACCTTCTTCCTGGCAACCCAGAACTTGAAGTGCAGCCTGTGTCAGCCAGCTTTGCAAGGAGAGTTTGCTGTGAGAACTACCCATGCTGCAGGCCGAAGGGTCCTGAAGCACTGGGTCTAAGATGCCCACAGGCAGACTTTCAGACCTTGTCTGTTGGCTGTAGTGTCCACACACTGCTGAGTCAGCTCATTAGTTCTGTTTAGGGCACTCTAGGACACACAGCTGAGAAGTCACACATGTCAAATACTGCTCTGTGATGGTGACCGATCAAAGACAGGGACACAGCCTACAGGGATGGGCCCAGGACAACCCCAGAGCCTAAGTAAGTATGGTGATATTTTATTTGTGCTGAAATGTGATTTTTATTTGTATGTTAATAAATAAAGTTTGCCTGGAGATCAGAGGTCATAGTGAGCCATAAACAGAAGTCAGGTGTTGGTAGCACACGCCCTTAATCCGATCACATGGCAGGCAGAGTCTCTGTGTGGTCAAGGACACAGCCAAGTGTGATGACACGAACCTTTAATCCCAGTACCAACCATAGAGACCTGGAGGTCTGTATAGACAGGCAGTGACGAGGAAGTCATGTGGTTGGGTTTAGAGCCAATGAGAAGGCAGAACAAAAAGGCAATAAAAAGACAAGTCACACAGGAAGAAACTCTCTCTGAGGGGGAAGCGACGGCAGCTAGTGGTAAGCTAAAGGTAGTCTTGGCTCTTCGCTGGTGCTCTGATCTCTTGGGCTTTTAACTCTGTATTTGGCTCTGTGTTTCTTATATAAGACCGTTTAGAAATTCGTCTACAAGTAAGAACAAGCCCATAATGACCATAAATAAGCCAACACTTTATAAATCATACCCCCACCATAATCCATTTCCTGCTTCCACATATAAAACTCATTGCAATGTTATTTAGTCCTACAGAGAGAGAGAAAGAGAGAAGGAAAATAGAACATATCCAGAGAGTCTTCTCATTGAGAAGAACTTCAGAGCAAGGTATGGAAGCTCACAGTTAACCCCAGCACTCAGGGGCTGAGACAGAAGGCACAAGTTTGAAGACAGCCTGGCCTACATAGTGAAACCTTGTTTCAAAAAAAAAAAAAAAAAGACGGGAGAAGGGGTTCGGAATGGGGTACACTAAGGTCCCAGCCTGGCTCGGTAGTTTTGCTTCCAAATAATGTGTGAACTTAGTATCTCTGGAACTCAGTTTTGTCATCTAGCCAGACTTGGCTGGCCTAGAACTCAGAGATCTGCCTGCTTCTGTCTCCCCAGTGCTGAGCCTGGACCATCACGTCCAGCTGGTCATCATTTATTTTATTTATTTATTTGTTTGTTTGTTTATTTATTTATTATTTATTTTGAAGCAAGGTCTTATTAAGGAACCCAGGCTGGCTTCCAGCTCCGATGCCTGAGCCTGAACCCAAGCACTGGGACTGTAGGCATGTGCCTCCATGCCCCGATAGCCGTGATTAACCAACCACTTACAAATGTCTAAAAATGTGGTAATTGGCTCTCAGGCACAGGATCTACCACACCATAGAAATACACACAGAAAAAATTCCCATGCATCAGCATCAAGAAATACAACATAATAAGGCCTGCCACAGCCTCCCTGGTGCCTCGGGGTCTCTACCCCCTGTCCCTGTCTCTCCCTCCTTTCCCACCCCAAGCCCAGGATGACCAGTCTTCTTGATTACAGCAGCCTGAAGTTTTTCCTTCAAAAGGAATAATAAGCCTGCAGTTTGAGATGTTACCACTAGAGGCCTCCCGTAAGGCAAGACAAGTGACTACTTCCTCCAACTCCTTCCACCTCCCAGTCTCCACTATTTCCAGGAACACCATACAATACAAACACATCAATGGGATAATAGCCTGGCCAGAGTCCTTAGTAACCAATCTCTAGTGGGGGGGGGCCAATCCTTCAACACAGGAGCCTCATTTTAGGATACTTCCTACCCAAGCGTACGTTTCCCCAGCACAGTGTGTGTGCTAAAATTATGTTAATATTACAGCTTCACCATATGTTCTGATACCGAATAAGACAAGCCCCCAAGCCCCCTCCCTAGTCTTTATTTTCACTTTCTTAACTATTTTCAATCATTTCCTTTTTTTTTTAAGACAGGGTCTCTCTATGTAGCTCTGACTGGTCTAGAACTCACTATGTAGACCAGTCAGTCTGGCCTGGAACTCACCTGCCTCTCCTTCCCAAGTGCTGGGACTAAAGATGTGCACAACCACACCCAGAAATCATTACTGATTACTAAACATTACTATTTCCGGTGATCTTTAGCCTTTAAAACCTTAATTTCACTATACTGATATTTTACATTGGGGAGAATTGATGAGCTAGGTTAAGTCTCCCCACAGAGAAATTATCTTTCCACTTGTTCCTAGTTAAAGTCCTTCATAAATGTTTAAATTTTTCTTTACATAATTCTGTGCCTTCCTAGCTCAATCCATTCCTAAGCATGTTCTCTTTATTACACTTACAATACTATTCCAATTTCTATTTCCATTTTAAAAGCTATTAATGTATGTTCAGTCATCCCTCAGAATCCACAAGACTGACTCTAAGATCACCAGGGATAATGATGTCCACAGGAACTCAAGTTAATAATATTAAATGACTTAGTATTTGCATATAACCTACACATATATACCTTAAAATCACCTCTAATTTATAATACAAATACAATGTAAGTTTTATGTGAATACCTGTTTAGTGTATTGTTTAAGGAATAATGACAGGAAAAAACATCTGAGCATGCTCAGTGGAGATGTATTTTCAGGGATCTGGAGAAATGGCTCAGTGGTTAAGAGCACTTGCTCCTCTTCTAGAGGACCTGGGTTCAGTATCTAGCACTGATGTCAGGCAGTTAACACCTCCTGTGTCTTCAGCTCCTGGGGATCCAACCAGCCTCTTTTCCACAGCTGGTTGGGTCTATGGCTGCAGACATTTGGCCATGTGTATATTAGAAACACTATAGGGCACACACTCAGGTGCAGGGTGGGGGCGGGGGCATAACATTATTTGTTTTGGTTTGCTTGTTTGTTGCAGTGCTGGGGATGGAGTCCAGGCCAGCACCCATACATGCTAGACAAGAACCACTGAGCACCACCCAGCCCTTAAACTCGTTTCTTTGTATAGACTTTATACAAGCTTAACTTTCATTTTAAGCTCCCTTTATGTCAAGCTGAAGAAACTCGGTACCATCTGGCTTGTTCCAGGCCTTCTCTCGGGTGTGTTTAAGTCCCACCGAGTTCACATAGTGCCAGGAACATTGTGTGTCCTAGCTGGCATCCCCTGAGATGACCATGGTGTCACTGAGTCCCATCTCTTGTCCTCAATGTCTCTGCTGCATTGTTCCTAATTCTGTCTTTCTTCTTCTCTGTCCATGTCCCTCTGTGTCCCTCTAGTTATCTACCTATTGTTTATCATCTGCCTATCTCTGTCTTAATCTGTTTGATGTTGCTCTACCACAGTGGTTCTCAACCTGTGAGTCATTTGACCCCTTTGCCAAACCTCTAACTCCAAAAAATATTTAGATTATTATTCATAAAAGTAGCTAAATTACTTATGAAGTAGCAACAAAAATAATTTTATGGTTGGGGGCCACGACAACATGAGGAATTCTATTAAAGGGTCACAGCATTAGGAAGGTTGAGAACCACTGCTCTAACAGAATGTCACCAACTAGGTGTCTTAGTTATTGCTCTGTTGCTGTGAAGAGACACCATGACTGTCTTAGTTAGGGTTTCTATTGCTGTAATGAAACACTGTGACCCAAAGAACAAGTTGGGGAGGAAAGGGTTTATTAGGCCTAGACTTCTACATTGCTGTTCATCATCAGAGGAAATCAGAACAGGAACTCAAGCAGGGCAGGAACCTGGAGGCAGGAGCTGATGCAGAGGCCATGGAGGGGTGCTAGTTACTGGCTTGTTCCCCATGGCTTGTTCAGATTGCTTTCTTATAGAACCCAGGACCACTAGCACAGTGATGGGACCACCCACCATGGGCTGAATCCTCCCCCATCAATCACTAATTAAGAAAATGGCCCGCAGCCTGATCTTATGGAGGCATTTTCTAAATTGAGGTTCCCTCTTCTCAGATGACTTTAACTTGTGTCAAGTTGGCATAAAACTATCCAGCCCAATCACCAAAGCACCCTCTTATAAAAGAAAGCCTTTAGGGTCTTGCTTACAGCTTTAGAGGGTTAGTCCATGATCATCACAGCAGAAAGCATACAGGTATGGCGCTGGAGCAGTAGCTAAGAGCTTTATATCCTGATCCACAGGCAGCAGGCAGAAAGTGAGAGGGACAGTGCCTGGTGTGGGCTTTTAAAACCCCAAAGCCTAACCCCACTGACATACCTCCTTCAATAAGGGCACACACTAAACCCTTCCCAAATAGTTCCATTAACTGAGAACCACACCTTCAAATATGTGAGCTTATGGAGGCCATTCTCATCCAAACCGCCACACTCGGTAAATGACAAAACAGTAGGAGTCTATTTGGAGGCTGGGAGTGAAGTCCAGCGGTAGAGTTCCTGCCTAGCATGCTCCTGAAGGCCATGAGTTAAATAAATCTCCAGGACCATAAGATGGGGTGGGTGGGGGGAGTAGATGTATTCAGCCAATTCTTGTCTCATCAGTCATTTTTCTCAAACCTAGATGTATATACTGAGTTCTTTGATAACTCCAAAGCCAGATATTTTCTTTTTCTACTTTTTCATCCCTTCCCTGTAAGCAGCCTCTCTTGAATTTGAGAAAGGCTTTCCCTCTACAGAAGAAAAGAAGCCCCAGGGGTTGAAAGTGTGTTACTCTTTCAGCTTTGGTCTCGCCGAGATCACAGGCATGGAGAAAAACTAGCGAGGGAAAAGCAGGCACTGTGTGTCCAGGACATGAACCCAAGAGAGGATCTGGGTTTTGTTTGTTTTGTTTTGTTTTTAATTTTATTCTAAATTTTAAGATATTTTTAGAATATATTTAACTTTATCATCATACATGTGTAAATCATTTATTCCAGTTCATTTGTAATCCCCATTTTATGCCAATCAAATCCACTACATGAGCAATATTTGTCTGTTTGAGACAGGGTCTCACTGCGTAGACCAGGCTGGCCTCAAACTCACTGAGATCCACCTGCCTCTGCCTCCCAAGTATTTGGATTAAAGGTATGCACTACCACACCTGGAGAGAAATACTTTTAATCTGAGCACATTTAGCAGAACAACACAAATACTCAATATAGAGAATAGAAAGCCGGAGTCCAGCCGCACATAGCTCGGCTTAGTTTCTAAGGTGACAGATTGCTTTTGTGATGAAGTTACAACTGCTGGGAGGATTGAGGGGATGGGCACTGCTCAGCACAAGGCAGCAAACGACACCCAAGGTAGTTCTTTTTGTTTGTTTGTTTTATGTTTTTTTCTTTCAAGGAGGTTGAGTCTTTGCCTGCACCACTAGCATGCAGTACCAGCAGAGGCCAGAAGAGGGTGCAGGATCCCTGGAACTGATTTTGCAGGCCAGGGTGAGCCGGCCTATGGGTGCAGGGAATGGAGCTTAGATCCTCTGCAAGAGCTCTCAACCTCTGAGCCTTCTCTCCAGCCCCACAGCCAAGGGTTTCCACACCCATGTGTAGTGTATGTCTAAACCAACATAGTATCTGTTTCCTCATTTCTCCATGTTCACCACTTGGAGCTCCCCCCTCATAGTTCTTCATAAAATATGCAGCAGGTTGTCTGTAATCTGTAGTCCACCTTATCAGGCTCTGGAACCTCAATGTGCACATTTTCTCAAGAGATCTTACGTGGTGGGGCAATCTGGTTAGCTGTGGTTACACGGCATCTTGATTCAAGCTGGAAAAGCAGAGCCTGAGGCAGGGATTCCTGTGCTAGTGACAACCAGGGAAGAACCCTCTAGAAGGTCGTGAGGAAGACCTAGAGACGTCGTCATCCCAGCTGAGGGCCTCTGTGTGAGCAGGTTCACTCTGCGACTAGGGACACACCTTCCGTGCTCTTATGCTCTTCACGTACGTGCAGGGCTGTGCAACACAGCCCCGACTGACCCAAGGCAAGTAGTTCTCTGAAGAAGTGGACTCCCATGAGCTCTCAGTCCACCCAGGAGGACCTGGGGCAGGACGCCAGCCAGCCAGGGCTCTGATGAGCCTGGGCAATATGAGCTGATGGTAGCAAGAATTCAGGCCAAGCAGATGTCAGTGAAGTGGTGTGCGGGCTGCTTTATATCAACCCCGTACAAGCAAGCTAGAGTCATCTGAGAGGAAGGAACCTCAGTTGAGAACATAAGCTCCGTAAGATCCAGCTGTAAGGCGTTTTCTTAATTAGTGATTGATGGGGGAGGGCCCAGCCCGTTGTGGGTAATGACACCCTGTGATGGTGGTCCTGGGTGCTGTAAGAAAGCAGGCTGAGCAAGCCATGAGGAGCAAGCCAGTAAGCAGCACTCCTCCATGGCATCTGAATCAGCTCCTGCCTCCAGGGCCCTACCCTGCTTAAGTTTCTGCCCTGACTCCTTCAGTGATGGGACTGTTACCTAGAAGGTGAATCAAATAAACCCTTTCCTCCCCAAGTTGCTTTTAAAAGGTCATGGTGTTTGATCACCGCAATAGTAACTCTAAGACAAGTGGTATGTAAGAGTAAGATAAAGATGAACTCGAGGGTTAAAAACCGAGTGAACGAAGAAGAATGGCAGGAACACCTGTGATTTCACATCTGTTTGACCTAGGTGCTGTTTTCCCTCCACCTCAGGCCTCTGAAGCTGGGGTAGTCCTCACACGTGATGCTGTGTTCTCACACAGAACGAAGAATCCACTGACACCAGATGTGGTGACGCACAGCCTTTAATCCCAGCACTCGGGGAGGCAGATCTCTAGGAATTTGAGGCCAGCCTGGTCTACAAGGCGAGCTCCAGGGCAGCCAGAGCCGTTAGACAGAGAAGCTCTGTCTTGGAAAAAGCAAAGCAAAACAAACAAGCAAAAAAGCTTTAAAGGGTCAAAGGCACCACAAGAAAACCCACAGACTAAACTGGGCTCAAGCGTGGGACTGATCTGTAGCTTGGTCTTCTTGTGGGGGCTGTCTCTGACTCTGTCACCTGCTTTGGGGACCCTTCCCTCATCCATCCTTAATAGGAGGAGCCTAGTTTCACTGCAGCTTGATATGCCAAGACGATTGGTGTCCATAGGAGGCCGGCCCTTTTCTGGGGAGAAACAGAGGCAGGAGCAGTGGATAGGGGTGGGGTGTGGGAAGAGGGGAGGTAAGAGCTGTGGGGAGAGGTGTTCTTTTAAAAAATGATAAGCGGCCGGGCGGTGGTGGTGCACGCCTTTAATCCCAGCACTCGGGAGGCAGAGCCAGGCGGATCTCTGTGAGTTCGAGGCCAGCCTGGTCTCCAAAGCAAGTTCCAGGAAAGGCACAAAGCTACACAGAGAAACCCTGTCTCGAAAAACCGGAAAAAAAAAAAAAAAAAAAAAAAAAAAAAAAAAAAAAAGATAAGCGGCGCTGGTTACTGTGCTGAAAGGTCATGAGGCATGAGCCACGACAAAACCCAGTATCAGAAATTTATTAGGAGGGGCGGGGGGGGTGGGGAACGACAAAAAAACTAGAGAGAGAGAGAAGGGGGAGGAGAGAACAGAAAAGAGAGAGGAGGAGTCTGTGTCCAGCTTTTTAAGGATTCCCATACACATGCACAGGTGGGCTTATGGAGCTACGCCATGCATGCACTGATTGCGTGGACCACACTGCATGCATTTGCGCTGTCATGCAGCACACTGATGACATAAGACCCCTTGCTTAGCTACTGAACTGTGCATGTGCCATTCAGCTGCAGGAGCGACAGAATCCTAACAAGAGGGACTGGGAGGGGAGGAGGGAGGGGAAACTTTGGTCAGAATGTAAAAACAAATAAATTAAAAAAAAAAAGAATCCATAGACATTAGCCATAAGGAACTAAAAGTAGCTACATGAGAAGAAATACAGAGACTAAGCCAGGCATGATGACGCACGTCTTTTTTTAATTATTATTATTATTAATAAAAACTGCTCAGCCGTTAACTCAGGCTAATTATTGACTAGCTCTTATACTTAAATGCAGCCCATTTCTGTTAATCTATATGTCACCACATGTTCCATAGCTTTACCTGTGTCCTATTACATGCTGCTTCCTGGACAGCGGGCTGGCATCTCCTGACTCAGCCTTCCAGCCTTCCCACAATTCTCCTTGTCTGCTTATCCCACCTATACTTCCTACCTGGCTACTGGCCAATCAGCATTTTATGTATTAACCAATCAGAGCAACACATTCATAGCATACAGAGTGATATCCACAGCACTTCCCCTTTTCTTTTTTTTTTCAAAAAGGAAGGTTTTAACTTTAACATAGTAAAACTACATATAACAAAACAACTATCAAGCAAGAATTATAATATCTAGTCTATTTGTATTTGGTAAAATTAAAGAAGATATCCTAGTTATCCTATATTTATGAGTATAAGATTTCATATCTACCTTATCTCTTATCATAACCAAGGAAAACTATAACTATCTAGTCTTCATCTACATCAAAGACCTCAGAAGGATATAATATTACCTAAGTAAACAGGAAATGCATTGTAAGCAACTTTCAAAACTCCAGAATGACAGAGACAGCTGCCTGCCTGGACAGTCTTCCAAAGCTCCTCTGTAATGTTGGGGCATCCATCTTCAGCCTGTAGGCCTAGAGTCTCTCAGTTGCTTCTCTCTGTGTCCTGTAGAATGTCTGGCAGTATCTTCTGAGAAGCAGGAACCTGAAAGACCATCTAGCACCATCTTGCAAAGTTCAGTGGTAACCTTCCTATGGGTCCTGCATGTCCAGTCGATACAATATTTTGTCAAGCAGTCCAGGCAAGAACAGTTTCTTGCCCAAATGGCTATTTTTGCCAAGAAGAAGATAAACTCCATATGGAGTGTCTTCGATGCCCATCTTTCTCTTTGAAGTAAATCAGTGCTGCCAGGAGCAGACGTGTCTCACTGTCCAGAAAGCCTAAGTTTTTAAAACATTTTAAATGCCATATTCTGTAGGTCTTTGAAGTGTTTGAAGATTACCTACCTAACTGAATTATATCTATGTGTACCTAGAAAACTTAACATTACTATAAGTTTGACTATCATAGAAGACTAATTATTAATCTGTATTTTGTAATTATCCATTACAATTTAAATGAGTTGCACAAACATAATACCTTAAATAAGAGTAGAAATATATATATAGTATAACAAAATCAACTCTAAATTTGTATCAATAAACTAAAATCCATAGCAATGTAAAACATTTTTAAACAAGTTGTTGCTCTTTAAAAGTAGGTTCATTAATCTACCCTTTCATCCTATCATATCTATATTCTACATTTCTCTACCATATCCCTCTTTCTTCTTTTAGAAAGATATTGACTATGACCAATAACAATTTTCAACCAACAATCTAAACAAAGACAAACATCCATAATTCATTTTTTGGGAATGTGGCCGTAGTTTTTTAGGCTACTTCCTGCTGATAGAGGGCACTGATAATTTTAGGATTATGGTCAAGTCTGCCTGGAGTAGTCTGTGATGCTGTATTCTCTGAGCCAATTGCCTTGAAGCTGATTTTGGATGTATCTTAATCTGGAACAAAGCCATAGCCTCTTGCTTCCTGTATGCCATTACATGCTGCTCCCTAGACGGCAGGCTGACATCTCCTGACTCCGATGATGCACATCTTTAATCCCAGCACTCAGGAGGTAGAGGCCAGCAGATCTCTGAGTTTGAGGCCAGTTCCAGGACAGCCAGGGCTATACGAGAAACCTTGTCTCAAAAAACTGGGAGGGGGTAGAAAGAAAAGAAAGAAGAAATACACTCTTTTGTCCCTCTTTAACACCATCCACAGGCATCTGGACACATGATCCAGGCCTGACCAATAAGAATGCTTTTGTCCATCAACCTCAGTGATTGGTCCAGAGGGAGAAACACAGTGCACTCCAGGGATCCATTGTCTTTGGATCCCCAGCACTGGGCTGTGTCTGAATTTTCTACATGGGTGCTGGGGAATCTGAACTCAGATCCTAATGCTTGCATGGTAGTCTTTTACCAATGGACCCATCTCCATAGCCCTGAAAATTACATTTTTTATTGATATATGCGTGTATCACATATATAAATATTATATAAATACATATATGTGTATATTTATAAAGTTGTTCCAGGGGAGGCCAAAGGGGACTGGAAGAACTGGGTGTGGTGGCACACACCTTTAATCCCAGCACTTGGGAGGCAGAGGCAGGTGGATCTCTTTGAGTTCAAAGCCAGCCTGGTCTACAGAGCAAGCTCCAGGGAGCCAGAGCTGTTACACAGAGAAACTCCGTCTGGAGGTGCGTGGGAGGGTGGGGAGGCCTCTGGAAGTAAGAGACTTGTCCTCTGAAACTTGGGGACAGAAGGTAAAGGTGTGTGTGTTAGAATTCTGCCCTCACTCCAGCTGCATGACCGCACATGCACAGTTCAGGAGTTAAGCAAAGGGTCTTGCATCTTACGTCATCAGTGTGTGTTGGTGATCACGTACGTGCAGTGTGGTCACACAGTCTGCACTTTAAAGAGCTGTGACTCAGACCCCACCCTCCCTCTCTCTGTTCTGCTCTGTCTCTCCCCCACCATCTTTCCCTCTCACTGCACGTGCTCCTTTCCCAGGCCTGGTTCTTCTCCCCCACCCCTCTTCCTCCTAGTAAAGCTCTAAAACTGATACTGGGTTCTGTTGTAACTGTGACCTTTAAATGCCGTAACCAACACGGCCACCAGCGCCATTTATTATTCATTTCAGTGTGTGGGGAGAATGTATGGGGTTCTAGCTGCAGGTAAGAGACAAAGGAATTTGAGGGATATGGTGTATAGAGGCCCAGAGCAGCACTGTTTCGGGTTTAGGAGGTAAGGAGGATGGGGAGGAGCTGGCCAAGGGAATGTGGTAAAGTGAGCAGCAGAAAGGGCTGACATTCCACACCCTGGAATAGAGAAGGTGACCAGTGGCACCTTTTGTTTGTTTTGTTTTTTAAACAGAAGCTCTTTGTAGCCCAGGCTGGCCTTGAATTCACTATGCAACCTTGAATTCCTGATCCTTCTGCCACTGATACACATGGAGGATAAATACTTGTACAACATGAAAATATTTTATTTTTAGAATGGTTAAGTCATACACAGTTCTCTTCCACTCTTTATGTCTGGTGTCTTTGTTCATTTGTCCATCTTTGTTTTTCAGTTAGGGTCTTGTGTAACATCTAAGATGGCTTCAAACTCATTATGTAGCCAGGGATGACCTCGAACTCCTGACCTTGCCCAGCTCTGATATCTTAACCATGTAAACTATAAGCTCTGCAAAGACAGAAAACTTCTTTGTCTTGCTCAGCGGGGTAGCCTAATCGATCTGTTGGACAAATGAGTGACTCCATCAGTTAATTCATAGTTCGTAACTGCACAGTGGAGGCCAGCCACATAAAGAAATAATAAAGTAATAAAGAGCACAGGCATTGAGGTCAGATATCTGAATTTTAGTTCCAGTTCTGAGCCTGGACCTTGCCTTGGTAAGAAAGGATGAAGAATCCGAACAGTGTCTGGAGAGATGGTTAAGGGCACTTGTTCTTGCATAGGACCTGGGTTTGATTCCCAGCACCTACAAGGCAGAGCCTCACAATCATCCATAACTCTAGTTCCAGGGGATCCAACGCCATCTTCTGATGTCCTTGGGCACCAGGCACATGATGCACAGAGACACATGCAAGCCATAAAATACAATAAGTAAATCTTAAAAAATAATAATAAAGCAAAAGAGCCAGCACAGACCTTGGTATGTTCTCCACCATCGGCCTCAGTAAAATCCCTCCCAGGAAAGCTCAAACTGGCAACATTTGGTGCCAAGGTGGAAGAGACTGAGTGAGGTGTAGGTGCCATGGGAAGGGCGGGGGCCACCACTGGGTGAGGTTTCAGCCAAGACTCTGCTTCCCCAGCTGGCTCTGCCGGGGGCGGAGTCTCCCTGTGGAAAGAGCTCAGTTGTCACCTGGAGCCACCGAGTGAGTAGAGGGAGCTGCTGACTTTGTGATTGCCCACAGGCTATGGCAAGCCCAGCCTGGGAGTCTCCACTTGGGTCTCCCTCAGGGCTCCTGCTACAGCTTGTAACTTTGCTGGGGATGCTTGGACCACAGGTGAGTGCAGGGCTTGGTGACTGGGGATGTAGCTGGTCAGTAGGGAGGCCTCTCCCTCCTTCCCTTGGGCTGAGATCGCCCAAATGGACCACTAGGGAGTAAACCCCTCATAAACTTGGAGATGCCTCTTACAACCTACCTGGGAAGATGTGCCAAGCCAGCCTCTTCTGCAACAGAGATGGGGAGGGGCCTGTGGGGAGGAGACAGTAGACTGTGAAATCAGGCCTCTAAAACCCTTTGAGAATCCAGTTTTCTTGAAAAGTATGATCAATTTAGGGTCTTCTGATGTGAAACTAGGGTTCAATCTCTGGAGCTTTATGATGCCCCTTTCCTTTGTGTGTGACTGGCCCACCACTCCTTACCCTCAGATTCAGAACTTCCAGGACAAATGGTCTATCTTCAAGTATAGAGAGATCTGGTCCAACCTGGCTGCTGGGACCTGATCAGTTCCCTCTGGCCAGCCTGGGGTTCAAGTGTTCATCCCACCTGGAGTCTCTCCCCTTCTCCACCCCTCACCCCCAGATAAAGGGACAGAGTAGAATTAGACACTGGGGGCCCCTCTCCCAGCTCAGGCTCCGTCCACAATTGCCAAATAATAATGGGAGCCTGGTATGTCCAGATCTGACATTTCTAGAAAAAAAAAAAAAAGACTAGAAATGAGAATGATAATAAAAATCTGGATTCTTAAAATTAAAATTTTCAGCTGGGCAGTGGTGGTGCACACCTTTTAATCCCAGCACTCAGGAGACAAAGGCAAGCAGATTTCTGAGTTCCAGGCCAGCCTGTCTACAGAGTGAGTTCTAGCACAGCCAGAGCTACACAGAGAGACTCTGTCTCAAAAGAACAATTAATTAATGAATTAATGAATTCATTAATTAATTCATTAATTCATTAATTTCTGGTTTTAGAAAAAGCTGTTAATGTTGGGCATGGTATTACATCCCTCTAATTCCATAACTCTGGAGGCAGAAGAAGGAGGATTGTCAAAAGTTCAAAGTCAGCCTGCTCTACACGACAAAACCAGAGCTACAAGAGGAAGCCTTGTCTCACAAAACAATAACAGAAAGCTAATTAAAAGCAGTATTTTTGCCGGGCGGTGGTGGCGCACGCCTTTAATCCCAGCACTCGGGAGGCAGAGCCAGGCGGATCTCTGTGAGTTCGAGGCCAGCCTGGACTACCAAGTGAGTTCCAGGAAAGGCGCAAAGCTACACAGAGAAACCCTGTCTCGAAAAACAAAAACAAAAACAAAAAAAAACAAAACAAAAAAAAAAGCAGTATTTGAAGCACTATAAGGAGCAAACAAAATTCTCTTTGGGACAGTCCTTCTCTCTGTGTCATATTGCAGACGGCAAGACTGAGGCCCAAAGAGAGGGTCGAGCTGGTGGGCTCCTGACTCTCCAGCAAAGACCCCTGGCTCCACCCCAGACCTGAGGGTCCTGAAGCAGGATGTGGCCTTCGCAGGGGTGCGGCTGGGCCACCCGGATGTTAGGGTTCCTGCTCTGAGCTCAGCCTCACCTTGTTTGCTCAAGGAGGGCCCGGAGCTGGCAAGTGAGTCCAGCAGGGGCCAGATATAAGGTAGCTCCAGGCCTCCCTCCTGTCGCCATTAAGGGGGACCACAAAGCTTGGCACCAAAAGCAGCTGAGCCAGTCCAGGGAGACAGAAAGGGTCTTCTGAAAAGAGGCACACCTGTGACTAAGGAGAGGGATCCACATCTTGGAGGAGACTCTATGCCCCATTTGTGCCATTTCTGGCCGTCCTGTGCCCCAGTCTCCCTGATCTGTGCAGCCAGGACACTCAGTTCCCATCCCAGAGGGAGGCTGTATGGATCCGGGAAGCCCTTTTGTTTGCTACTCACTCACGAGGACCTGAGTTTGAGTCACCAGCACCCATATAAAAGCCTGATGACTATGGGCATGAGTGTCACCCCAGTGCTGGATGGCAGGGGTTGGGATTAGTGGTGGGGTGACAGGCAGATCCCTGGAGCACACTGGCCAGTCAGGTTCAGTGAGAGACCCTGTCTCAATAAATAAGGTACAAAGTGATCAAGGAAGATACTTGACATTGACTTCTTTCTGCCTTACACACACACACACACACACACACACACACACACACACACACACACACACACACAAATGTGCATACACATGCATAGAACACATGAACACACACGCACGCACACATGCACACATGCACGCACGCACGCATGCACACATGCACGTGCACATTCGGTCTGCTTTGGAAGACAGAAGGAAGTGAAGGGAAAGGGAGGAAATGGGAGTCGAAGTCTCCTCAGCTCCCCTAGCTCCTGCTGTCACCCCCCCCCCCCCATAAGGTCAAGTTCATCTTTCTTCTTCTCTTTGTCTCCTCAGCCAGAGAAGTCATAGTCACTCCTGCCTGCAGCAAAGGCAAGGTGGTCCTGGCACCCTCAGATGAGATGACTTTCGTTTCCCGTTCCAGGTCCAGACCCTCAGGCCAGAGAGCCTTCTGTTGGTGTCTACCTTGGACGGAAGTCTCCACGCACTGAACAAGCAGACAGGGGACCTGAAGTGGACACTGAAGGATGGTGAGCAAGGATAGCTACCATTCTCTCCTTAGGTCTCTCAGGGGCAGAGTGGGCAGTCACCTTGGCGTAGAAGATAAGAACATGGGCACTAACGGGCTGAGGGGATGGCTCGGTTGGTAAAGTGCTTGCCACACAAGCGTGAGGACCTGAGTGTGGGTCGCCAGCACCCACATAAAAAACAGACAGACAAACAAACAAAAACAAAGAAACAACCACAGCACTGGAATGGCACAAACAGGAAGATCTGTGGGACTTCCTGGCCAGCCAGTCTAGCCAAATTAGTAAGCTTCAAGTTCAGGGGATGATGCTGTCTCGAAGAAGACACCTCTGACCCTCACACACATAACACACACACACACACACACACACACACACACACACACACACACACATACACGAACGCATGCATACGAATGCGCACACGCACATACTCACACAGACACTAGGGTCCAGCAAGCCAATGTCTGTAGGCAGCTTCACCACTTACCAACTGTGTGAACTTGGGAAAAAATCACTTCAGCTCTCTGAACCTCAATGGCTTCGCCTACAAACTGGGGCAAAGTAGCATGGCAGAGACTACCCATAGAGCTCTTGCCACCTGCTGGGCTCTGCCTCTGGCACAGGGTAAATGCTGGTATGTTTTAGCTATGCTTCTCAATAGAGGTAACAAAAGACTCAAGTTCCATGTCTTTGTCCCTGCAGACCCCATCATCCAAGGACCAATGTATGTCACAGAGTAAGTGAACTGGGACCTCTTAAAGAGAGAGTGTTGGGGGGAACCATAGTTGTGTGAGGGGTTTGGGGGCACATGTGAGGGTTTTAGGGAAGAGAATTAGTCTTATATGATGTGGGAAGGATTCCTGCTGCTCCAAGGTATCTCCCTCAAGGATGGGCTCTGCTAGCTGAGAAGGTGGAGGGACAAGACCTCCACGAAACCAGGGCTACGCACCTAACCTTCCCCATGTCCCTCTCTGCTCCACAGAACGGCCTTTCTCTCTGACCCAGCTGATGGCAGCCTGTACATCTTGGGAACCCAGAAACAGCAGGGGCTGATGGTCTGTTTCCCCTCACTGCCTGGGATGGGTGGGGGCAGGACTCCATCAGCCAGAGTGCCAATGGGTGAAAGGACAGTGTGTCAGAGTGGGATGTCCTTTGAAGCTGTAAGACAGGGCTCCAAGCACTATGGAAGGCTGTCAGCTAAAGTGAGGGGGAGGGGCTGGCTGTGTCTGCAGAGCAGAATATCAGACCTCTGAGTCTGGGGTGGGGGGGGGGGGGCGGGCATCTCCAGTTCTCTGAGGGCATTAAGATGAAAATTGTATTGGTTAGCTTTTGCTAATTAACGTATCACCCACGATTTCAAAGACTTAAAACCCCCCAAACCTCAACATTAGGCTGGGTAGTTCTGCTAGTCTGGACTGAGTTTGCTCATGCATGTGTGTCAGCTGAATGGCTCTGTTTCTGCAAGTTGGTGGTTTGTATATATGCTCACCTCACTCTGTGCCCCTTGTGAAAACCCATAAGAAACCTGAATACAGGGCACTCACTCACATAACACAGACTGGGATCTGATTCCTGGAGAGAGAGAGAGAGAGAGAGAGAGAGAGAGAGAGAGAGAGAGAGAGAGAGAGAGAGAGAGAGAGAGCGAGCCAGGGAAGGTGAGAGGGCAGACCCCCATTCACCACCAACACTGCGTCCAAATAGCTCTTCAATCTCACTGAGTCTTGTGGCCACTGAGTTTTAAAGCCTGTGTGTGTGTGGCGCGGGTGTCTGTGTGGGTGTGCAGGTGTCTCTGTTGTGTCGTATGTTCATTTCTTTGGAGGATGTCACCAGGTGGAACCAAGTGGCTCATGTGGTGTCTTGGTACCCGGTGTGGGATTGTCTGCAGTTCTTCAAGAGGTTTTATAGCAAAGTGACTAAGGATGCTGGCCCTACCTGAGTGTCATGCGCTGAATTACTGGGCCTCTCCAAGCCCCAGTTTCCTCCCCTGGGAAATGGAGAAGAGAAGGTGCCCAGTGAATAGGTTGCTCTTGGTCGTCCTTGGGAGAGTGTGGCACAGCAAGTGCTCTGCATGTTTCTGCCCTTATCCCCTTCTTGGACCCTTTCCCTCTCAGAAATTGCCATTCACCATCCCGGAGCTGGTTCATGCCTCTCCCTGTCGCAGCTCTGATGGGGTCTTCTACACAGGTGAGTATCCCTGCAGGCTGTGGAGGCCATATCCAGCCAGCAGGAATGGGGACCTAGGTCATGCCAGGCCAACTAGGCCAGGAACAAAAGGGCACCCCCTCCCTCCTACACCGTCTTGACAGTTGGCTCATTTCCCTCCTCCACAGGCCGGAAGCAGGATACCTGGTTTGTGGTGGACCCTGAATCAGGGGAGACTCATATGACACTGACCGCCGAGGGCCTTTCTACTCCTCGACTCTACATCGGCCGAACACGTAAGTCGGACATTCCCTGCGCTCCATGAAACCGCCTCATTTTCTTTGCCCAGGCCTGACAGTTGCTATCCAAGCTGAATGCAGGCTAGTCAGTCAATCTGACAATCATCAATAAACATTCTACTGAGTACTGATCAAGGAGCGAGTCTCTAATCCTACAAGAGGGACAGTCTCTGGAGTCGGGTTGGGGAAGCACCGTATTACTATATTCCTGGTAATCTTTTTTTCTGACACACAGAGTACACAGTCTCCATGCATGACCCAAGGGCTCCAGCCCTGCGCTGGAATACAACCTACCACCGCTACTCAGCGCCCCCCATGGATGACTCACCTGGGAAATGTGAGTGTCACCATTCTCAGCCTTACCTTGGATCAAAGTCCCCAACCTGGGAAGCCCTGAGTGACATCAGGACCAAGTCCCAGCACATACTGATCCATCTACATGATGCCCCCTCACAGGCTGATTGATACAGCCTAACCGATGACCTGAGATGACTCTCAGCACCCAGACTGGTGATCATGTAGCCTGAGCAATATAGCTGAACTTATCCATACCCCAAATGACCCCAGCCAGGTAGCCTAGGGTGACTCCTTACATCTTAAGGGACACCAAGCAACCTCCCCAATACCCTGAGCAATCCCATCAAGTCCTAACTGACCTCAACATGGTAAGTGACTTCTATATATAGCCTTGAGTGACTGACTCCTCTATATAAGTCTTACTACCCCATTGATATTATAACCACTCTACCCAACTTCCCAGGTGTCTTAGTTAGGGTTTCTGTTGCTGTGAAGAGAAACCATGACCACGGCAACTCATATAAAGGAAAACATTTAATTGAAGTGGCTTACTTACAGTTCAGAGGTTTAGTCTATTATTGTCATGGCAGGAAGCATGGTGGCTGGGAGTGTGGTGGCATGCAGGCAGATATGGTGCTGGAAAGGGAGCTGAGAGTGCTTATATCTTGACTCACAGACAACAGGAAGTGGGGGTATGCTTTAGCATATATGAGACCTCAAAGCCTGCCTCCACAGTGACACACTTCCTCCAATAAGACCACACTTACCCCAACAAGGCTACACCTCCTAATAGTGCCACTCCTTTTGGGGGCCATTTTATTTCAAACCACCACACTGAGGAACCTCACAGGTACTCCTAAGTGACTCCTCAAATCTTGACTCCATCATTCTTCATGAGGAACCATGCAAGTAAATCTAACATATAAATGACACCACCAAGACTCCTAACTGACCCCTTCACAGTCTATATGTGCTTCCCAAAGGCCCTATCTGCCTCTGGGCCACACTACTTGACCTTAGTAGACATCAGTCTGACCATGTCTATGCCTAATGACCTACATCCTAAGATCTTTCCCTCAAATGATTTCTCATCTTAACTCTTTCAAATGACCCAGACTCACAGACATGTACCTGAGTCAACTTTAGATCAAATGACCCAGACTCACACCTGAGTCAACTTTAGATGGCCCCAACCAATCCCTTCCTGTTTGAAACAAACTCTGGTTGATCTTCTTAGGTCTCTGTAACCTTCCACGTGACCTCAAATGACCTTTGCACACTTGAATGACCCCCTCACCCCAACTGCTTTCTGGTGTGTCCCATAAGCTCTCTCTGACACCTCCCCAGTTGTCTTTCTTGATAGACATGAGCCACCTGACATCCTGTGGGATGGGCCTGCTGCTCACTGTGGATCCAGGAAGTGGAACTGTACTGTGGACGCAGGACCTGGGAGTGCCCGTGATGGGCATCTACACATGGCATCAGGATGGTCTGCGCCAGCTGCCTCACCTTACACTGGCTAGGGACACTCTACATTTCCTTGTCCTCCGCTGGGGCCACATCCGACTTCCTGCCTCCAGCTCCCAGGACACAGCTACCCACTTCTCTTCCTTAGACATCCAGCTTCTGTAAGTGTCCATATCTGGAGCCTAGGGAGGGAATTTCTGGAGGTGTTACAGTCCCAGTTGAATAGCCAGTGATATTCAGCCATGACCCACCAATACAGCGGAATCAGGTGTCAAGACAGTGTCCCCAGGACTCCTGGACAGTCACCATTTAACAAGTGATTGGGTAAATCCTGTCCTGGGAGGAGACTCTGGGTCCCCACCTGGTTTGTTCCATAAATGCCGTATTGAACTGATTGCTAAATACTTCAAATGTCCCCCCTCCCTTTTGCCATCCTAAGACACAGACTGGAGAAGTCAGGGGCTGCCCATTCATTCCATTTGCTCCACAAATGCTAACTGGACACTTATTGTATACTAGTCATTTACGAGGCTCTGAGAGCCCAACAGCAAACAACAGTCAGTGTTGCTGCCTACAGGAAGCTTAGAGTCTAGTGAGGGGACAGACACATAGAAGGGAACTATAACGTGGTGAGATAAGGGTAAAGAGACAGACAGGTGGTGATGGCAATGCATGAAAAGAAACCCAGACTGAGACTGGAAACAAGAAGAAGCCATGGAAAGCTTCTTAGAGGAAGAGACATCTCATGTAAGGCCTAAAGGATCAACAGAAAATGGGACAAGGCGTGGCACACGGGATACAGAAGGAAAGTCAAAGCCTGAGCCATAGGTCTAAGCAGCCTCATGCCTAAGGCTGTAAGTAAAGCCAGGATGGCATACAGAAGACTGGGATTTTTTTCCTGAAGCTAAGGAGCAGTCCCTGGAGAGTGCCAAGCAAGGAAGTGACTGACTCGTGTTCTCATTTCAGAAAGATTATTCTGGTTACAATATGAAGAATATCTCAGAATGAGTTTAGGAAAAACAAGACACCATGAGGCTGGGCATGGTGGTGTATACTTTTAATCCCAGAACTCAGGAGGTAACAGCAGGTAGATCTCTATGAGTTTAAAGCCAGCCAAAACTGCTTGGAGAGACACCCCCACACACATACACACACACCACACAGGGGTGCTGAAGAGATGGTACAGTGCTTAAAAGCTTTGGCTGCTCTTCCAGAGAACCCAGGTTCAATTCCCAGCACTCACATGGCAGCTCACAAGTATCTGTAATTTCTGCTCCAGGTGATCCGATGCCCTCTTTCTGGCATCTATGAGCACTATGCATGTGTGTAGTGTACAGATATACATGCAGGCAAAATACCCATACACTTAAAAAATAAAATGTATTGCACTGAAAAAAGATGATGCTGAAGGCTGGAACAGAAAAACCTCAAGGTACTAAGTAGAGGGCAATAGAGAGGAGGAGAGGAAATGAGGAGGATCAGGATGGTTAGAGTTCAGCCTTTATAAGCTAGGAGGCTTATAGGCTCCTAGAAGTTCTAGAAGTTCATGGCTGCTATCAAGTTCAAAGCACTAAAGGAGGAAGAGAGAAAAAAGCAAAAGGTGAAAAGAGAGCTGACAAGTTCCAATTTAGAAAACTGAGTTTTTATAAGAGGTCTGGGCCAGGTGTGGCGGTGTATGCCAATATCCCAGTACTCAGGATGCCGCTGATGGAGCATGATGAATTTGAGGCTAGCCTGAGCTACATAGTAAGACCACCCCCCATCTTTAAAAAAAAAAAGTGAGCCAGGTGGTGGTAGCACATGACTTTAATCCCAGCACTCAGGAGGCAGAGGCAGGCGGATCCCTGTGAGTTCGAGACTAGGCTGGTCTACAGAGTGAGTTCCAGGATAGTCAGGGCTGTTGCACAGATAAACCCTGTCTCAAAAAATAAACAAACAAAAAATGAGACATATATTGAGAAAATGTTGCTATAGATTTTGTACCAGTTAGCTTTGCTGCATAACAAACTACTCCAACAATTGGAGCTTAAAAGCAACAGACATCTGCTGTCCAAAATTTTTGGGTCATCCAGGTAGTATTTCTGGTCTCTGAAATCACTTGGTGGAGGCAATGATCTGGGATAGTGTCACTCACCTATGTAGTAGTTGGTGGGCCAGCTGGCTGAGGAATGGAATGGTTCATTTGTATACCATAAGGTCTTTCATCCCTTGTGGGAGTGTAGGCTTCCTTACACGGTGGTCCCAGGACTTCAGAGAACAGTACTGAGGGGCAACTCCCAATGCACAAGCACCGTTCAGGTCTCTGCCTGTGTCACACTTGTCTCATTGGCTAAAAAAAGTCACATGATCAATCCCAGAGTCAATCTGGAAGGGACTACAAAGGACATGAGTAGAGTAATGCTGAAGCTCTCCACCAGCATCACTCACCCTTCTCTGTTTCCCTCCTCTTTAGGATGACATTGTATGTGGGGAAAGAAGAAGCTGGTTTCTATGTCTCCAAAGCACTGGTCCACACCGGGGTGGCCCTCGTGGTGAGAAGGGGATCTCTGAGTGAACTGCAAAGAGGGATAGAGCAGGAAAGGGGTTTCTTTCACATGTGTCTCTCCATCTTCTGCCATAGCCCCGTGGACTGACCCTGGCACCCATGGACGGCCCCACAACAGATGAGGTGACACTTCAAGTCTCAGGGGAGCGAGAGGGCTCACCCAGCACTGCTGTCAGATACCCGTCAGGCAGTGTGGCCCTCCCCAGCCAGTGGCTGCTCATTGGTGAGGTCCCCTGACTTTAATTTGGAGCAGATGAAGATAAAAGACTTACAAGCCCAGTTTCTGAGTTGGAACACTGAAAGCATCCTCGACCCTGGCTCTTAATCTCTGGCTTTTATTCCTACCACTTAGGATACCATGAACTTCCCCCAGTCCTGCACACCACCATGCTGAGGGTTCATCCCACCCCAGGGAAAGGGTCTACTGAGACAAGAGCCCAGGAGGACCTCCATGCTCCAGCTCTCTTCGAGGTTAGTCCTGGGATACCAGGGTCGATGTGTAGACCCAGAGATGTCCTGCAGCCCTGTACCTCTTCCGCAGTTAATCTCATGAAAGTCCCCAGAAAACAAACATTTTGTTGCGGCTACTACCAGGCATGTTAAAAATGATATTGGCTTCCTAAATCACAAAGCATAGTTCCCAGATTTTTTTTCTTATTCTTCAGTGTAAACGTTGTAAAATATTCATCAAGTAAGAAATTGAAAACAGAAAAAACTATAAAGGCATGCTCTCCTGGGAGAGATTGCAGAAGTGCTAGGAAGTTGTTCAAGGTTAGAAGGAGCAATGGTTTTCAAACCCTGGGTGTTTGCTCCAGACCCACCAAATTCCTAACCTCTAGAGGTGAATCTCATAGTTTCAGCGATATCCCCATGAGCATATGACTTTTTTTTCTTTTTGTTTTTGTTTTTTGAGACAGGGTTTCTCTGTGTAACCGCCCTGGCTGTCCTGGAACTTGCTTTGTAGACCAGGCTGGCCTCGAACTCACAGAGATCCACCTGGCTCTTCCTCCCAAGTGCTGGGATTAAAGGCATGTGCCACCACCCCAGCTGAGCATATGAACTTTTAATGATATTCAGAGAGATGCTGGTCTTCTGGTAGGTTTGGTCAACTCCTCTTCTGAGCACCATGATGTTTCAGAACTATGGACAACGCCACAAGTCCTGCCTACAGGGACACCCCCCCACACACACACACACACACACCTTCAGCTAAGCCTTGCTGTGAACCCAGTAAGGAAGAATAATTGGGAATTTCACAGTAGAAGGGAATACCAAGAGTGAAAGCTGCTCTGTTCCTAGCTCCCGAGCCTGAGGAGGGAAGAACCTTGGGATTCGGAACTACATCCTGAAGAGAAAGCTTCAAACCCTTATCCAGGGGTGGGGTCCCAAGACCTGCTGGCAGCTAGCTTCACTGCCATCCTCCTGGGAGCCTGGGTCCTCTACCTGATGAGGCAAGTAAGTCCAACATCCTGACCTTGTCCATCTTAGAGTCTTTCCAGAGAGAACTCTGTTTCTCCCTTGCCTGACTTCAGCTGCCTCTGCCTTCCTCCCAGGAGCTCCTGCTCCTGCACTAAGTCCAAGCTCTGTTGTGAACCCAGCTCTGGGACAGATGTGGGGCCCATCAGGAGGAAGACTTGAACTTATTAAAACCCTTGTGTTACAGCAGCAGCAGAGTCCTTCAGCATCTACAGGCCCTCATGACACCTTACCGGATGCTCAGACACAGCCCTCAAGGGCCACCCTGCCGAACCAGAAGGGATTCCAAAGCCCCTCTGAGCAAGCCCGGCCATCCCATGATCCTGAAGGTGAACTTGAGTCAACAAAACTTAGGGGTCAAAAATAGAAAAAAGAGAGAGGTGAACATAATTTAATTTCAAAGTCAAATAGTTAGAAACCACAGATGGTGGGAGAGATAATAAGACCCAGACTCCTTAAGTGTCTCCTAGTATAATTTTACTGTTATTTTCAGGGTCTCTGGTTGTGGATAGAACTGTGTGTAGCTCAAACTGTTGTCAGCTAACTTTTGAAGAGTTGCCTTTGAGCACATATCTTCTCACTGGTCCAATGGGGGGTACTAACACCCACCTCATTGCATCACTGCACTGTGAAAAGTTGCCATCATCATCAAGTCCGTGCTGGGGACATAACTCAGCTGGGAGAGTGCGTGCCTAGCATGCACCAAGTCCTGGGTTTGATCCCCAGCACTCACTAACCAGGCATGGTGGTGCATGCCTATAATCCCAGCGCTCAGGAAATGGAGGCAGGAGGATCAGAAGTTCAGGACCAGCCTGGAATATGTATCTAAAAAAAAAAAATCGCACTTAGGTGATGTTAATAATTGTTTTACTTGGGAAGCAGAGGCAGGCAGATCTCTTTGAGTCTACAAAGAGTTCCAGGACAGCTAGGGCAGTTACACAAAGAAACCCTGTCTCAAAAACCAATAAAATAATTGATAATAATGAGTTTTAAAATAACGTTTTTGGTAATGGTAGCAGTAAATCACCTAGGCATGGTTTTGATTTTGTTTCAACATTCTTCTCAATGTTTCTTGGTTTAATCCTTAGCTTAAGCTCCCAAAGGCCCAGTGGTGTCTACTCAGTGCTTGGTGGGTATAGCCTGTGCGTCTATTGCTCACACTAGTCTTCTGCTCTTTGGCTCTGAGCCAGGCTGGTACCTTTTGTACCTTTGTGAGCTGGGACCGGTATCTCCCCACTGCTGCTCAGCCTGTTTCCTCGTGACAAATCCCACCTGCTGTCTGTCCCCTTACTCAAGCTGGTGTCTGCCTGCCTCCTGACTTGAGGCTCTGGTATACACCCATGTCCTCCTCTTCTTTGGGCCTCAGCCCCTCTTCAGAGTCAGTTCTAGCAAAGCACGGCCTCTGAGCTACATCTCCAGCCCATGGGCAGCTTTTTTTTTTTTTTTTTTAAGGGCTCCACAGCAAGGTAACCCCAGCCCTGAGATGTAGTTCTTGTCATTTATTGACTCCACTGAATCCAAGTAAATATCCATTCCACTGCACCCCAAAACCCATTTCCTTGGACCTTCTGACTCTGAAGTGGAGTCTGCTTCTTTTTCTACAGACAAGATTCCATATTTTCCCAGGGCTGTTCTTGCCAATGCCCTATAATTGGTTTGGGTTTTTTTTTTAAATAGAGAAGTGTGTGTGTGTGTGTGTGTGTGTGTGTGTGTTTATGTGTAGGTGTGTGTATAGGTGTATAGGTGTGTTGTGTATGTGTGTAGGTATGTGTGTAGGTGTGTATGTGTGTGTTTGTATGTGTGTGTATATGTGTGTAGGTAGGTGTGTGTGTGTGTGTGTGTGTGTGTGTGTGTGTGTGTAGACCAGAGGACAACCTCAGGTGTTATTTCTCAGGAGCCATAGACCTTGGGTTCTTTATTGTTGTTGGTTTGGGTGTTTTGAGATAGGATCTCTCTATGTAGTCCTGGCTGTCCTGGAACCAGGCTGGCTTTGAAGTCACAGAGATCCTCCTGCCTTTGCCTCCTGAGTGCTGGGATTAAAAGCATACACCACCATGCCTGGCTAGACCTTGATTTTTTTTTTTAAAAGATTTATTTATTTATTATGTTTACAGTGTTCTGTTTGCATGTATTCCTGCAAGCCAGAAGAGGGCACCAGATCTCATTACAGATGGTTGTGAGCCACCATGTGGTTGCTGGGAATTGAACTCAGGACCTCTGGAAGAACAGTCAGTGCTCTTAACCTCTGAGCCATCTCTCCAGCCCTAGACCTTGATTTTTAAGACAAGGGACCTGGGGTTCACTGATTCATCTAAGCTGGCTGGCCAATGAGCTTCAGGGATCAGCCTGTCTCAGCCTCTCAGTCCTGGAATTACAATTATGGACTACTATGTGCAGTAGGTGGGTGCTGGGATCAAACCTAGGTTCCCATAGCAAGGCAGGCACTTTACTGACTCAGCCATCTCCCCAGTCCCAGCCTCACCCATCTTAACTGCACACCAAGACTTGTGAGGGCACTATGCTATACTGTAGGCATGCCCTGCAACACCCAACACCATCTTTATCTGCTATAACTGTGCTCTGAGGGCACTGTGCCATGCTGTAGGTGTGCAACACCCAGCATCATCTTTATTTGCTATAACTGCTCGCTCTCATCATGCATCTGTCTACTCAAACTCATCCTTTTGTTGGAAACAATTCAACTTCAATGAAAAGAACTGTTACAAGTGTTAAGAGGTGGGAAGAATGCAGAGAGAAGAGAAAGAGACAGACAGACAGGAGGTGCTCAGAAGGGAATCACATAGCCAACACTCCCACTCCCATAGATTCACTTGATCTTCACCAATACAGGTGACATCGTTATCCCACTCCTGTATATCCACTTGATCCTCACCAATACAAGTGGCATCGTTATCAGCTGAGTCACTTGTCTAGCTACATCAATAGCAGCACCAGCCACTGGAGCCATATGCCTAGCATCTGGGTCCTTGCTCTCAGCTACCGCAGCACACTGAGCACAGACGGGTGGAGAAAGGTCAAGGTGGAGGGTGGGTCTGGACTATGGCTGGCAGAGGAAGGCAGGGAGGAGGACTGTGGGCAGTGAGCATAGATCACTAAGAGGACAATGATACCTTCGCCCCTGTAGCAGAGCAACCCACTGTCGTGGGGAAGATCTCCTTCAACCCCAAGGACGTGCTGGGACGTGGGGCAGGCGGCACTTTTGTTTTCCGGTGAGTGGCAGGGGGAGCCCAGGCTGCCGCTGTATCACTTGCAGCTCTTTTGACACCAACCAAAGGACAAGCATCCTTCCAGACTCCCAGACTTGGGGAGAGATCCCGGCCCTTTCCCTTACCTGCTCTTTGCACCCCTAACCCTGATCCACCTCTCAGGGGACAGTTTGAGGGACGGGCAGTAGCCGTGAAGAGGCTCCTCCGAGAGTGCTTCAGCTTGGTGCAGCGCGAGGTGCAGCTGCTGCAGGAGTCGGACAGGCACCCCAATGTGCTCCGCTACTTCTGCACCGAGCGTGGCCCCCAGTTCCACTACATTGCCTTGGAGCTCTGCCAGGCCTCCTTGCAAGAGGTGAGATGGGAGCCCAGGAAGGGATGGAGGGCGGGTGGCCTTGGGCTTGTAAGTGACGTTTTTTGTCTCTCCCTCACCTTAGTATGTGGAGAACCCAGACTTGGACCGTTGGGGTCTGGAGCCCACCATGGTGCTACAGCAGATGATGTCTGGCCTGGCCCACCTACATTCCTTACACATAGGTACCATGTCTTGTTTCCAGTCCTTAGCCCCCTGCTCCTCCCCATCGGCAATCATTCACTCTCCACTTCCTTCCGGCAGTACACCGTGACTTGAAACCAGGCAACATTCTCATGGCTGGACGTGACAGCCAGGGCCAAGGCAGAGTGGTCATCTCCGACTTTGGCCTCTGCAAGAAGCTACCTGCAGGCCGTTGTAGCTTCAGTCTCCATTCAGGCATTCCTGGCACAGAAGGCTGGATGGCCCCAGAGCTCCTGCAGCTGCCCCCAGACAGCCCTGTGAGTCTGCCCACCAGCCACAGGGCTCCTTCCTCCATGCCCCAGCTCTTCTCTGAAAGAGGCCCCTCCAAGCCTGCTCATCTATTCCCCGGGGATAATCCACTCCTTCCCCAAGGCAATCTCCATCAGGGACTATTCTGCAGCTCAGAGGACATTAGGCAATGTCTGGAGGCGTTTTGGCTGGCTTGCCTTGGGGGAAAAAAAAAGTGCCTCTGTCATCCTGTGAGGCCAAGGATGCTGCTGAACATGCCACAGTGTAACATGCCATAGTACACAGGGCACCACCCACCCTCTGACAGTTTTCTCTTTTGAATCAGTGCCACCCAGGTTGAGAAAACATGACTCAGAAAATGACTTTGTTGACATGGGGTCTTACTACCTAGTTTAGGCCCATCTTTTTTTTTTTTTTACTTTATTTTATGTACATTGGTGATGGTATCAGATCCCCTGGAACTGGAATTACAGACAGTTGTGGGCTGCCATGTGGGTGCTGGGAATTGAACCCGGGTCCTCTGGAAGAGTAGCCAGTGCTCTTAACCACTGGGCCATCTCTCCAGCCCTAGGCCAGTCTTGAATTCTCAGCTTTCCCACTTCAGCCTCCTGAGTGCCGGGATTACAGGCATCATGCCAGGCCTAGACATTTAACCTTCACCACACTTCACCGAGTACGGTAGCTGGGTATGGTGGCCTGCAATGGCAGCACTGAGGAAGCTGAGGCAGGAGGATCCCGAGTTCAAGCTACACAGAGATGCTGGCTCTCACCCGTTCTGACCTAGAGCTAGGTAGATGCAGTGTCAGTGTAGACCTGGGGTTAAGAACATGGGAAATGGAACTAACATCCCAGCAGTACAAACGACAAAGCAGCACCTGACCCGTGTTGAGTTTCGGACCCCAGGACTCTACATCTGGGTTCATGGAAGGCTCACCAGAAGAGCCACACCCATTCCTAAAGACAAGAGAAAGAAGTGATCGGGGACTGGAGACCTAAATGCCCAGGGACTTGATGCGCTGGTGTTAGGAACCTGCCTATACAGTATAGTTCTCACATTAGCAGCCAGCATTTTAACATTGGGGAAATCCCTTCCACACACACACACACAAAATCTTAAGTTATCAAATTTACTTAGGGTAAAAGTCAGCTCTTCCATCTTGCCTGTCTCCCGGTGAGAACCAGTGCTCAGGCCCATGCTAGGTCACCAGTTTTCACTCTGATCTCGTCTGTGTGTGGCCAGCCTCACTCAGTTCCACTACCTGTACCTCCTGACAGGAAGGGAAAATCAGGACCAGAAGCTTGGCAGAGGCAAAGGAAACATCTGTGAGTCCTGTTTTCAACACTCAGACATACAGACACAGACAGACACACATATGCATGCTGCTCTACAGGGCCCAAAAGGTTTTTTAGCAAGGCCCAGTTCCTCCTTCTCACGCCCATCTTTCTGGCCCCCAGACCAGCGCTGTGGATATCTTCTCTGCAGGCTGTGTGTTTTATTACGTGCTTTCTGGTGGCAGCCACCCCTTTGGTGAGAGTCTCTACCGCCAGGCCAACATCCTCTCAGGGGATCCCTGTCTGGCTCATCTGGAGGAAGAGACCCACGGTGAGGAAGGGAGAGCCTGGCCAGCAAGGATGGGAGGAAGGAAACATGAGGCTGAGTGCCTATAAACCATCCCTTTTCTGACCTCCAGACAAGGTTGTGGCATTGGATTTGGTTAAAGCCATGCTGAGCCTGCTGCCCCAGGATCGCCCATCAGCAGGATGGGTGCTGGCCCATCCCCTCTTTTGGAGCAGAGCCAAGCAACTCCAGTTCTTCCAGGTCAGATGGTGATCTTGGGAAGGGCCCCCCAAGCTCCAAGTTTGGGTCCTGTCTTATTGTTCTATTGCTGTGAGGAGACACCATGACCAAGGCAACTTATAAAGAAGGCACTTAACTGGGGACTTGCTTACAGTTTCAGAGGGTTAGTCCATTATCTTGGTGTTGTGGTGGCAGGCAAGCATGGTGCTGGAGCCGTAGCTGAGAGCTCACATCTAATCCACAAGTTGCAGGCCAAGAAAGGAACCCTGGGCCTGGTGTGGGCTTTTGAAACCTCAAAGCCTGTCCCTAGTGACACACCTCTTCCAATAAGGCCACACCTCCTAATTCTTCCCAAACTGTTCCACTAACTGGGAACCAAATATTCAAATACACGAACCTAGGGAAGCCATTCTCATTCAAACCATCACAGGTCATGAACAAGAAAAGGGAAGTCGGAGGGGCTAAGGGAAAACAGTCTTATCACCTTGGCCCCGGCATCTGCATTTGCTTTAGCTTCCCCTATATGGAAGTGCAGTTTACTCTCATCTGCAGTCATTTATGCTGCAACATCAGTGCAGATTCTCCTTCCGTTTGTGACCTTGGGCAAGGGACCACACTTGAGCTGCAGGCTGCCTGCCTATAGAACAGAGGCAACAGTGCTTCCCTTAAGGTGGGTGGTGGCATGGAGGTAGGACACAGGGAAGCCATACACTTTCCAGGAGGAGATAGCCCTTGTCATTAACCACATAACACAACCCTGGCCCTGGGGCCTCTGACGCTGTCCACAAGACTTAGGAGCTCTGTGGGATCCTAGGATGTCAGCGACTGGTTGGAGAAGGAGCCCGAGCAGGGACCGCTTGTGATGGCACTGGAGGCAGGAAGCCACAAGGTGGTCCGGGAAAACTGGCACAATCACATCTCGGCATCACTGCAGACAGGTAGAGGCCACACGTGGGTGGGCCTGAGGGGAAGGGACCCAGTAGGGACACCTCTGCAGCCCATTTCTCTGCCCACAGATCTGAAAAGGTTCCGATCATATAAGGGGACATCAGTACGAGACCTGCTCCGTGCCATGAGGAATAAGGTGTGTTCTAGAGCCTGGGTGGGACATGGATCAGGGATGGCCTGCCATAGCTGAGCCAGGGTCTTTGTCCTGCCCATCCCCAGAAGCACCACTACAGAGAGCTCCCAACTGAGGTACACCAGGCACTAGGACAACTGCCTGCTGGCTTCATCCAGTACTTCACACACCGCTTCCCAAGGCTGCTGCTCCACACTCACCACGCCATGAGGACCTGCGCTTCTGAGAGCCTCTTCATGCCATACTATCCTCCAGCTTTGGATGTCAGGAGGTCCTGCCAGATGCCACAAAGAGCTGAGACAACCTGGGGCCCCAAAGGTGGACCAAGGAGTTAAGCCTGTGGCTCAATCTGGTCTCAGGAGCGTCAGAAAAGATGAGCAGCAGTTTAGCAGCCTGAGGCTGTTGGAGCAGAGAAATACTCTGGGGTCAGAGCACCCTCAAGAAATACAGGATAAAAAACCGAATGTATATATATTTAATGTATATAAAGCTAAGAAACGGTAGTCCCAAATTCAATAGAAATATCATACAATCCATACAATGGGCTGAGGGCAGGCAAGGGAAGAGGCTGTAAACCCACTCCCAAACATGTACAAAAATAACTTACATAGCAACCCCTTCAAAGGGGGGCACTGCTCCCACCCAGGCCCCAGGGCCAGGGGCACTGAACAGCAGCCCCAGGAGCCCGGCAGTGCAGGCCGAGACAGAGCTTGCAGATTGAAGGGGCACCAGTCCGAAGGACAGAGGCCTAGGAGGAGGCCTTGAGGCGGTTGCAAGCAGATCGAGAGCTCAGCAGCTTGTCTACCATGGTGCGGGCATAGCGTAGCCGGCTAGCCAGTTCCTTGCAGCAGCCATATTCTTCCAGAAGGCTTAGGCGGTATGTGCGAAAGTCCCTCTTCTCGTCAATGTAGGTCACCGCTGCCATCAGCGGGCACAGGATAAGTTTGGTGTGGTCCTAGGAGAGAAGAGAGTGCATGATGAGCTCAGCTGGTGCCGGAGGCTGAGGTAAAGGGGAGGAAGACACCCCAACTGGTGACAGGGGCAGCACCCCTACCCCACCCAGCCACCCCAAGTACAGGCCCCTCCCGTCCCTGCACACCTGGAAGAAGTTAATCTGTACAGTGCCATTGCTGAGGTGCAGGATGATGGCGCTGCGTGTGCGGAACCATGTTCGCAGGTAGGGCAGCCGCGCCAGCTCATCACCTTCCCGGGGTGTGATGTTGGCCCCTGCCTTCAGCAGGTGTTCACTCATGTAATTGCGGAAATACTTGAGGAGAGTGATCTGGATGGAAAGTTGGGGTAGGGGTTCCAGAATGAGGGCCTGACCCTGAGGCAGCCCCCACACCTTGCCACACCACCCCTCAGCATCCAGTTCTTACCTTCTTCATCAAGGAGTTAGGGTGGGAGCTCACAGTGAGGTAGGACTCCGTGCCATCCCGCTCTATGTACTGGAGGCTGTCACCGTCATTGTAGAGGATGAGGCGTGTTGAGTCATTAAAGAGCACCCCCACACTGTTGTCACAAAGCTGATACCCTAATGGCAGGGGGAGGGCTGTCTCAGAAAGGCAGGAGGAGGTGGGCAAAGGCCTGGGTACAGCTCAATAGTAGAGTGCTTGCACACATAAGGCCCTAACAATTCTTGGTAACACAGACACACACACACACAATTACAGACATCATTCACTTGGTTACTCAAAGGCTACCATGGCCACACCATCTCTTGCCCACCCCAAATTCTGGAGACACCTACCAAGTCCATACTTGTCCGAATAGTCCACCCATTTGCTGACCCAGAAGATGGGGATGCACGCAGGATCCTCAGCCTCCTCTGGGATAGAAATAGAGCACTGGTTAGGCCAATCCCTTCTCCTGTCTTCTTAGGCAGCCTTCCCCAGGGCTGGGGGGTAGGGAGCACCCCCCATGAAGCCTGGGGAGGAGCCTGACAGCACAAACCTAGATACCCAAATGGAAAATTGCAGCCCAGGACACCAAGTTCCACTTCATTAAGTGGGCCCCATGACTATGTCCCAGGAACTGTGGTAGGTGAGGATAGGAAAAAACAAACAAACAAACAAAAAAAAAAACCCAGGCTTCTGGAAGGACCCACGTTCCAACCACAGGGATGAAGAGTGATCAGTCTCTAAGCTGCTCTGTCATTAGTATCAGGGCTGGGAAAGCCTAGTGCCCCAGATTAAAGTGGTGAGGAAATGGAACAGACCCAACAACTCCCGCAACACTAGAACCAACTCAGTGCACGCGAGTCCCTACTGCCAAGACACAAACGTGTTGGGAAGAAATGCTATGGAGAATTAAGTCAGGTTGGTAGGTGCTGCAGTGGTGTCAGGGAGGTGACAGCGGGCACAGCCCCGAGGCTGGAGCTGGCCTGAGGCTCTTGAGGACCAAGGGGCTAATTCCCTGGGCAGAAGGGAGACAAAAGATGCAGCCATGCAGAGGTGACCTATCAGTCACCTACAAAATGAGATGGGGCAGAAATAGGCACACCAGGGAGGGCCTTGGGTGTCGTGCTAACTCATCTGGACTTTGATCTATAGGAAATGGGCGCTCTGCAGATTGAGACACCCGGCCTTCTCCAGATGTGCAGCCCCTGAGGGACTCACCTTGCCGCACCAGCCCTCGCTCTGAGGGCTTGGAGGCATTGACGCTGGTCAGCTGCTGCAGCATGTCACTAAGATGGCACTCGATGGCCTCGTTTGTCTCCCGAACCACTGGTTCCTCCTTTTCCCGGGGACGGTCCGCCAAGGGGTTCTCCACACCTAAGAAGGTGGGCCGTCATTGGCTAGGCACACAACTGGGGGAGGGGCACGCGGCTAGCATTTTTCCCACAGTAGCCATTAGGCATCACCGCTGGGGAAACTGAGTCAGTACCAGGTTTGTGTGTCCGGTCTGTGGTGCTTACTGACAGGCCACAAAACCGCAGGTGCTCAGGCCTCTGCTCTAACAGCCTAGCCGTCCAGGACAGCAGCTGTGGCTGTCACTCAGGGAGGCAGCCTGAAGGTACCATTTCAAGCAAAGGTCACAAATGAAGGTCACCTTGTGCTTCCAGGAAGGTGGAAGGATGGGTGAAGCACAGTGTAGCCATTTGCTTTGTGTGCTTACAGATAACTGAGTCTAATGAAATACACACTGAAGCATTAAGTTGGCCTGTGGTGGCTGGGGGCATGCTGGTCACTCTTGCTGTCCTTATGCTTGAAAGATCCATTTCCCCAAACCAGCATGTGTTAGTGCTCCCGTGAAACAGGACATTTCTTAAATTTTCGATTAAAAAACATCAAAAATCCCACCATGCTATATTAAGAATTTAAGTGCGAAATAAAATATCCAAGATCTAATTTAAAACTAGTCAAAAAGGGGCTGGAGAGATGGCCCAGCCATTAAGAGCACTGGCTATTCTTGCAAAGAACCTGGCTTTGGCTCTCAGCACTCACATGGAGGCTCACAACTACCTGTATCTCCACTTCCAGGGGATCCAATACCATCTTCTGGTGTCTGTGGTCACCAGGCATGCATGTGGTGCACATACATATATGCATTCAAAACACCCATACACAGTAAAAACAAAATGAGTGTTTGCAGAATCGTAAAATCAATATACCAATAGTTATATGTCCAAATATAACTATTGGAAATGGAGGAGGGCCACCCCAGGAACACCTAGCATATTATACAATTCTCTACCTTTGGATAAGCTTGGAAAATATAGAATATTTTCTTTGATGCTATTTATTAAAAAACAAAACAAACAAACAAACAAAACCCCCTTAGAATAGCAGTATTTTAACACCTCCCCCCATAAGATAGGACTCCACAAGTCCAGCACTACAGGAAAGGATAACAGAAAAGGGGCTCGGTGATAACTCCATTAATAGTGTGCTTGTCTAGTGTGAAGCCCTGAATTAAGATTCTCAGCTCCTTATAAATTGTCATGGTGGCCCACCACACCTATAATCCTAGCACTCAGGAGATAGAGGAGAGCAGAAGTTCAAGGTCATCCTTGGCTACTGTGAATTCCAAGCAGCCTGGGTCACATGAGACACTGTCTCAAAAATTTAAAAAAAAAAAAAAAATTACAGTAATAATTGCTACACCAACACCCATAGGTGGGTGCTAAAATTGGTGGGTGGGCTGGAGAGATGGCTCAAAGGTTAAGAGCACCGACTGTTCTTCCAGAGGTCCTGAGTTCAATTCCCAGCACCCACATGGTGGCTTACAACCATCTGTAATGAGATCTGGCACCCTCTTCTGTATACATAATAAATAAATCTTTAAAATTGGTGGGCAATAGCTTTTCAAACAACTTCTTACAAGATACTTATCAATTACCAAAGAGACAGTATCTGCAGCAGAGACAGCCTTGTCTCCCTGACAGAGAAGAGCATATCCCCCCCTGTAGCATTCTTACTCAGAATGCAGAACCTTTCCTAAATCGTGAGGAAGCAACAAATCCAAGAGGAAATACTCATTAGCAAGACTTAAGGGAAAACCCAGAGACATAAGGAAAAAGCCCACTGTCCCAGGCTAGAGGAAACTAAGAAGCCAAGGTCACTAAATGTCATGTGGGGTACTGACTTGCATCCTGGTAAGGAAAAGGTGGTGTTAATGGGGAATCTGATTGACGTGAGGACTAGAGTTTGTTGACAGGATTATCTCTGGTTAACATTGCAGCTTTGGTAATTATTCTATGGTAGAGATGCTGACAGGGGAGGAAGCTGAGGGAGGGTACATGGGAAGTCAGCTCTATTTGGTTTCTAACATTTTTGTATAGCCCTAAAATTATTCCAAAATAAACCAAGTCATTGAGTCAGGGGTGAGGAACACATCTGCAATCCCAGCATTTGTGAGTTCAGTGCTAGCCTAAACAACATGAGGCCTTGTCTCCAAGCACCAAAACCAAAACGAAATCATTGCAAGTCATTTGCCTAAAAATGTAAATCTAATTAAAACAGATGAACTGAGAATTTTATATTAAATTGGTGATATATCACACAGAGAAACAAAGCCCTTCAAGCTATAACCCTTAATGAAATATATTAAGGAAAATTAAAACTGCAAGAAAAAAAAAGTAATGCTAAATACAGTGGCAAACTCCTATAGGTCCAGCAGTGGGGGGTGAGGGTGAGCGGTGAGACAGGAGATTTCCAACCCGAGGTCAGTCTTGGTTTCATAGTCCGTTTCAAAAAAACAAAAAGGAAGGAGGAATAGTTAAAACAAACAAAAAAAGTGTGTTAAATGCAGGCAGAACACTATATACATAGTAAATCTTTAAAAAAGTGTGTTAAAAAAAGAAATTGTTAAGACAATATGGGATCAGATTAATGCTCACAGTCCTGAAGGTTGTGCTGCCGTCTGTCATGTCTGTTTTCAAGAAGTATACACTGAAGCATTACCAGCAGAGGAAAGCTCCCTCTCACGCGGTCAAGAAAGAGAAACATTTAGGGGACTGATGATGCAAACCTCAAAAGAAATGTAAACAGACTGGGAAAGGAGGGCCAGAGGCTTCCTGTTCATTCTTCTCCTATTTGTTTTCCAGACAGGGTTTCTCTAACAGCTCTGGAACTAGCTCTGTAGACCAGGCTGGCCTCGAACTCACAAAAGTACTTTAAGTGTAAACTGGCAGACTGCTGGAGTTGGCTGTAGTGACATTTCGAAAGTGAGATGTCCTGACAAACTTGCAATCCACAGCCCTAAGCAGAAGGACTGAATCAAGAGCAGCCTGGTGACAGTGAGAGACCTTCTCCTGACAGACAAAACACAAGCACTCAAAGGGATGAAATGTACAAAGAGTGAACCAGGGTGGCTGAGAATGAGAACTGAGGATGGGTGTCACGTTATACTCTGTGTATGTACCTGACAAGTTCCAGTATTCTCAAAAAACCATGCAAGAGACGTTAGGAACTTTTTCTTTTTTGGATTTAGGAGACAAGGTTTCTCTATGTAACAGTCCTGACTGTCCTGGAACTCACTCTGTAGACCAGGCTGGCCTCAAACTCAGAGATCCACCTGCCTCAGCTTCCAGAGTGCTGAGATTAAAGGCATGCACCACCACCACCACCACCCAGCGCGATGTTAGGGGTTTTTAAAGGTAATCAAAAAGAATTTCCTGGGCTTCATGTTCATTCAGTCCATTTTCTCCTTCTTGGGCCCAATGGGTTGACTCAGTCTGTTTTTCCAGCCAAGGCCAAGGGGCAGAAGAGCCCAGGGACCGGATCTCAAGGATAGGGCCAAACTCTGGGGGCAGAGTAAGGCGCATGCACCCTGAAAATCTGGGCTCCCTGGGCTCCACCTACTGAGACCAAGCTTTACCTTTATTGAGAACTGTGAGAGGCTTCCTGCTGTTGGGGTCCAGGCTGCTGGGAGCTATTGAAAACCTTGGTGGGATGGTGAGGCAGGTGATGGGGAGACGGGCAGGGATATAGCCAGAAGTGAAGAACTCGTCATCAAGCAACTCGTGAATGGTGGGGCGGGCAGTGGGGTCTGTCTGGAGCATCTTCTGGATGAGGGAGGCAGCCACAGGATTGATGTGCTGGAGAGGAGAGGCAGAGCCTAAGTGAGATGAGGCAGGGACTTCACCTGACATGCGGCTGCTCCTGTCTCAAATAATGTCACAGCTCAGTGGCCATAAGTTCCACCAGGCCCTCCACACTCAGCTTTAGCAAGGACCAATGTCACCCGACTTTGTGGGAAGGATCATTTCCTGCCACTTGGCACTCAATATTAACTTGGGATGATTTCCCCCCACCTTGCAAAGGACATTTATTTACCATCAGAGGGGCACTGGAGAACATAGGCCTCCAGGTCCCCAGACCTATGTTGGATTCTAGCTATGACAAATAGCCTGGGCTTTCTGGGCTTACCAACGTGTGTCTGTAGAATGGGGGAGGAGTATCACATCTGGGACACCACCAGGTGGGATACCTGCTTTATGGGACAAAACCTAGCACAGGCCTGTCAGTCAAAGCATTAACTCTATGCTTCTTATGTACCAGGAATGTATTCCTGTACATTAATTCATTTGGCCCTCACAAAACACCCAAGGACTCTCTCTTTCCCCCTCCCTCTCTATATAATTTGAACTGAAACACTCACTATGTAGCTGAGGCTGGGACTTTTGATCTTCCTGCCTCAGCCTTACAAATGTTAAGACTACTCCACTATTAGACCTCACTTGTAGATGAAGAAACAGGCTCAGGAGGAGGTGCCCCTGCCTGAGAATACACACGGCATAGGTGATAAAGCCAGGGCATATACCACAGCAGTCCAGCTGGCTCAAGCCAGTCCACGCTGTCTGCAGTGAGCTGACTTTCTGTGATATAGCTCCCCTATACACAAATCAAGGACACTGATTTCAAAGTGGCCATATGTCCGATGTGGACCTAGTCCCCAAAAATGGGATGGATATCCCTTCAAATGGATTGATGCCATTGGTTGTGAAAATAGATGTCATTTTGTCATTGGAAGCCCTTGGAGAAACTCCCACTTTGTAGATGGGAAGCCTGGTTCAAAAGTATCAAGTCATCACCTGTTAAAGACAGCTCAGCTGGTCCATGCCCCAAACTTAAGTGTGTCTGCCCTTATTCCCTCCTTTTCTCCCTGTGCTTTACATCCATTCAGGAAGCTGGGCATGGGGCTCAGTCGACAGAGTGCTTGTCTATAAGCACAAAGCCATGTTCAGCTCCCAGTATACCATAAAGCCAGCATGGTGCTGCATGCCTATAATCTCAGCACTTGGGAGGTAAAGGCAGGAGAATCTGACGTTCAAACTCAACATGCAGTGAGTTCAAGGCCAGCCTTCAGACATACATTCTCCATGGCTACTCTAGAGGCAGGGCTGATTTATCTGTCCCCAGGATACAGCTAGGCTCAGTGAATAGCTTTTGGGTGAGACATAGAATATTAAACCATTGTGGTGTCATCACCTTGGGAATACTGTATTCGTTTTTCTTGATGCGGAGGTAGGTCTCTTTTAGGCACGAGGTCTCAAAAGGTGGCTTGCCCACTAGCAAGGTATACCTGGAAGCACAAAGAAGGATTTTCATCACACTCCCAGTAAAGTCCAAATTCTCCCGGAAGTCATTGTCTAGAGGAAGGGGGCTTGCTGGATTCACTGACAGGACAGATGGGGACGATCTCCAAGTCTGCCCAGTGCCACAGGAACCAATGGCTGGGTCAAGCCCTCAATAAAAGGCAGGCGACAACACCCGGATTCCCCAGCTCTGGCCTTCAGTAACAGAGGACTCCCCAAGGACCCCAGAGGCCACTGCTATCCACCACAGGCCACCGTGATGGGGCTTCTGCCTACCACCAGCCTTTCAGCTGACCTAACTCTCCCATCAGTGATTCCAAAGCTTTATTAATTAAACCTAGGTTCGGAAGTGAGATTCCACAGTCTAACAAGCCCTCAGGTGTTGATGGTTTGGGTCTGTGCACACTTTTAGTAAGCAGAAAGAACTGAAGAAGTGTTGAGAATTTCTCATCCCTTCCCTGGACCATAAGTCCAAGCTACAGGAATCCTACAGCCTACACCAGATTGATAAGAAAATGGGCATTCATGTGGACAGCCTACACTCTGAAATGGCCTTTGTTTAAGGAAGAAGGATCCAGAGGGTTAAGGTCAACTGGGTGAAATGCCTCCGAAAGCCCCGCTGAGACCCAATAGCTCCAGAGTCCACCCCCAACTTACATGATGCACCCGATGGACCACACATCCACCTCAAAACTGTGTCCCTTCTTGCTCAGCACCTCGGGAGCTATGTAGTTAGGAGTGCCACATAAGGTCTTCTTTCGTTCCCCTTCATATTCCACTTTGGTTGCCAGCCCAAAATCCCCTAGGGCAGAAGGAAGACAGGGTGCTCAGCGGCTAGGTCTGGGCTATCTGTGGTTGCAGACAGCTGCCTCAGGCCTGACCATTGAGAAGCAGTGCCTTGAGACTCCGCAGGCTCTGTTCCCTGAACCTCCCCACTGTGCTGGCCCTGGCTGCCCCCCCCCCCCCCCCCCCCCCCGCCCTTTATAATCCTTAGACAGCAGGGCTAGGGTGCTAAGAGGGCTCAGTAGGTGAAGGTGCTTGTCTCTAAGGCTGGAGTTGACCCTGGGACCCACACAGTGGAAGGAGAGAACTGACTCTCCAAAGTTACCTTCTATCCCCACCTCCCACACCAAGGAAATGTAAAACACACAGGATGGCAGAACTGGACGCCCTAGGGAATCAAGTACACACTCTTCCTGAGTGCCGATGGACAGGTTTCAGAAGAGTGACAGCGGTACAGAGGCAGAGGCAAACCGGAGTCTCAAGGGGACAGGTGCTTTTCAGCTCAGGAGACTGCTGAGGGAAGGCTGCCGCCTTGCTCCACAGCATACGTCCAGACCTCCAGTTTCAAAAGGAAACTGACCACTGAGGACCTGGCTCAGTTCTATGAGATAAGGTATTTGGGGGGAGGCACCCCCAAGGAAACTTATTTTCAAAACTACTGTATTGAGGTACACAAGACAACAAAAACAAAAAACAATGCATCTACAGGCAAGACGCTGGTTTGTGGGCCCCTCACTTTCCATTTCTGGGCTAGAGGGCTTTCTGGAGGACAGCACCTTCATTTCCCACCCAACTTCCATTTCTCTGGCTCCCATTCTCCCAGATTTCCCCTCCTTACCACCAGGCACCAGCAGGCCCAGCATCTCACCTATTTTCACCTCCAGATCCTCGTTCAGGAAGAGGTTGCCCAGCTTGAGGTCCCTGTGAATGACCTGATTTAGGTGCAGGTACTGGCAGCCCAGGACGATCTGCCGCAGGTAGTAGCGAGCCTCAGGCTCGGTCAGTGCTTTCCTCCTCTTGTGCAGCTCCAGGAGGGACTGAGGAAGAGGGAAGAAGTTACTGAAGCCAAAGGAAAAGGGTGGCCAGCTAGATGTGTCCAGGACTAGGCCCTAGGGAGTAAAGTGTGGGAAGAAGTTTCCTGTCCCGACCACCAAGCCCCAAATCGTCAGTCACTCTGAGGCTATATTAATTATAAATGTTCAGCTCAGGTTAGTTACTAGCTAACTCTTCCACTTAAATTAACCCATATTTCTTATGTCTTGGCAGGATTCTGATGGTTCTGCCCATACACTGGTCATTATCATTCACAGGACCCTATCCTGTTAACTCGTACCCTTACCCAGAGTCTTCTCTCAACCCCTCTCGATACCCTATCTAGGGGCTTCCTCCCGGCAAGAGACCCTCTCCTTCGAGATAGGGTTTCTCTGTGTAACAGTCTTAGCTGTCCTAAAACTCTTTGTAGACCAGGCTGGCCTCGAACCCGCCGAGATCCACCTGTCCCTGCCTCCCAAGTGCTGGGATTAAAGGTGTGGGCCACCCCCGCCCGGCGGAGACCCTCTCCTTTTCCTGAAAGCTCTGAGGTCTGACTCCAAACAGCCTCTCTTCCCCCCACCCCTTCCGACCGCCCAATCCTGTCCCACTTCGGAAGTTCTAGGTCCACGGCAGTCGTAGCCTGGGACCCTTGTTAACTACTTTAAACACCCATTTTCTACACCTGCTCACAGCCTTGCGTACAGGAGCCACCGTCCCTAACAGCAACAGGTCCCGGGCTCCGCCTGCCCTGAACCCTGGCTTCAGCAGCTCGGAGTGCCATAGAAGCCTTTCCATAATTGCTTGAAACTCCAAGGCGTCGGTGCCCCTCTGTCAGCTAGTTCCCGGTGTGGGCGCCCCAGCCCCGCAGCAGAAACACTCACCCTCCTGCGACAGAGCTCCAAAACCACAAACACAAAGTCGCTGTCCTCGAAAAAGCCATGGAAGCCTACGACATGTTGGTGTGCGAGGCTGCGGTGAATGGAGATCTCCATAGACATCTTCTCCTTCTGGTGGGGCTTAAGCAGCAAAGACTTGGGCACGATCTTGCCAGCGAACACCTCCTTTGTGTCTGCGTCTGAGATCTCGAAGCACTTGGCAAAGCCTCCTTTACCCAGAAAGCGGCCCCGTACATACTGGCGCCGGCTGCGCGGGTCCACTAAGACCTCCGGAATCTCTTTCGACAGCGGGGCGGTCACTGGGGCACCGGGAGCTGCATCTCCCGGGACCCCGGCTTTCCCGAGGTCGGCTGGTGCTCGAGCCAGCTTTCCAGCTTTGGCCGCTGCACTCATACTCCTAAATTTGCTCCGCGGACCTGGCCCGGCCGGTGCAGAGGATCTTGCCCTGCTCAGCTCCTCCCCAAATTCAAACGCAGCGCTGGGAACGTTACAAGGGCCTGCGCGTTGCTGATTGGCCGCGGGGATTTAAAATACAAACCCGCCCAGCGCGCGGCACCATGGGAGTGCTCTACGGCGCAGCCGCTTTTAAACCTCCGATCTTGCAAGCGAGAAACTTGAGGGGCAGGGACTTGAGGATGGAATGCACGTGGGATAGCCTGGGAAAACAGGAACGAATGGGATACGCGGAAATCCCCAGTGGGGACAGGATTCGGTCCTACTTTCTGCCCCTCGGCCGGAGAGTGCTCATGTGGTTCACCTGCGTCTCCTCCAGGGGGTTCTCCTGTTAGGACCCTAAAGGTAGCTTGGCCTTGCACTACCTTCGCCCTCGACTGCCCTCCCGCCGGCTAGACCAAATAAACCCAAACTTGAACAAACCCAGAACGCCTGGCAAGCAGATACACCTTCAGAGCGCAGCCGACCCGCCCTCTCTGTGACAATCGCTGCCCCAGCGAGTTGTATGTAGCTCAAGCTTTCTCCAGAAAAACTCGGGCCAGCAGTATCTGCAACACCCGGGAACTCCTTAGGAGGGGCAAGACTTCAAGATTACGAGTTAGGCCAACCTCAGCTACCTGAGACCAACCCCCTACCCCCAAGGGAAAGAAAATTCCCAGGCCCGACCTGCAGGTCAAACAAGACCTTCAGGTGATTCCTATGCACGGTGAAATGTAAGAAGCACCAGATATCCCGACCCGCAATGCAAGAAATTTTCCTGGCTTGTTCTGAGTTGCATCGCCCAGAGCCACATAAATAGAGAACAGTCAGAGAGAGAGATAGAGAGATGGCTGGTTGAAAAAGTGCTAGCCAGTCACCAGAGCCAAATCTGACCAGCAGCGGTATTCTGTTTGGCCTTCATTAGGGGGGGAAAAAAAAAAAAAGATTTACAACATGTAAAAGGAATGGCCACACAGTGCAGGAATGTGGCTTTCTTTAGAGAAAAAAAAAGTCAACTCTGGCAGCTTTTCCCAGACACCCACCTTGCCCAATTGCCTGTCCGCTTCTGTGGAAACTCTGAACACACCGGTAAGTTGCTTGGCACTAAGCCAACTGCTTTTGCCACCCCGGACATGGAAAGAACTGCATACAAGATGGACTTTGCATCCAGATAACAGCTGGCCTTCATTCTGTTCAGCCAGTTTTCTGGTGTGTGGCACTGGGCAAATTTACTCAACTTCTCTGATAATTAGCTTCCTCCTCTGTAAAACGGGTTGTGAAAATCCCTACTTAATTGGCAGTTGAAAGGATTAAATGTTTTCTGCTGAGTGCCTGGCATTCCATGCAGAATAAGAATGATTTCCACCCCCTCCATCTCTTTTTTTTTTTTTTTTTTTTGTGGTAGTCTGATTATAAAGGTAAGATTTGCTTAATCTTATTTTAAATCTAAAATGTGTCAGAATGCTGTGCACTACAGAGGTTCTACTCGGGGTCTTTCACTTTCTAAAGATAGTCATAGCTGCTGTTTATGCGGTACTGAAAACCAGTGTTTTCCATGTGTGAAGGAACTAAAATCCTCAAAACCAGCCTACCCATCTTCTTGCTATATAGATGGGAGATTTGAGATTCCAAGAGGTCAGATAACAGACTGAAGAAGAGTGGGAGCTGACATGCTCACCCCCAGCACCCACCTGTCACCATGACTACTGCCAAAATAAGACCTCTACCAGAGAACTCTAGTTTGTTTCACGGCTTTTTCCCGACTAAGCTGTAAGGTCCCTAGGAACAGACTGGCTGCATGTTAATCTCCAGTGCAGGGCCTGGTTCTCTGTGTGGGCTCAGTAAGTATTTAAGTGAATAGGCGGGTGGCTGGTGCTGTCTTCTGCTACATAGCGTTTGTGGTCAGGGTCCCACCTTCCTATGCTAATGTGCAACAAGCACACAAGCTATAAGAAGCGCGATGCTGTTGCTAGGCTTCTGTGTCTCAGTGAGCCTGGACTTAGGACAACTTGTCCAAGGTGACAGGGCATTTGGCTGAGACCAGTTATAAACAGCTAGACTCTTAGCCATGTCTCAACACTGCCAGTACTATTTTAACAGCCTTATAGCTTCATAAAAGCTACTGGCTGACCTATAGAAGCCAGTTTGTCCAGAAGGGCAGCTGATGCCAGCTAGAACAAGGCTGGAGAACACCCTCTGGGCTCTTACAGGCCATGGTGGTATGCCAAGAAAGACTTCCCTAATTGCCAAGACTTCTTCATTATGGCTAATACTCTAAGGATGTGTTAAGTAGAACAAATTGTTGTCTGATTAATTTCAAACCTACCATAGTATAGATGTATCAATGACTAGGAAAGGAACCATAGCCTTGGGTCCTAAGAGAATTGGTTGATGTATAAGTGACTCATTCAGAAGCCACTACCCATCCCAACCAACCACAAAGGCTCTGGATAACCATGTAAAACAGAATGGGTCGACAGGACCTTACAGGTCAATCATTCAACCTTGTTCCCAGTCCCTGGATCCTTGCAATGTGAAAGTTACGTGGGCAGGAGTAGGGATGGGAAGAGTATGGCTCATATTCAGGCAAGCATCTACTATATAAATGCTGGGTAACCCAGGAGCTTACTCCTAGTTCCTCAAGAACTGGAGGCACGTAACTAGACAACCTAGATGGCTGGCTGGGGACAGAAGGAAGCAGTTCCAGACAGAGGCATCTATGAAATGGCTCTTTGTTGACCACAGCCACTCGAGCTATGCATATTTCCCTTTGCCCCTAGTCTGGGCCCAGATCCCCCTTCAGGAGTAATGAGAGAGTGGTTAAGTGTGTACGGGGAGTAGGCTGGGGAAAGTGAAGAGCTCTGGGGAAAGAAGAGGCCTGCACTAGATGCCTGATGATTTTTCCTGTCCAGACACTTTTATCCCCTCTGTGGTAGTTTCAGTCATTTCCTACAACCACTAGTCATTAACTCTCAATCCATGTGTGTGCCTGTATCTCAGCTTCTGAGCTACAATGACGACTTGAGCCTGGATACCTCTCTGGTCTGGACCAATGAGAACCAAACCCAGGGGGTTTTCGGCAAAGAGAAGCTCTTTCTACCAAAGCTGTGTGGGTGGTGTGTATGTGTGTGTGTCACACTATGATATCTGAAAATAAGTCAGGCATGGTGGCACACACTTTTAATCCCAAGACTCAGGAGGCAGAGGCAGGCAGATCTCTGGGAGCTGATGCCAGCCTGGTCTATCTGGTCTATAGTGAGTTCCATGGTAGCCAGGGCTACACAGAGACTCTGTCTCAAGAAAGACAAACAGACCAACAAAAGAACCATCCCAAAGGAAAACAGACAGAGGGTCTGGAGAGAGGCAGGTCCTTGTGACACTTTGGTCTTAGAATCCAGCCTGAAGTCCAACTAAGGCCTGACTTTCTCAGCAGCAGAAACCCAACTCCTTTCTCTCCTCTCTGTAGCTGGAAAGGTCTTTCCTGTCTACCTTCTCTTCTAATATTCCAAGAACAAAGAATTTTTCTTCTCTGGAATTATAATTGCCTAGTGTCAGGCTGTCCCTGGGGTGAGAGTCACCGTGGAGACAGAGTCCAGCTGGCCTTTCCTAGGATACACACTCTTGACAGTTAGCATACTCTCAAATACTACCAGCACACAATTAAAAAGTAGCTACTGGTTACGGTAGGGACTGTTTTTGTCCTCTCAGTACCTTGATTTGGCAATAGACCCCATTCTCACATTAGGGTCAATCACAGGACCAAACACCATTGGCTACAGTCACTGATCCAAAAGGGCACAGGTCTCACAGTGTAAAGCACTGAGCATTTTCTTTGGGACCTGCCAGGCTAAAACTGGAGTGCCACTGGAATACAATAATAGAAGTCTAGAGCTGTAATCTGTAACATCCCAAATGTACAGAGAAATCTCACATGCAGTACAAGAAAAACAAAGCAAACACAGAGGTCTGTTCAAGGCTGCTTACTGTCTACTTATGTCTGTTCTCTTTAATATCAGAAAATCCTTCCTAGCCTAGGTCACAGTGAGACCATGTCTACACACACACACACATAAGGCATGATATGTTGCATCAAGTTTGGTCACCCAAATGGAAATTAAGTTGACAGTCTCCCTTAGGTCTAAATTTGAAAGGTGACAAGCAGGATGCCTAATGACATTAGGTAGCCCAGCCACTTGCGTATCTCTGCACTGTTAGGGGAGTGTGATAGCTACTCTTGCTTATCAACTTGATTACATTTAGAATTAACTAAAACCCAAATGGCCAGGTACACCTGTGAGGGATTTTTTTAAATTAAACCTTCTGAAGTGGGAAGACCCATTTCTTTCTTTTTTTTTAAAAGATTTACTTATTTACTTACTTACTTACTTACTTACTTATTTATTTATTTATTTATTTGGTATATAGTGTTCTGCCTGCATGCCAGGAGAGGGCGCCAGATCTCATTACAGATGGTTGTGAGCCACCATGTGGTTGCTGGGAATTGAACTGAGGACCTCTGGAAGAACAGCCAGTGCTCTTAACCACTGAGCCATCTCTCCAGCCCAGAAGACCCATTTCTAATCCATTTCTTTGAGGTGGGAAGATCCACCTTTAATCTGGACTATATATACCTTCAGCTAGCAGCCTCTGGGGGGGGTGTCTTTTTGTATGCTGGGAAAATATGTGTTGCTCTGATTGGTTGATAAATAAAACGATAATTGGCCAGTAGCCAGACAGGAAGTATAGGTGGGATAAGGAGACAAGGAGAATTTGGGGAAGAGGAAGGCTGAATCAGGAGATGTCAACCTGCCGTCCAGGAAGCAACATGTAATGGCACACAGGTAAAGCCACAGAACATATGGCGACATATAGATTAACAGAAATGGGCTGAGTTTAAGTGTAAGAGCTAGTCAGTAGTTAGCCTGAGCTAATGGCCAAGCAGTTTTAATTAATATAAGCCTCTGTGTGTTTACTTGGGTCTAAGCGGCTGCGGACTGGGTGGGACACACAAAAACTCCAGCTGTAAGCCTCTATAAAGGACATGTAAGAAGGAAGCATTCTCTCTCTTGACCTGCTCTTGCCCTCACTTTTGATGGCAAGTCCATTCCTTCACTGGCATTAGAGCTGGCTTCCTCAGGATTCCAGTGTATACTGAAGACCAGCTGAGACATCCAGCCTCACAGACTGAGCAGCTTCTAGATCCTTGGACCTTCCATTGGTAGGTAGCCATTGTTGGACTAGCCATAGCACAGCCTGTAAGCCATTCTAATAAATCACTGACTAGCACAGTGAGAGAACTGTCTCGGCTGAGGTCCGGCATTCCTCAAGGCCTCTGCTGCAGCCAGCGGCAGTCGGTCTTTCCACTATGTGAAAAAGATGCAAAAGTGTACTGGCAGGTACACCTCTGCATGGGACCCTGTAAGAACCATTGGGAGAGTGCTTCCTAAGCACCAAAAGCTGTCCTTAATGTTTACAGTGCCTCGTTTAATCGGCTCCACCTGTCCGAGGTGCTGCCATTACCTTGCTGCTCACTTTAGGATCCGAAGTGTCTTGCCCACCTGCACGCTATGTTGCTGCTTAGACTAGTCTTTTCTAGAGATTTATTGTGTAAGGTGATAATCTCTCTCCCTTTATTTTGGAGGTCTTGCTTTATAGCCCAGGTTAGTCTCTAACTCACTATATAGTCTCAAATTTACAGCAATCCCCCTGCCTTCAGCCTATATAGTACCCAAACATGCTTTTTTTTTTTTTTTTTTTTTGGTTTTTTGAGACAGGGTTTCTCTGGGTAGCTTTGAACCTTTTCTGGAACTCACTCTGTAGCCCAGGCTGGCCTCAAACTTACAGAGATCTGCCTGGCTCTGCCTCCTGAGTGCTGGGATTAAAGGCGTGCACCACCACCACCCAGCTCTCAAACATACTTTTTAGCTTCAGTTGATTAACAACAAAATGGAGTCAGTTGCAAAAAGTAACCAACTTCCTTTTGGAGGTATTTAAACACAAGCTGGACAGGTAACCTGCCAGGCATGCTCTGGAAAATATCTGAAGTTAGCATAGAGAGCATCTAACTGCCAATTCCAACGTTCACCTTTTTGGTAACACCAAAGGACAAAGAATCTGGAGCAGGTACCTTGATATAACTAAGAAAAATCAGAACCATTACAGACTGCTGGTATCAGACAAGACACACAGCAGATGGCCTCCAAGGACAAGCTCATTTTGTCTTTACAGGGCAGAGCTGACCAGTGTAGGCTGTGAAGCTAGAGAGCCATGGGGGACTCCTGACTCAGCCCAGTTCTTCACTGTACAAATGGCACCAAGTTGTCCGATAGCTGAGTTTTTATTTCATGTGTTAAATGTGAATAATATTCACCGTACAGTATCAGTGTGAGAAACAAAACAAGCCCATGAACAGAAAGCTTGTAGCGGCCGGGCAGTGGTGGCACATGGCCGAGCAGTAGTGGCGCACGCCTTTAATCCTAGCACTCGGGAGGCAGAGGCAGGTGGAGCTCCGTGAGTTCGAGGCCAGCCTGGTCTCCAAAGCAAGTTCCAAGAAAGGCACAAAACTACACAGAGAAACCCTGTCTCGAAAAACCAGAAAAAAAAAGAAAGCAAGCAAGCTTGTAGCATGGCTTCAGGTAGTGTAGTGAATCCTAAGGAACAGCAGCTGCAATTACTGGAGGTAGAGAGTGATCATCTTCAAATGTGTGCCAAATGTCAATCTTTTAATGCACCAACATTAAAAAAAAATGACAAACAGAAAGCAGTTTTGAATTGGATTAGAGCTGAATCCTTATAGGTTTTTCTAGACTACGCTTAGATGTAAGTCAAGATGGCCTGTTAAGTCCTATCCTTTAGAGCTGAACTGTTCTGCCATAGTCTCTGAGAGCACTGGTGGACCAAGCCCTTCCTTCCTAAACCAAGGATTCAGAACAGAACCAGGAGGGCTGTGCTATCAGCTAGGGGAGATGGGAAGATGGCACCGGCAATGCCCTTCCTCAGGCTGTGTGTCCACATGGTGACTTGACAAGCTGCTCAGACACATGTGAGGCTGATCTCAAGTACAGATATTTAGGTCTGAACTACGGGAGTTTTGACAAATACAAGGTAGGACAAATGCTTCTAGGCTAGAGAGCAAGGTTCACAAAAGCTCATTTCTAGTGAAGTAAATCTTGAGACAAGGAATGACCTGACTAAGCTGTCCACACCCAAGACCTAAACCTGGAACTCTGCAGAAGCAAAATCTGCAGTATTGGTTTCCCCTCTGTAAATAAACGAGCCTAAAACAGGATATTTATATCTTTTATTAACACCTTAAGACAGCTAAGGTCTCTCTGAAATGAAGAACAACAGCTACCACCTGCTCTTTGCATTTTTTTTTCTTTTACTGATTTGTTTTCGTGGTTTTGAAGCAGGGTCTCATGGAGCACACCAGACAAATGTGAGCTCACTATGTAGCTCTTACTCCTCCTGCCTCTACATCACAGGTGCTAGGAAGACAGGTATGTGTCACGCAGCCCATCTCTTTCCCCCATACTGTAACAGCCAATAGAAACCCGGGCTCTGAAATCACTAACACTTTCCACAGGGTACGAGAAATTGTGGCCACTGGTCCTGTGTTAACAGCAGGATAGCTGAATGTCATCTGTGTGGGTGGTGTGCAGTGGGGGTAGGACATGGTTGTGAGCAATACCTGGGCCATGTGACCCCATGCAGGGAGGGTGCTATTGCTCTGCAGGCCCATGCCAGCCAGGTTCCAGCCATCTGCAGGACCACAGGGCTGGAGTGTTGGGAACAGACCTTTCTGCCCTCCTCCGACAATGGTACAGTGACTATAGACAGATTAGGTGAAAACACAGCAGGTAAAGACAACTCCTCCAGATGTTCCCTTGTTAAAATTATCTTCTTTAAAAAAAAGTTCATTATTTTATGTGAAGGGATGTTTGGCTGCATATATGTCTATACCACATGTATATCTGGTACCCAGGCCAGACCCATCAGATCACTGGAATTATAGATGATTGAAGGTGCCATGTGGGTGCTGGGAACTGAACATGGGTCCTCTGGAAGAGCAGCCAGTACTTTTAACCACAGAGCTATCTCTCCAGCCTTCTTATTAAATTCTTAAATGCTCAGAGCCTTCGAGTATTGAAAAATTCTAAATTAAAAAAAAAAATCAAGGAGAGTAGAAGTCATCAAAAACATGGTAGCTCTTGTAGTTACTGACCACTCACTTTATCTCCAAGTTCATCCTAGTAGAGTTCAAAAGAATTCAATATATAAAGCAGAGATTAGACTTGTGTTAGGGGCAGAAACTTCTGGTAGTAGCTCTTGGTGACATCAATCATCAGCTCCTGTGTGCACTCTGGGAGCTCCCCTGAGAAGAGTCCTGGGGAAAGAGAGACCAGGTCAAGCAAGGGAACCAGGAGGTCTGTAGCCCTACCCTTTGTGAAAAGCTTACAATTTCTGAGATCTACTGTGAGGATCTAACCGTGAGGCCCTTCATCTTCAGACTGATAAGACTGTTGGCTACTGACATCTTCTGAAAGGTCTGAGTTTGTGTTTGGGAAACACACACTACAGCTCTCCAAATGAAGAAACAAATTCCAGGGGGAGGAGGTCAGAACACGCTTACAAGATAAAAAAGAGAAAAGGCACAGGGGACTGCTCTGAGCATCATTCCACAAAAGGGTTTCCACCCCCAGGATTCCACTGTGAGCCCCACTGAGCCAGTCTTACCCTTATCCCTGAGGCAAGAACTGTCCTGCGTTCCTACAGTGAAACTCAGTCCAGCACAATAAAACCAAAGCAACGATACTAGGTGCAGTTGAATCAAAGGAGGACAACAAACAGTCCATGATGGAACAAGCATGGTTAAAAATTTCACTCCTTACAGAATTAAATCAACCTATATACTTTAAGGATGTGCTGACAAAAAAAAAAAAAAAAAATTTCACTCCTAAACCGGGAGTGGTGGCACACACCTTTAGTCCTAGCACTGAGGAGGCAGAGGCAGGCAGATCTCTGAGTTCAAGGCCAGCCTGGTCTACACAATGAGTTCCAGGATAGCCAGGGCTATACAGGGAAACCCTGCCTAGAAAAACGACAACAAAAAGAAAAAACAGTTTCTGAAACAGTGGTAGTACTCTGTGCTACCATCTCCACTCACGCAGATTTTGTTTGTTTGTTTGTTTTTTTGGTTTGAGAGGGTTCCTCAGTGATGTCCTTGAACTTACCCTGTAGTTTTTTTGTTTTGTTTTGATGTGCATTGGTGTTTTGCATACATCCTTCTGTGTAAGAGTGTTAGATCCCCTGGAACTGGAGTTACAGACAATTGTGAGCTGCCATGTGGGTGCTGGGAATTGAACTTGGGTCCTCTGGAAGAATAGCCAGTGCTCTTAACTGATCAGCCATCTCTCCAGCCCTATCATGCAGATGTTTTGAGGGACACTTTAAAAATAGCTAGCAAAGGGCTAGAGAGATGCAGCTTGGCAGCTAAGAACATTGACTGTTCTTGCAGAAGTCCAAGTTTAGGTCCCAGTACCCACATGGCAGCTAACAACCACCTGTAACTCCAGGCCTGGGTGCTGTATGTATGTTATGCATAGATATATGCAGGCAAAGACACATACACATAAAATAAAAATAGCCAGCAAAGTTTTCAACATTCATATCCTGTGGTCCATAAGTCGGCTTCTAAGAATGTATGCCAGAGATAACTGCCCAATTGCATAATACATGTAAAAGAGTGTCAAGAAAGAAGTTTCTAATAGTGCCCAGGTACAACTAAATGCTAATGACCCATTATACTATGGGACTAATTCAATGCTTTGTGTTAAATCTACCTATGCAGTGTGTGAAACCTGTAACCCTTGAGAGGAATGATATAGTTCTCTATATACCACCTGAAAAGCTGCCCAAGGTATATTGCTAAATAACTGATAGTTTCTGAACAGTACAGAGTTAATAGCTTGATTTCATTTATATAGGTGCCGTTTCAAATACCTATATTTTCCATTCAAACATATAAGTGCACATATTTCATACATTTATACAAAATGTATTAAGTATATATAAAACAAATAAAAAACAAAAAAAACTCATAAAATTCTCATAGACACTCTATAATTAAAAAGTGCATGTTAGGCCTACAAATATGTTTAAACTTCACAGTATTTTTGTTTTGTTTTGTTTGTTTGAGCCAGGGTTTTTATGTAGTCCTGGCTGTCCTGGAACTCACCATGTAGACCAGGCTGGCCCCAAACTCATAGAGATCTGCCTGCCTCTGCCTCCTGAGTGTTGGAACTAAAGACACGTGCTACCACAACTGGCTCAAATTTTTTTTAATGTGTATGGATATTTTGCCTGCATGTATGTTTGTGTACCATGTGCATGCCTGGTGCCCAAGAAGTCAGAAGAGGGCTTTGGATCCCCTGGAAGTGGATTTATGGATGGCTGTGAGTTATGTGGGTGCTTAGAATCAAACCCAGATCCTCTGCAAGAGAAACAAGTACTCTTAACAGCTTAGCCGTCTCTCTAGCCCTTAAACTTCACAGTATTTAATCTTTAATCACAGTAATAATTAGACAATTTTAAAATTCAGAGATACCCAATAAAATTCCCATTTGTAGCTGTTCCTTAAACATCAGCTTTCAAGCTTCCAGTGCCATGTCCAGCAGCCATGATGGGCTATGACTTCAATTAGTGCATTATCTGCCTGTCTACAGTAGCATCAGCGCTCGTGGCTTTTGATCAGGGTTTATCCTGCTTTCCATTTCTTTTTGCTCCAGGCTCAATTTTATCTCATGTAGCTCTCACAAATGTGTCAGATTCCCTGCAAGCCCACATGTCTGAATTCAAAGATGGATGTGCCAATAAAGCACCCTAATGCCTGGCATTTATTTTTGAAACTACTCAAAAGAAACACCCCGTCATGGTACAAGAAGCTTTGGGCTCTAAATGAGGGGTCTTTGACACTGGAGACGCGCACCTTCCAGTCTCAGTTCCCTCATATACAGAGACCTGGATGGTCCCATGCAGCTGGCCTTTTCAAAAGTAGTCATTATGATTTCCACCTGAAATACCAGGATGGTTCCTTGTCTTCTGACATTAATGTTCCATGACCATAAGAAGTTAGTACTAAGGAACTTGAATAAGTTAAAAAGATGAGGCACACGTATCTCTGAAGAGATTTTTTTTTATTTCCCCTTTGTCCAGTCAGAGCCCAGGCCAAGAAAGAAATGCTTCTTTGTCCTTACCATGTGCTGATGGCAGATTTGTTCCATAGCAACCCTTTTTTCTTCAATGTTATTTATTTATTTTTATGTGTATGGGTGTTTTGCCTGAATGTACGTCTGTTTACCTTGTGTGTGCCTGGAGATTGCAGAGGCTAGAAAAGGTAGGTGAATCCCCTGGAACTGGAGTTAAAGTTGAGCTGCCATGTGAGTGCTGGGAATTGAACCCAGGTCCTGTGGAAGAGCATCCAGTGCTCTTAACCACTGAGCCACCTCTCCAGTCCCTATAGCAACCTTCTTGAGGGGAAACCCTTGAAAGGTATTTGAGAATCTCTCTGCCATGTGTGGATCTAAGGCTTTCTCCTATCCCACAGGTACCACATTTTAAATCACTCTACTATGAGGTCAGCATTTAACACCTGCTGTCTTCTAGCTTGCGTTTCATTTCCTTTTTGTTTCTGATAATTTCCTTTTTTCCTTGTAAATCCAGTTATTCATTCCAAACACAGCTTGTTCACTGGGTGTGGTGATGCACGCCTTTTATCTCAGCATCAGAAGGCACATGCAGGCAGATCTCTTTGAGTTCAAGGGCAGCCTAGTCTACATAGTGAATTCCAGACCGGCCAAGGCTACATAGTGAGACCCCATCACAAAAAAACAAATACTACCTGTACCAAAAGCAACTTATTTATATGACTTTTCTAGGTGTTTTGTTGCTAAATCACATATCAGAGTTAGAAGTCACATGGATTACTTTAGTAATGGAAAAGAGTTTGAAGGAGGCTGAAACAGACATTGACATCAACATTACCTGGGCAGCCTGAGAAGACGGTGAATGGTGGGACCACAGTTTCTGGAGGTAATACTGTATTGTCAAGAATTTTGCAGCAGTCTTTCAAGACACACCGGCGCCCCTGAAATTAAAATCTTATTAATAGGAATTGAGCAAGACATGGAAGTAAAGCTTGTTTAGTATTCTGTGTGGAAGGCTGTTCTATATTTTCTCTATTCATTGTATTTTTATGACAGTGTCTCATTATTGTAGCCCTACTTGGCCTGGAATTTGCTATATAGACCAGGCTGGCCTCGAACACAGAGATCTGTCTGCCTCTACCTCCAGAGTGCTAGGATTAATGCCGAGCACCGCCACACCCAAGCATTCACGGTATCTTGTAATAGCAAGGGAGCCAAGGACAATGACAGGGTGTTTGGTTGAAATTACATACTTTAAGTAGAATCTGACAAGGAGTAAAGGGTGAGTGTGTGTATGCATAGGTACACACGAGGGAGGGTTGTATGCTCCAGATAGTACAGGTTGTCTTAAGCATTAGACATTAGGCAAACCTTTGACTTGTGAGAGTTCCATTTTTCTCTGTTGTTTTGCTGCCTTGTCTTCTGGTTACAGAAATCTTTTTGCACTGGGCACTACCCACCCCCATCTTAGTCCACATGCTTTACTTCTAGCTCACACATAGACTCCATGCTTGACCAGTGACTGGTTTGAGGAAGTGGCATATGAGCCAACTTAGTCTAATGAACCTCAACCTTGGGTTTCTGCTGGGACGACAGGGAAATGAAGCACTTTTCCAGTAGAGTTCCCAGAAGACAGGATGGATGCCAACAGCATCTTATCCTTGCCAGGAAGTAACCTCCAGAGGAAGGAGAAAAGGGATGAAGGCTTGTTTTCATGGTATCAGATGAACCTTTGGATCACGTGGGCATGAAATTAGGATCTACTTCTGGACTCTCAGTTTATACTAGCTAATCTAATACATCTGGTTGGGCACCTGCCAGGTTAAGGACTACTTGTCTGTTCTCTGGACAAATTTTCTTTCTTATTTTTTTTATTTTTCGAGACAAGGTTTCTCTGTGTAACAGCCCTGTCCTGGAATTCTATTTGTAGACCAGGTTGGCTTCAAACTCACAGAGATCCACCTGCCTCTGCCTCCTAAGTATTGGGATTAAAGGCGTGCACCACCACCACCACCACCACCACCACCACCGGGCCCTGACAAATTTTCTTGAGTAGAAGTTATTAGTCAATTTGTTTTTCCACAGGAGATAGCTATTTGAATATTTGGACTAAACCTTATGTTTAACTTTATACAGTGTTACCATTTTTTTAATTCTTCCATAATCCACAGCATTTTAAAGGTGAGCGATATGGCATGGGAAAACTCATTTGTTAGGTTAAGGGAAAAGCTATACACACTGTTTAAACCCATGCCTTAGGTTACTCACCCGAGCAGAGCAAAGTTTACTCTTTTTTTGTTGTTTGTTTTGCTTTGTTTAAGACAGGGTTTCTCTGTGTGGCCCTGGCTGTCCTGGAACCCACTCTGTAGACCAGTCTGACCTCGAACACTGAGGTCCGCCTGCCTCTGCCTCCCAAGTGCTGGGATTAAAAGCCCGTGCCAACACTGCCCAGCTCAAAGTTTCACTCTTTATTAACTATTTTTTTAAATTGTGTGTGTGAGAGTGCTCATCCATGCATAACCATGTGGAGGTCACAAGTTGTTTGTTTGTTTGTTTTTTAATCAGGAAAGTAGTAATTTTCAACCTTATTTTTTGAGGCAGGACCTTTCACTGAGCCTAGAACTTAATGTTCTAGCTAGACTACCTGACCAGTGAGCCCCCAGCACTGACTCCACCTTTCTCCAGCACTGGGGTTACAGGCATGTGCCACTATACCCAACTTTTATATGGGTGCTGGGAACAATCTCAGATCATTTGCCTTACACAGAAAACACTACCCACTAAGTCAGCTCCTTCAAGCTGAGTTTACTAGGGCTTGAAAGTTCGCCTGTGTCCTGATAAAAAAAATTTGATAAACATCTGGGTAGTAAAACACAGATAGGAGAAATGAGATTAGACAATCTGATGAAAAATATCTGGCTGAGAATGTAGAAATGTAAACAGCCAGTGCTCTTAACTGCTGAGCCATATCTCTAACTTCCCTAAATGAATTTTTAAAAAAGCTTCTACTTTAATCTCAGCACTCAGGAAGCACAAGCAAGCTGGTCTCTGTAAGTTCCAGGTCAGCCTGGTCTACAGAGTTCCAGGCCAGCTACTAACAAGACCCTGTCTCAAAACAAAAACAAAACCCAGGGAGCTACAGAGATGGCTCAATTGTTAAGAGCACTGGATTCTCTGCCAAAGGACCCAGATTTGATTCCCAGCACCCACAGGTGGTTCACAACAGTCTGAAACTCTAGTTCTAGCAAATCTTGCATCCTCTTCTGACCTCTGCAGTCACCTAGGAGGCATGCAATGCATAAATAGACATGCAGACAAAATACCCACACACATAAAATATATATATGGTTTTTAGAGAGAGGGTTTCTCTGTATAACAGCCCTGACTGTCCTGGAACTTGCTTTGTAGACCAGGCTGGCCTCAAACTCCCAGAGATCCACCTGTCTCTACCCACCTCCTCTCCCCCAGTACTGGGATTAAAGGCAAACACCACCACACCCAGCTAAATTAAAAAAAAAAAGAAAGAAAGAAAAAGAAAAGCTTCTGCAGGGTCTGAGTTTCATAAACGGTTAAGCTGCCTCCAGCTGGATGCACAAGAAGACTGGCAACAGTTGGTGTGTGACTCTGAAGTAGGCTGGCTCTAAGTAAGGATCTTCGTTCTTCCGAGGAAGTGCTCATTCACGAATTAGCTATGGTACTTCCAAAGGTATCAACTGTCGATCTCCCCTGGTGAACAAGGTGATGTTATCTCTAAGGCCTACACTCAGGCCTACCTGAGTTATCTCATGAGGTCATCTCATGCCTACACTCCTAATCCCAGGACTAAGCTCATGGGAACAGGATGTGCTAAGTAAGGCATGACGCGATCCCATGCTGGGGTCCGTGGACAGATGGCCCTAGGGAAAAAACAGTGGGAGGAGTCTTCTCACTACTTACTGCCAGCCACTGTACAGCCTGCAGTCCGCTTTGTCCACTAGCTGGCCATCCCACTCACTTAGATCCTGACTGCTTAGAGAAATAGATTAACTACATTTCAGGAACATTCTGAGTATAGGGATTAATTCATAGCAACACGAAGAATGCCAATAGTTTTTTGTTGTGTTTTGTTTTTTATTTTTCGAGACAGTGTTTCTCTGTGTAGTTTTGGTACCTATCCTGGATCTCGCTCTGTAGATCAGGCTGGCCTCGAACTCACAGAGATTCGCCTGGCTCTGCCTCCTGAGTACTGGGATTAAAGGTGTGCACCGCCACCTGGTGAATGTCGATAGTTTTAAGACATGCGTGGATTGGGAATAGCTAAGGATATGGTAAAAGGCTTCTTCATTCTTCCTCTAAGAAGGAATCAGGAACTGTGGCTATGCAGCTCATGTTACAGCAACCTGGATTATTTTAGCAAGCCAAATTAACATCACTGAGCCTTGGTTTCTTCACCTAGAAAGCAGGCTATAAAGCCAAACCAACAGCAATGCCACCAATCCAGTAACAAGCATAAAGCTGACAGCACTGTAATGCCTAGGATATTGATCGCTAAGCTTTTCCTTCTGGCATTACGACAATTCTGATTTATACCTTCACACAGAAAGCTGTCACTAGACTATCACATGGGACACTCTAGGAAAGTCTATGTGCCATGGAGGCAGTTAGGCTTTAGCTCTGAGAGTCTATAGTTCTAAAAGACTTTAAAATGTGTCAAGGGTTAACAAGTACTGCTCACACTGAACAGTGAAGAGGTCATTAAGTGATATTCTGAAAAGAGGTACAAAAAGCAGAGTATCTAGCCAGGAATGGTGGTGCAGGTCTATAGCCCAGCTCCTTGGAAGGCTGGGGCAGAAGTGGCACAAGTTTAAGGCCAGTCTAGGCCACACCAAGTTCAGGTGAGTCCAAGCAACTTAGCCAGTCTCTGTCTTAAAATTTAAAAAAAGCCGGGCGGTGGTGGCGCACGCCTTTAATCCCAGTACTCGGGAGGCAGAGCCAGGCAGATCTCTGTGAGTTCGAGGCCAGCCTGGACTACCAAGTGAGTTCCAGGAAAGGCGCAAAGCTACACAGAGAAACCCTGTCTCGAAAAACCAAAAAAAAAAAAAAAAATTAAAAAAAAAAAAAGTTTTAAGTGTTAGAAATGTAGCTCAGGACAGAATGTATGCCTGGCATACACAAGGCCCTGGGTTCAGTTTCTGACAGTAGTCTGTAATTAACCAGGATGTAAATAACCGTTGTATTTGTAAGTTATTTACGATATATAGTATGATATTTCAGTACATAACATGTGGCGATCAATCAAGGCAAGTGGGATTTTGACTGTCTCATCACTTCATGTTTGGAGCCTTCAAATGCCTTCTCCAGGCTCAGCAGTATACAGTAAGCTGTGAACCGTGGTCTCTCTACTAGAACGTCTTCTACAGCGCCCATATTCAATTTCCTTCTATTCTTCCTTTAATAACCACTCTTTCTTCTATTTAAGATCAAATTTTTATCATTCCCTTTCTTTAACATGAAACTGAACAAAAACTTTGTCTCTACACATATTGAAGAATTCCTTTGCAGTTAGAATATATGCAGACAGGGTCTCTCATTGCTCTGGTGCTTACCAAGTAGGCTGGCTGGCCAGACCTGAGACCCAGGGGTCCGCCTGTTTCCGCCTCCCCAGTGCTGGGGTTATAAGAGTGTGACACCACATCTGGTATTTACATGGGTCCTAGGGATCAAACTCAGGTTCTCATTCTTGCATGATTGGTGCTTTACCAACTGAGCTATCTTCTTAGTCCCAGGAGCCCCATACATATATGTATAGCCCCATATTTAATATCATATGGAAAAGGTTCAATAAAGGCTAGCCATTATTACTTGGTTTTATTTTGGGTGTGTGTTTGTGTCTTTGCAGTGCTGAAGAATCAAATCCTGAGCCTCATACAAGCTACATAAACACTCTATCAGTGAGCTAGATCCCTAGCCCACTGGCCATTATTATTACTGCTTGGAAAAATAACTCCAAATCCAGAAAGGAAAACCTAACCTCAAGAAACTGGAAATGCCTCCTCCCCCTGTTACAGGGACAGAGTCCCACAGATGGGGTGGAGAGAGGAAGACAGAGGAAATGATGCTGCTTAGTTGAGTGAGTCATGTACTTACAATCACACAGTTCTTCCCAACGTGAACATAAGAACCGATCTGAGCAGCGTTGACCACACAGTCTTCCTCAATAAAGACATGGTCCCCAATATGTAGAGGAAAGAATGCAACACTAAAAAGGAAAAGAAGACAAACAAGAAAAGGTCAAGGTGATGGAGTTTGGGTTAAGGTTACAGAACTACAGATCATAATCTCAACATTTATTTATTTACAGATAGACTATTTTGTTTTGTTTTCTGAGACAGGGTCTCTCTTTGTAGTCCTGACTATCCTAGAGCTTGATATGTAGAGCAGGCTGGACTCAAACTCATTGAGATCCTCTTGCCTCTGTCTCTCGAGCTCTGGGATTATAGGCATTTGTCACCAGGTCCTACCTTTACAGACAGACTCTTTCTATGTTGCCCAGGCTAACCTAGAATTTGTCACATAGCCCAAGATGGCCTCAAACATCTGACACTCCAGATTCAGCTTCCTGAGCAGTGATTGCAGGGATGCACCATACCCTCAGTTTTTGTCATGTTAATAGGACTACTCCTTGCAAGGAAAGAATCCTCAGGTCACTGAAATTCCAAATGTTAAAACCAAGGAATCAGGCTAATAACTCAGAATCAGAATTACTGGATTGTAAAAAGAAAAGGTAAGACAGGATCTTCAAAGCAAATTAAAATGAGTGGGTACTGACCCATTCCTGCTTTCTTTGACAAAGCTCACAGACATGTTTAATAATCTGTTTCCAGGACTGACAAGTTCATAGGCTATCAGTTTTGGTGCTCAACACATAACAGAACAACAGCAGCAACCAAAAACAAAACAAAACCAAACCAAAAAACCTGGGGGGGCTAGGGGAAAGAACAAGGTTTCATGTAGCTAACCTGGCCTTCAATTTGCTATGGAGCAGATGACCTTGAATATTTGATCCTCCTGCCTCTGAACTAGAGCTGTGTGCCACTACACCCTCCCTGTTCGTGCAGTGCTGAGACTGAACCTAGGGCCTGTATTATGCTAAACAAGTGCTCTACATTCTCAGATCTTTTTTTTTTTAAAGATTTATTTATTATGTATACAGTGTTCTGCTTGCATGTATGCCTGCAGGCCAGAAGAGGGCACTAGATCTCATTACAGATGGTTGTGAGCCACCATGTGGTTGCTGGGAATTGAACTCAGGACCTCTGGAAGAGCAGTCAGTGTTCTTAACCTCTGAGCCATCTCTCCAGCCCCATTTTCAGATCTTAAAAAAAAAAAATCATTTTAGTACTCATCATTCTTAAACTTCAACCCTCTACCATATTTACTGAATTCCTACTGTGTGCCAGACTCGGCTAGGAACTGAGGATAGAATGTAAGCAAAACAGATTTGTTGCATGAGGAGTGTACAATCAAGAGAAGCCAAGAGCTTAGAATTTTGTCTTCTTAAAATTGGTTTAAATGTTTCTTGTTTTTTCCTTCAGAGTGGGAATAATGCAATATTAAATGTCCTTTCATGGAAATTTTTTTTTATTTTTCCCTAATAGTGGGAATAACTCATTATCAATGATCCCTTCATAGGAGAAAGAAAACACTTTTAACAAGCCAACTTCTAGTAAAAAACAATTGGGGTCAGAGTCAATGCTGTTTAAATTTCCAGAGATATAAGTTATCCATTGTATAAAGGATGTTCTCTTCTCTTGATTGTCTAATTATTGTCTAAATGAATGTTTAATTTTCATAGTAAATGAACTAAAAGAACAAAATTCATGATTTTAAACTATATACGCTCTTGACTGTTTATCATTATTAAAAATTTGGCTCTGCTCTTTAAGTTGCTTTCTAGAAATTCTTAGGTAAATTCTATGAAAATGGAACACTTGAAACAGAATGAGTTGTTACGTTATTAGAGAATGTGGTTACTAAGGTAAAAGCTCATGGAAAATGATCTCTATCTGAGTGAGAGCTTACAGAAGTTGTTTTTCTGCTGAATGGAATGCAGGTGGATTGTTTGGTCCACACTGTTAATAACTGACAAGATGCATTAACATGTTGCTTGAAATCTATTAAAAAAAGAGATCCACCTTTTAAAACTTTATAAAAATGCTCCATAATGTTGCCTAAAGTTACCTGTTAGAGGCAATCTCCTATAGAGATTGTTTTTAATGCTTTTATAGTTGGCTTATATAAAAAGGACTATGCAAAAAAAAATGCTGGGGGTAAAGTTGCTCAATTGTTATTACTCCTATAATTTTAAAGACAAAGCAACTCCAATTTTAAGACAGAAGATTTTAAAGGTACTAAAAAGAAAGTATTTTGACAAATTGTTATTAATGATAAGAGGCCAAATCTAAACTTGCAAGTAAATGGCATTCAAATTTCAGGCTTCCTAGACACTAAAGTTGATGTATCTATAATTTTTCAAAAATCTTAAAATCCCAGTTGACCTTTACAAAAGGTCTCCACTCAATTTGTAAGCATTGGAACCTTATCTCAAGCAAAACAGAGTGGATTAAATGTACAGGGCCTAAAGGATAAACAAGAAATGTTAAGTAGTCCAATTTTATGTCAATATTTTGTAAAAATTAACTGCTAGAAGTGGTATGTAAACAATTTCCTCAGTCTATTAGCTATCATTATATGGATGATATTTTATTGGCTGCTTCTGATACAGATATCTTAGAAAAAATGTTAAGGGGCTGGAGAGATGGCTCAGATGTTAAGAGCACTGGCTGCTCTTCCAGAGGTCCTGAGTTCAATTCCCAGCAACCACATGGTGGCTCACAACCACCTGTAATGAGATCTGGTGCCCTCTTCTGGCCAGCAGTCATACATGCTGTATACATAATAAATAAATTAATATTTAAAAAAAAAAAAAAAAAAGAAAGAAAAAATGTTAAATGTGGTACAGAAAATTTTACCCTATTGGCGATTTCAAATTTCTCCTGAAAAAAATACAAAAAGGAGATTCTCTTAGTTATTTAGGTTATAAATTAAATAAACAGAGAATTCAGCCACAAAAGGTACAGATTAGGAGAGATCAGTTGCACACTCTTAATGATTTTCAAAAATTATTGGGTGATATTAGTTGGCTACCTCATACCACTGGTTTGTTTACTCAAGAATTGAGTCATTTGTTTCAGATTTTACAAGGCGGCTCAGATTTAAACTGTCCAAGACAATTAACAGCTGAGGTGGAAAGGGAATTAGCTCAAGTAGAACAAAAGCTGCAAAACGCCCGTGTGGGTCGATCAGATCTTACAAAAAGGCTGACTCCCCTGCAGCTGGAAAGGCTAGATATCCTAAAGGTGCTCTGTGTCTTCAGTCCATGGACCCATGTGGACCCACATCCGTACAATAACAGCCAGATGTGGTGGCTCACACCTTTAATCCCAGCACTTGGCAGGCACAGAAAGGCAGATCTCTGTGCACTCAAGGCCAGCCTGGTCTCATAGATCTCTGTGAATTCCAGGACAGCCATAGTTACATAGTGAAAGCCTGTCTGGGGGCAGGGAGAGGAGATTATATTTAAGTCAAGACTGAATAGGATTTATTGGGCTTCCTTCAGACATATAACATCATTCTATTCTCTACAATTCCTCAAATATTACTGACAAGGTTTCTATAATAGCATTTATCAGGCCATGTTTTTTGTTAAAAAGATTTATTTTATTTGTGTGTGTGTGTTTCTGGGTATCTACAGAGGCCAGAAGAGAGCAGTGGATTCCTTGGAGCCAGAGATAAAGGCCACCTAATGTGGATGCTGGGATCTGAACCTGATCCTCTGACAGAGCAGTAAGCACTCTTAACCACTGAGCCATCTCTGCAGACCCTGTCCATATTTGAAATCTGTGGCCTAGGTAAGACACAAAGTAGCTGTTTGCCCATTAACTCTTTCCAGCCCTGTTCTACATGAATATTTTGTCAGTCATCCTATCTATTCTCCAAGACTCAAGATTTACATGAACTTTGTTAATTTCTAGTATTTTAAGTCTCTTCCTCTTGTACAACATGAATTCCTTGATCACATGACAGTCTACAGCAAGCTCTCTTAAACTTTTTCTATTCCTGACACCTCTTTACCCAAGAAATTGTTTTTTTATGTGAACCCAGATATGTAAGTATATAGAATAGGTTTACCAGTGAAATGTTCGAGCTGAGTGTGGTAGCATACACCTATAGTCCAGCACTTAGGTGGTTGAGGAAAGAAAATTAGGGAGTTCAAGGCCAGTCTGAGCTACACTAGACCTACTTCAAACAAACACACACACAAAAATATTTACTGATCATTAAGAGCCTATGGCCATACCAGTCTGTATATGTCTAATCTCATAAATCATAAAGAAATTTATTTTAAAACAATACTTTGGTATACATATAATCTTACCATGATTAAAGACAAAAACAAATGTGCATGTTGTGGTGTGTTCATTTATTTTTACATAAAGAATTAAGTCTTTCCTGGGTATCTGATAATGCAAAACAGAGCATCTTCTCTGCTATTCAGAGTTGACTGATATTCTAATTTTATAATTAACAATGCTGAGAAAGCTACTTTGCATAAATACTTAGTACAAAATGGCAGGTATGTTTAGAGCCATTTCAGGAACTACTGGAAAAACCTGTCTGAATCTCAAGTCAAAATATATTGATCAATTTTTTTTCTTTTAATGAAACTCAAGTCAGTAACTCAAACAGCAATTTTTAAAACCCAACAATCTTTTTAAAAAAATATTTGTTTAATCTCTGTGAGTTTGAGGCCAGCCTAGTCTACAGAGTGAGATCCAGGATAGGCACCAAAACTACACAGAGAAACTCTGTCTTTAAAAAACCAAAAAAAAAAAAAAAAAAAAAAGAAAGAAAAGAAAAGAAAAGAAAAAAGGATTTGTTTATATGTGTATTTGTTTGCATGCGTTTATGTACACTACAGGCATACCAAAGTCCAAGGAGGCCAGAAGAAAGTCCCTTAGAACTGGAACAATAGGCAGCTTTAAGCCACCCAGGTCCTTTGCAAGAGGAGTGGTACCCTTTTTTTTTTTTTTTTTTTTTTGGTTTTTTCGAGACAGGGTTTCTCTGTGTAGCTTTGCACCTTTCCTGGAACTCACTTGGTAGCCCAGGCTGGCCTTGAACTCACAGAGATCCACCTGGCTCTGCCTCCCGAGTGCTGGGATTAAAGGTGTGTGCCACCACCGCCCAGCAAGCAGTAGTACTCTTAACTGCTGAGCCATCTCTCCAGCCTCAAAACCCAACATTCTAATATAAAATCCAAAGATATACTAATTTATACTTACATGTTAAGGGATGACCATAGGAAAATATTAAAAGTTTATTTTCAGTAATTAAATCATCATGTTTCTCTAATAGCAGCAAACAGTGTACTGGCTAGTTTTGTATGTTAACTTGACACAAATTAGTCATCAAAGAGGAAGTAGCCTCAGTTGAAGAAACGTCTCAATGAAATCCAGCTGTAAGGCATTTTCTCAGTTAGTAACCAATGCGGATGGCCCAGCCTATGGGGAGCAGTGCCATCACTGGGCTGGTGGTCCTGGAGTCTATAAAAAAGCAGGCTGAGGCCGGGCAGTGGTGGCGCATGCCTTTAATTCCAGCACTCGGGAGGCAGAGCCAGGCGGATCTCTGTGAGTTCAAGGCCAGTCTGGTCTACAGAGCAAGATCCAGGAAAGGTGCAAAGCTACACAGAGAAACCCTGTCTAGAAAAACCAAAAAAAAAAAAAAAAAAAAAAAAAAAAAGCAAGCTGAGCAAGGCATGGGAAGTAAGCCAGAAGCAGCGCCCCTCCATGGCCTCTGCATTATTAGCTCCTGCCTCCAGGATCCTGATCTGTCGAGTTCCTGTCCTGACTTCCTTCAGTGATGAGCAGCAGTAGAAGTGTAAGCCAAATAAACCCTTTCCTTCCCAACCTGCTTTTCGGTCATGGTGTTTCATTGCAGCAATAGGAACCCTGACTAAGACACTTAGTATGTACAGTAAAGACAGTAGAACTTATAACACACAGTAGTTCAAACCTGAGCAGAAGTGTTTCAGATGGCATTCACTGGGGTGGCTTGTATGACATCCTACACAGTGCAATGCACCCTGCTGTGTGCAAAACTGAGGCTGCAGTCACATCACATGATACACCATGGGCAAGTACTACCAGAAACTTTGGATTCATTATACATTTCATTTGAAATTAATTTTTGGTTGTTGCATATTCAGAAACCTTTCATTGTGGCGAATTTTTCACAGCCTTCCACATTCAGTTATGAAATGGCTATATATGGTAATGACTCATAGTTTAAAAAACTACAGGCTACATCAGTTCTGAGAATTCTTCAATTTTAAATTAAAAATCTAAATTTCTTAGCATTATTTGATTCTGGTATGACATGCAAGAGGAAAATCCACCTTCACCTTTTACTCATGCTTTACTATTTATGTTTTATTTCTCTGTTTCTCACAAGGATTATTCTACTTCTGACAACCAGCTATGAACAAGGTTACAACCACCCAGAGTGGTGTTCATTACTGTGAACACTTACTCAGAGCCCCACCAACCAGGATAGACCTTCTCATTACACATCTAAACACATGGACATGTACAGTATCACCAGGAACAGTATGGAGCTTGGGACTGCAAACAGGAAATTAAATCACATACCCTTTACTGAATTTCTTGAATGGTGGCCTTATGACACTACGGCTTTTTACAACACAGTGCCGTCCAACTCTCACATTTGCCAGATCTCCGCGGATGATACAGTCATTCATTACAATGGTCTATAAAGCAAAACACGTTTAAAAATTAATGGTGTAGCCTAAAAGGAACAATTGGCTCACGCCATCAAATGTTCTGTAAGAGGGGTAACTACGGTGAAAGGAGAACTGGCTTCGGATTGACTGCAATACAACATAAGCTTTGATCTTAACACTCCACGATCTTGATGACTCACTGAGTGAAGAGAATGCTTATGGTAGGCCAGGTAACATATCTGTCTAGAGCAGTGGTTCTCAACCTTCCTAATGCTGTGACCCTTCAATACAGTTCCTCATGTTGTGGTGACCCCCAACCATAAAATTATTATGTTGCTACTTTATAGCCCTAATTTGATACTGTTATGAATCTCAAGGTAAATATTTGATTTGCGACCCACAGGTTGAGAACTACGTGTTTAGGGTCACTCAGATTCATCTGAAGTCCTCCGAGCCTTGGAGACTTGGTCAGAGACTGTCCCATCTGCTTCCACACAGGCTGTGCCACCACATTTCCAGATCCTTTTGAAAAAAGTCAGAAGTTCTGGTAATACAGGACTGTATGCTCAGTCAGTAATAACCAATGTCAGCATACATTGGTCATATATTCCCCATTTACTTTGTTTTGAGACAGGGTCTTTCTTATTATGTCTCTCAGAATGATCTGGAGCTCACTACGTAATCAAAGGTAACCTGAAACGAGATGCAATCATCCTGTTTCATCGGCCAAAGTGCTGAGATGACAGGCAAGCATCCCCTGACTTCTATTTTAAAATATTTTATTGCCTCTTTAGGTTTTGTGTCCAGTAGTCCTGGGCACAATATAACACAGCAGAAAAATGTGCCATTGTATTTTGTTTGGCCACAAAAGGATTCTGTTCCTCCCCCGACTCCAACACTTTTTTATGCATAATATTTAATGTAAATCCTATATAAATAGGATATTGAAGAAAATGACAAACAAGAGTTCACGTTCTGTTCAAATGAAATTCCTCCCCTTCCCCTCCTCCCTTCATCTAGCTCCCTGTGCCCCTTCGTCTAGTGTGCCCTCCTCTTCCACATCTCATGTGGTACACTGCTCTCCCCTCCCTTCTTCCTTAAAACGTCTCTATTCCCCACCTAATAGGTCTCCTTCTAATTTCCTGGCTTCTCCACAATGATCATTTTTATGCATTCAATAAATCCACTTTGAAGAAAAAAAATAAAGCAAAGAAAAGAGAACTGGAAATGTACAACAAATTGGAGACACAGTACCATTTTATATACCCTGCTAATATGGTGATGAGCAAAGGTATGCACTCTGGTGCCGCCTGTGTACTTTACCTTGCCATTGAGAACGATGTTCTGACTGCCACACAAAACAGACTGGCGACTAACTTTGTTCCCAGATGCCTAAAAGCGAACAGAAATCCGAGGTGAAAAAGCTGAGATTTCTGGGATACCATTTCCATCAAGAAAGCTTTCACTGCAGAGATAATTACTTTAAATGGAGTGCAGTCTAAAATGGAATGAGAGCTGAGTGTAGTACTGCACCCCTACTGTCCCAGCCCTAGTATGATGATTATGAATTTGGGGTTAGTATGGACTACAAAGTAAGACTCCATCACAAAAGCAAACTAGAGAAGGAAGAGAGAGAGCAGGAGGGGGTGGAAAGGCTGGGGGTGTAACTTAATAATAATAGTGCTTAGTACCCCAAAACATGTAAGAGGGACTGAATCCAATATTTCACAAGAGCAAGGGTGGACTAGGAACTCAAAGTTCAAGAAATGGACTCAGGATTTGTATCTACTGACCAATGTGCATTCAAATCCCAGTTCTACACTCCAGTTTCACAGCCCTAAATGAGGAAAATGACTTTCCCATGACCACAGAGTTGTAAGGACATACAGAAAAAAATGAATAACCCTAACAGTGGCACTTGCTTGTTTCCAGCACTTTACAAATGTTATGAGTTGACGATTAGAAACAACTTTTTAGCACGTTAGTATACTGTAAAATATTATTTTTAAAAGGGCCTGAAGCCTGAAACTGTAATTAATATCAGGACGAATAGACTGTATTGTGTATTCCGGAACACACTATCTCTACAGGAAAAGTAGGTGTGTGTGTGTGTGCGCGCGCGCGCGCGTATACACACACACACACACACACACACACACACACACACGCATACAGAGAGAGAGGGAAGAGATAGGGATGGGGGCGGACGAGCGGAGGGAAGGAGGAGAGAGCCTAATTCATGCATGCACGGACTAAATAACAAAATCAGAGGAAACACGAAGCGTCTGTACGTCATCCCCAAGGTACAGACTGTGGGAGCAGGGGCGGATGAAGCAGGGACAGGAGGAGCGGCCGTCCTGTCCTCCAGGGGCCGCTGGGCTGCCAGGGGAACAACGTCTGCACACGCTCACCGTCTCGATGTACTCGGACTTGTTGTACAGCTGCTCGCCCAATTCCATGGCTGCCTCCTCCTCTTCGAGCCTCAGGACCCTGTCAGTCGCTCAAGCCCACTGTGAGTCCAGCTACTTCCGGCTGCCTGTCCACTTCCGCTATCCGCGCCCTCGACTCCCATCGACTCTCATCGACTGCTCGGCTCTCCTCTAGGTAGCCCCACGCCGTCGCGCGGAGGTCTCCAGCTGCGCATGCGCAGAGCGAGCGGCGGCTTTAATTGGTCCGAGTAGGTAGCGCGCGGGATCCGAGTGGCCTGTCTAGTCACGCGCGGAGGCTAGGCTAGGTCCTGCTTCCTTCCCGGGAATCCTTCTGGGCCCAGGAAGGTCTGGCTGGGTCCCCGTGACCACAGGCCCGAGGCTGGCGACGACTGCTCCCTGTGTTCGGCTTCCATCCGGATGGAAGAGCCTCCCGGGAAGCCCCTCAGCTGTGCGGAGAAGGAAAAGGTGCCCGGGTTGCGGGAAGGGTGACTCAGGGCTCTAAACCCAGGACCTCAAGGTTCCTGAATCCGAGGGAGGCAGTGTCCTCCAACCTACCCGCTAGGAGAAGTCATTGAGACTAGCGCGCTGCTCACGTGGCGGAGCTTAAAATGCAAATTAACAGCACGTAACTTGTAATGACATTGCATAAATATTAGTTGTAAAACTTTAAATGTAGGTAAACCTAAAGGCCCCCCACACACCCCGACACCCTCCGCCTCTCCCACCCTACCCCTGCCCACTCACGTAAGTCGTTCAACATTCTTGTATTTATATTTTCGTGTTTGTATATTGGGTCTTGACCTCCAAAAGTAATAGGTATATTTTGGAGAGGGAGGTGTTCATAATCTATGCTCTGGTTGGTTCTGCAACTTCTGTTTTCCTCCGTGTTTAAGACCCATGTTAGAACAGGACGACAGGAAGACTAATATAAATACTACATATAATGAATTGGTATTATGTATGTTTGTGCATGTAAATTAATATAGTAGGCTATAGTTTGGAAGTGCTCTCATTTCTTTAGGGTTCAATATATTACTCTTATGCAAGACTTAAAGATTGCAAGTTCTTGTGCTTGCCGTGCAAAATTGGAATTCACATTAATTTGTCTTCCCATCCTGTCTTACCTTCTATTGGTGGTAAAGATAATTTACAAATAAACAAGATAAGTCCCACATATTGATAAGATTGAGGACAAGACAACAACAGAGGTTGAGAGCACAGACTCTAGGACAGTGGTTCTCAACCTTCCTAATGCTGCGACGCTTTAATATAGTTCTTCATGTCGTTGTGACCCCCAGCCATGAAATTTTTTCGTTACTACTTCATAACTGTAATTTTGCTACTGTTATGGATCATAATGTAAGTCTCTGTGTTTTCCGGTGGCCTTAGGCCGCCCCTGTGAAAGGACTGTTCCACCACCCAGAGGTCTCCATGCACAAGTTGAGAGCAGCTGCTCTAGGCCCTTCTTATGGGAGTTTAAATGGAGCAGTTATAAATTGCAGTATTCTGGAGAAACGGCTTATTCTGTGTTCATTTTACATATAGTCTATAAAATGAGGATGATTATATCTATCTGTTAGGGTTATTGTGAGTGCTAATCGAGTTAATGGACATTAAAGTCGCAAAAAACCAGCTGAAGCACATATGAAAGTATCAGCAATTTTTATTATTGTGTGACTGAAAATGGATGGGGACTGGGGTGACTTAAATGCAGAAGTACTAGAGTCCACAAAACGCCCTGGAAACTGAGGGGGAAGTGATTAATTAAGAAAAGTTAACATTTGTTGTAGCATTTTTTTGCTGCTTTTTTGTTTGTGGGGTTGTTGTTGATTTTAAGACAGGGTGTCATATCCCAATCTCCTCTTGTACTTACTGGGTAGCTAAGGATGCCCTAGACTCCTGATCATCCTCTCTACCTCCCAAGTGCTGGGATTACAGGTGTTCACCACAGAACTGGGTTTATGCAGTACTGAGACTTAAAGCCAGGGCTCTGTACATGCTAAGTGAGCACTCTGCCAAGTGAAATACATCTCCAGCCCCATTGTTTTGTTTTAAAAGGAATACACTAAGGGTAGAAATCCAACAATTGAAGGATGAATACCAGTTTAAAGGTTCCTAAAGGGCAGAAAGATAAGGGTGGTTTGCTGCTGAGAGAATATTTCCAACCACAGAAGCCAAGGAGACAAAGAATCTAAGCTTTGAGAGACTAATAACTTGGCATAATACAGTTCAATTTATTTACAAAAGCTGTGTGGAATGCCAGCCATGAGCCTAGCTGGGAGCCCAGCAGTGACAGCCCCACCTCTTTCACTGGCTCTCTTCTGCAGCATCTCTTCAAATATGTGAACCCGTTCCACCATGAAGCTGTCCTCCTTGTGCTGCCTAAATAACTACACATCCCCCATTTCCCCAAACTTAGTTCCTTCCTTCAGATCTGGGTGTATTTGGTCACCCTCAGAAATGCCTCCAAGACTACATTCCTTGAAGTAGTGCCTTCAGGGAGCTAGTTGCTCATATCACCCAGGTTGATCTAAGTATTTATTACCACGTGAAATCTTATCTGTTGTCTTGCATATTTGCATCCCTTACTACAAGTAAATTGTCTTAACCACCTTGTACCTCAAGCACCAGGGATAGATATCTGACACTGTGTATCACTGGGGGAGGGGGTGTGCGAGGGGGGGTTACTACTGTAAGTTCCTGCGCCATTAATAGATAAAAAGCATTTATTGGTTGATTGACTGTGGTAAGGGCCCCTCCCTGTTTCTCAAAGTGATGGGAAGACAGAAGAAAATGGACAGTATAGTGTGTGGTGTAGTAAATTTTGAGAAGAGCGCAGAAGAATGAGAGAATGTCTAAACTGGGGTTGAACAAGAACCTAGAAGTCTACCCTGGGGAAGTAGTCCTGCAAACTGAGGCTTGAGGAATCCATAGGAATTGTGAAAGGGATGAATTGCTCCAGGTGACAGAAAACCATCATGGGAAGGTCCTGAGAGAGCTTGATACTTTGTAGGAACTATGGAAAGGTCTATTTGGGGAAACTGCCCTTCCCTGTACTGAGTCTTGCTGAGGGATGCTGCTGAGCACCACACACTGCCATATGCCATCTCAGGCCTGCTGAGTACCACATCCCTTTCCTCTGGTTCCACCTTTCCACTGCTCAAAATTGTTAATGTTTTTCTTCTAGTTGAAGGAAAAGTTAGCATTTTTGAAAAAGGAATACAGCAAGACACTTGCTCGTCTTAAGGTGAGTGAATCATATTCTGTCAAATTAAGGTGTTGCACAAACTGTAAAAGAGTTTGTTATTTTGGTTTGGTTTTTGGTTTTGAAACAGGCCATTGTGGACTTAAACGCATAAACCTGGGGCCACACAAGGTGGCTCAGAGGGTAAAGTCACCCGCTGCCATGCTCAACAAAGTGAACTCAATGCCCAGGACCAACGTGGTATAAGGGAAGTTGTCTTCTGATCTCCACCAAAGTGCTAAGGCACAGGGGTATTTGAGTGTATGCGCACACACACACACACACACACACACACACACACACACACACACACACACTAATTAAAATATAGTAAAAATAAATAAACCCACAATCCTACAATCCTGCCTTGGCCTTCTGGCTATGCTAGGATTACAGGTGTGTACCGTCACACCTAATGGGGAGAAAGGTTCTTGACAGTAATACAGCTTTAAGGAAAATTGATTTCTTGGGCTGCTTTTGTTTTCTCTAGCGTGCCAAAAGAGCTGAGAAGGTTAAGAACTCTGAGAAAGCAATAGAAGATTGTGTGCCCCATCAGGAAACCTCCCCACAGCTAAGCCGCTCTGGTAAATTAGCCTGTTCACTTCCACTTGCTTTGTATTCATTCCCCAACTGGCTGATGTTATCTTTTCACAGCCCATGGATAATAAGCAGTAGACTTCTTAAATAATACAAAATTCATGTTACACAATTCAAATGATACCCTGTGTCTTAAGTTGGATTGTCTATTTAGTTGCTCTTTTTCTCCTCAAATTTTAGCAACTATAGTCAATGTTTTAGTATTAGAAAAATGACTTTTTAACTCTTAGTTATTTTTTAATTTATTTTTAGGGTTGTTTTTTCTTTTGGCTTTTCGAGACAGGGTTTCTCTGTAGCTTTGGATCCTGTCCTGGAACTCACTCTGTAGATGAGGTTGGCCTCGAACTCACAGAGATCCACCTGTCTCTGTCTTCCGAGTGCTGGGATTAAAGGCATGCGCCACCACCGGCTCTGGTTATGATATTTTAATTGGCATCTTGCCACATAGCCAATGTTTCCTATGCTGGTTTCATATTCATGAAGCAGTCCTTCTGCTTCAGTCTCAGTAGTAGTGCTTGGATTGCATGGGCCGCCATGCCCAGTGCCACCTTTTAACTGTAAAGGTAATGCTACGTGAATGGCTATGTGTGTGTTTCTGTGTGAGTCTGTTTTTGATTCTCTTGTGACTATCTGGGAGTGGACTTATTGAGTCTCATATATACATATTTTCCCCCTCAGAACCTATAAACGAAGGCTCTCCTTGTGACACATTACAAATCAACCATCTTGATGAGGAAACTGGAGAAAACATCGCTGTGATCCTTGATGTTGAACCTCAGTCCTTTAACCATAAAAATGGCCAAGAAGAAGTGTTATATACACAAAGAACAGGTGACATCCAGGAGCAGTTTTTGCATGGCATCAGCATCCCTGGTGGTAAGAAAGGGCAGGATGCACTGCCTGGGAGAACAAAGAAGCAGTGGAAGAAGACATCTGTTTCACAGGAGAGAGAGTCTTTCCTTGACCTTAATTCTCTCCCTGACAAGCAACAAAAGACACGGGAAGCAATCAGCAGCAAAAATCCTAGGTCCCCAATAACTGAAGAGACGCGCCGTTTAAGTCTGAAGTCTAAACCTCCTGGTCCTCCATCCCTTGATACAGAAATTGATGGAGAGGGTTTATTAATTTCACCATCTGGCAAATCAGAAAAGGATATTGATACACTTGTAAAAGGAAATAATGTCTCCATGGAGACTACAGTTCCTTCATGTACTGTGTCAGACAGCAATCATAGTCAACACCTTGAACATATACCTCCTAACAGTGACTGCGGAATTACTGTTCAGGGCCCAGCTTCATCCATAAACCTGGAGGCACAAGGCAGAAAAATGACTATAGTTACAGATAACCCAGTAGTAAATAAAACTGTGAATGCCAGTGATCAGCTGCCAGGAAGTCCTAATTCAGAGGCAAGGAATTCATGTTCTCTAAATGATCTCACTCACAGTAACTTGCCAGCAGGTACTACCCAAAACTTTAAGTCTTTAAAATCAGGTCACGTTGTTGGTAGAAATGAGAATCTTCAGGAAGATGAAATTCTAGGACCGTCTAAGAACAGCCCAGCAGCAGTTTCCCCTCCCTCCACAGAAAGCCAAATACATTCTTGTACAATGCTTGAAGGCCTTTTGTTTCCTGCAGAATATTATGTTAGAACTACCCGTCGGATGTCAGACTGTCAGAGGAAAATAGCTCTGGAAGCTGTAATTCAAAGTCACTTGGGTATCAAGAAGAAAGGGCTTAAAAATAACAGTAAAGCAACTAAGAATGCAGTCCTCTCCGGAGAAGAAAGTGACCAAAGTGAAAGTAGTGTGTTGGACACAGGCACAGGGCAGCCCAGCTCAGGAAGTCCCTCTCAGGAACTAATCTCGTCAGCTGAGGTCAGCTCTCCCCCAGGACCTGCTGAGGCTGACAGCCAATCCAGGAAAGCCACTACACAGCTACCTGGTAGAGGACACAGAGGAAGACGAAAATCAGTCCGAGTCTCCACACTGGCTCATTGTCAGCTGCTTTTCCCTCCTTGCAGCACACTGGGTGTTAACACGTCCAAGGGCAAATTCACCAAGCATAAGTGTCCAAATGGAAAAGTGATTATTCACGGTAAGAAGAAAGTTGATTATAAATTGGGTTGTGTTTGATGATGGTTGATATGTCAGCTAATCATCACTGTGTATGTGATACTTGGAAATGCTGTACACTGTTAACTTACTGAATCATCACTGCCCTCTACAAAGTAGAACTTTTTATCTCCACTTTCAATTGAGGAAAGTAAGGCAGGGAGAGGGTACGTTGACTTTAAATGGTAGAGCTAAGATTGAAACATGGCAATGTGGCACCAGAATTCATTGGTATGTTTGAAACTTACACAGCAAACGAAACATATTGGGTGCTTATCAAACTAATACCTGTTTAAGTACAGCACAATCTTTCCATGGGTAGAATCTAATAGAGGTGTTTTGAAGTAAAATGGAATATGTACTAGGTAAAACTACAGAGAAACTCCATCATGTAATAGAAAGCCTGGGAACTTTTATGGATAATATAACTGTGGTCTGTAGAATATAAGATTTTTGGAATAGTAAGCAAGAGTATAACAAGCTTCTTATTCATTTTCTCAGAAAATCATACCTGCTAAGCAACAGAAAAAACAGGATCACTACAGCTTTAAATAGGGAATGAACAAATACCTGCAAATTTAGATAGTGAATAGTTTGCTTGTCCTTTTCTCATCTATTAGCTGTGGTGCAGCAGCAGCCATAGACAATATGTAACTTACCATGTTCTCATAAAACTTTGTATATAAATAGACAGCCATTGAACATAGACGATGGTTTATAAGCTATAATTCATTCATTTAAGAATAGTAAGCATAGCTCTTTTCCTTATCTAAATCAACAATATAAAAATTTAAGAAAAAAGAAGGCCAGGCATGGTGTTGCATACCATTATTCACAACTGAGGTAGAGGCAGGCAGGTCTCGTAAGTTCTAGACCATCCAGGGTTATATAGTGTGACCCTGTCTGAAAAAAGGTATGCACTCCAATAATAATCTAGAAACTTTTCGTTTGGAGACAGATTCTCAGTATCTAGTCCAGACTGGCTTTGAACTCCTTCTGCCTTAGCCTCCTGAGTGCCAGGCTACCTTGCCTAGTTAGACATTTTTTTTAACATATATAATTAGAAATGGTTTGTTGTGATCTTAGTTTCCTTTATGTGTATGAGTGTTTGGCCTGCCTGTCTGCCTGTATACCACCTGCATGCAGTGCCAGTGGTGGCCAGAGGAGAGCATGGATGGTTGTGAGTCCCAGTGTGGATACTGGAGTGCTCTTAAATGCTGAGCCATCTCTCCAGCCCCCTGCTATGGCTTTAGTAAACTGAGCTACATTTAAAACCTTTTCCTGTTTCCATTATCAAGTTTACTATTCATATGTGAAATTGGTATTACTAGGGATTTTTTTAAAGATTTATTTATTTATCATGTGTACAATATCCTGCCTGCATGTATGCCAGCACACCAGAAGAGGGCACCAGATCTCATCATAGATGTTGTGAGCCATCTATGGTTGCTGGGAATTGAACTCAGGACCTCTAGAAGAGCAGCCAGTGCTCTTAACCTCTGAGCCATCTCTCCAGTCCCCTATTAGAGATATTTTTTATTTTATTTTATTTTTTTTTTGGTTTTTCGAGACAGGGTTTCTCTGTGTAGCTTTGCGCCTTTCCTGGAACTCACTTGGTAGTCCAGGCTGGCCTCAAACTCACAGAGATCCGCCTGGCTCTGCCTCCCGAGTGCTGGGATTAAAGGCGTGCGCCACCACCGCCCGGCTAGATATTTTTAAAGCATCATTCATGACAAAGATAAAACAAAAAAACCTGCAACAAAACCTTCTTTAAGGGCTGGAGAGATGGCTCAGAGAGGTTAAGAGCACTGGCTGTTCTTCCAGAGGTCCTGGGTTTGATTCCCAGTTACCACCTGGTGGCTCACAACCATCTATAATGAGATCTGGTGCCCTCTTCTGGCCTGCAGGCATACATGCAGGCAGAACACTGTATACATAATAAATAAATCTTTTAAAAAAAAAAAAACTTCTTTAATAACAATAAAACAGCCAAGGATTTGGTGCTGCTTTCTGTTTTGGGTTTGTTTTGAGGGTCTTTTTTTTTCTTGTTTTTGTTTTTAATTTGAGACAGTCTTTCTATGTAACCCTTGGCTATCCTGGCATTTGCTGTATGGACCAGACTGCCCTGAAACTCATAAAAATTCCTTAGCTTTCCCCCTGACTGCTGATACTAAAGGGTGTGCCGGCCTCTGCCTCTGTTGAGACTAAAGGCTTGTGTCACCACACTCAGCCTGGTGCTGCTTTCTTAAGGGGTCAGAGAAGAGATGTGTTTGTCGTTTTGTTTATGTGTACACATGTGTGGGTTTGTTTATATGACTGTAGTGCTTGAAGGGGCCAGAAGAGGGCATCAGATCCCCTGGAGCTGGAGTTACAGGCAATTGTGAACTGCTTGCTCCATATGCATTCTGGGAACCAAACTCTGGCCTTCTGTAAGCGCGGTACACATTCTTTTGTTTCTTTTTTTTTGTTCATTAGATTTATTTTATTTTCAACTGTGTATATGTATATGTCTGTGCATGTAAATGCAAGTACCTACTAAGACCAGAGGTGTTGGAGCTGGAGTTACAGGCTGTGAGCCACAAGTATGAGTGCTGGGGATCAAACTCAGGTCCTTTAAAAGAGCAGTAAGCATTTTTAATCTCTAAGCTACTGCTCCAGCCCCAAAGTACATGTTCTAAACCATTCTCTCCAGCTCCAGAGACATGGTTATAATAAAGATGGTAAGATAATAAACAATATCAGTCTTCGAAAATTAAAAACTTTTTCTAGATCCGAGTGTGGTGGCACATGCATTTAATTCCACCATTCAAGAGGCAGAGGCAGGTGGATCTCTGAGTTCAAGGCCAGTCTGGTCTACAGAGTGAATTCCAGGACAGCTAGGACTACACAGAGAAACCCTGTCTCGAAAAAAACAAAACAAAAAAATAAATAAAAAACTTTTTCTAGAGGTGACATTCACATAACAGAGTTAACTATTTGTTGCTAAGTGAGCAATCCAGTGACATTTACTGATTTGCTGTGTTACACAGTTGCTATCTCTACTTCAAAAACATTTCATTACTCCACAGGAAGCCCATGCCCACTAAGCACCTGCTTCCCTCTCATTTCCAGTCCATGAACAACTACCACTCTACTGCATGGTATCTGGGACCAGATATCATGGTAGCATTCTAGATACTTCAGAGAAATGGAGTTATGTGATGTATGACCTTTGCATTTTGCATCTGTTTGTTTTCACTAAGCATTATGTCCATGCTGCAGTGGTTCAGTGCTTCACTCCTTTTTGTGGCTAACAGCTTGCTGGCCAACCAGGCTAGCTGAATCAGCAAGCCTCAGGCTCAGTGAGAGACCTTGTCCTAAAAAAATGAGGTAGAGAGCAATTGCAGATACCACCTAACATTGACCTCTGGTCTCCACATGCATGTGAACGAACATACACATGTGAAAACACATATCTACATTAAAATAATAACAATTGTTTTGGAGTAATGATAATGCTTTCATTGCACCATAAGAATAAAATCTGAATTTTAAGGCAACTTGTCTTCTTTCAATATCACAGACTTCGAGTTACCTGATGAAGAATTTGGGCCTCTTAAGCTTGAAAAATTGAAGTCCTACACAGAAAAACTGATTGAGTCATCTGCCTCAAAAAACTATGGAGAGAGGCTTCCTAGGGAAGGAAATTGTGCCGCTCTGGAGGAACTGCAGATAGATTCAGAAATGGAGGACTTGGAGGAGAAACTCATGGCTCCATCAGGAGAAGCACAGCATCCAGGGCCAACCCTGAAAAGGCAGCAAAGGACCAAGGGCATTTCTTCATCCATAGTGCTTTTCACTCCTACAGATACGGCTGCATCTAACCACAGTGCCAGCTCCTCAGCCTACCCGTGTTCACCTGCTTTCCCCGTCTTGGGCAAGACTCCAGCTTTTGCCTCCCAAGCAACCAGTGAGAATGTAGCTGCTGAAGTTGGACAGACTTGCTCTACATCCCAACCTTCTCACTTGGGAGACACAAGCAGTCTTGCTAATAACAAACAATGTAACAGTTCAGCCAGCTCACCAAAACTGGATACCAACCTGCATGTGTCAGGTAGGCAAGGACAACCTGCCTGTGACAGTGACTCTGGCCCCCAGGCAACACCTCTGCCCACTGAGTCATTCACTTTCAGAGAAAATCAGCTCTGTGGAAATGCATGCCTCGAGTTACAGGAACATTCCATTGAACAGGTACAGTCATTTCCTTTGTGAAATTTTCTCTGAAAGGATGAAATGTCTTAGTGAATATGGACAGCATGACTTTCTCACCATTGGCCTCTCAGTATTTATAAAGATTTTTTGATGTTTGTTTGAAATGACTTCATTGTAAATGTTATGCTCATTCTGGGGAAATTAAGGCTAATTAAATTATGTATTTCTTTGCTAACTTTTTTTATTTTATGTTCATTAGTGTTCTGCCTGCGTGAAGGTGTCAGATCCTCTGAAACTAGAGTCACAGACAGTTGTTAGTGCCATGTAGGTGCTGGGAATTGAACTCGGGTTCTCTGGAAGAGAAGCCAGTGTTTCTAACTGCTGAGCTATCTCTAGCACCCTAAATTATGTATTTTTAAAATAGAAGGAGGGTCCTATTCTCTTTGTCATTAATGAGATAATTGATTTGCCTTTGTGTTGTTAGTAGAGGAAGTAACATCTGAAGTAGCTTTGCTGCTGAGTGAGTGAGAAAGACAAGCATCATGTAAAGTAAACTCACAGTGTGACTTATCTCCACAGACTGAAATCACAGACCTCCCTGCTCGGGACAGCTTGAATCCAGGCAGCCTACAGTTGGTCTCAAAGTTCAAGGTTAGAAGAATATCCTGTTATGTGTGCCTTGTATATTACATGTGAAACATTGAATGAGTTCATGAGAAGGTTGGAAAGAATTCTATCACAGAGCTGCTTAATTTCTTGTTTGTTTAATATTAATTGTATTGAAAAAGAGATGCAGGAAAGCAGATTTTAATTCTTTATCATAGTATTTAGTTGTAGTTATGTTTTGAGTTACCTTTCTGAAGTTTATACACCAACTTATTGCCAGGAACAACTTAACTCTTTTGAGGCAGGGTCTCACTATAGGCTGGCCTCAAACTCAGAGATCTGCTTGCCTCTGCCTCCCAAGTGCTGTGCTGGGATTAAAGGCATGTTCCACCACACCTGGCTTAATTTTTAAAATTGAATTTAAGTTTATTTAATTGAGCTGCATAATTTATTTAAATCAGATGTTTTGACAGAGGAGGAAGGAGGGAGACAGGAGTCATTCATGCCTCTCCTACTACATGATGTAATATTCTTCAAGAATCATGATTTATAAGAAGATGGACCATGCTCCTCAAACTCACAGAGCTCCACCTGGTTCTGCCTCTCAAGTGCTGAGATCAAAGGCGTGCGCCACCGCGCAGCAACTAGGTCTTGATTGTACTGATTTTGTTTTGTTTTAGAGGTAGAGTCTTGGTGTGTAGCTTAGGCTGGTCTTAAGCTCAGGACCCTCTTGCCTCTTTTTTCTGGTACTAGGATTACAGCCATGCTCTACCACACCTGGTTCATTCATTGTTTTTACTTTGTTCTCATTGTTTTGTTTGTGTTTTTATTAACTTCTTGGGCTGTTTGCAATCTATTTTATTCTTTCTGAAAACCACTGTTTGGGCCATGATTACGGGTTTTGACACATAGTACTGTCCTTGTCTTAATCAAAAATGGCATGTTGAAGTGGGGCAAAGTGGTGCATGCCTGTAATCCCAGCACTTGGGAGGCCAGCCTGATCTACCTTTCAAGTTCTAGACCAGCCAAGGTTACACGGTGAGACCCTGCCTTTAAAGAAAGCATATAGTATATGGTTTCCACTCTTTATTCTCTCTTTAACTCCTGAGTTGTTCACCAGGATGTTTAATTTCCAAACAGATAAGTTCTTGTGGGCTCTCTTTTTTGTGGCTAAATCAGAATGTATTCCATTCTAGAATTACATAGTCTACAACCTTTTATTTAGTTCTGGAGTTAAGACATTTTTGCATTTATCATGATGTAAATCTGGTAGATGGTTTTGGGTTTTTTATTTGTTTTGTGACATAAAGTTTTATAAAGCTCTTTCTTATAACCTGCATAAAACTTCCATTTTACTTAGCTGGTATTTCTTCTCATCTTTGTAACTCATCACTTTTCATACTTACTCTTTCCATTAAACGGAACGTTAACATAACTTACCCTTCTGGGTCAGAATCCTTCCAGTTCCTGTTCTGTGGATGTGAGTGCTGTGTGGTGGGAAAGAGCTGCTGCTAAGGAGCCGTGTATCATAACTGCTTGTGAAGATGTAGTTTCTCTTTGGAAACCCTTGGATACTTTGCAGTGGGAAAAAGTTCATACCTGGCACTTCACAGAGGTATGTCTAACCCTTAGACTTGAAAGATGGATTTACAATGTGGATGGACAGCTTAGCAGAGATCTGTGACTACTCACTGCAGACTCATGTTCAAGCATTTATGAAACATCTCGTACCACATGCTCACCATCTCGACTCCAGCATTAGCATCATACTTTGTTTCATCATGCTTGCATGCAGGTGGATTTCTACAGTGGGTCTGTTGGGAAGCTTGCATTTGTGTCTATTCTACCATCTAAACTGCTGATAGCTGTGTGTCTTCCCTTCACCAAAGCACTGTTCTGTTTTCTACATATTATCTGTTCGTCTTCACACGCCTCTAATGTGGCTACAGTCCTACTGTGTTAGAAATGTTATTACTATCATCACCACTACTACTTCTACTATTATTATTATTATTATTATTATTATTATTATTATTATTATTGTGTTGGGGGAGGTGTGTGTGTGCATGCCACAGCATGTCTATGGAAATCAGAAGACAGCTTTCAGTAATCATTCTCCTTCCAATGCGAGCACCAGGGATTGAACTCAGGTTGCCAGGCTTATATGGGAAGTATTTTTACCTGCTGAACCACCTTCCCAGTCCCTATGTTTAAGATTTTTAAATCCATATGAACATTCACTTGTTTCTACTTATTCTTTCCTTTGGTAAAAGGGGAGTATTGAGACAGGGTCTCATGTAGCCCAAGTTGGCCACTTCATGTAGTGAAGCTTACCTTGAACTCCTGCCCCTTCTGCCTCAACCTGTCAGGTACTGGGGTTATAGGCATACACCATATGCCTGGCTTTTCTATATATTCTTTATATGTATTTGTACTTTTTCCTTATTCTTCTAATGCCCACAGCTTTGAACATTGGGCTTTGCACAGAGGTAACATTGAACATCTATTTGCTCAGTGACTAATAAAAATCTCCTTTTTTCTCTGAGGATTATACCTAGGGCCTTATTCATGCTAAGCTCATGATCTACCATTGAACTTCACCTCCAGCCAGCCCCTAAATGTGAATGTATAACTCAAATCCTAATTGGTTTTAATAAAAACCCAGAGCCAGATATTGGGGTAAATGCTGAAAGATCAGAGAAGCAGAGCAGCCAGCCACTAGAGTTCTTACCTTTACCAAATCCTCAACCTGGAAGAGCACTGAGCTCCTGTCTCCTCCATCTTATTCCTCTCTCCACCCAGCCATATCACTTCCTGTCTCTACCTCCCTAGTGCTGGGATTAAAGGTGTGAGATCCCAAGTGCTGGGATTAAAGGTGTGTGCCACCACTGTCTGGCTCTGTTTCTCTTTTAGACTGGATCAATCTCATGTAGCCCAGGGTGGCCTTGAATTCACAGAGATCCATCTACCTTTGCCTTCCAAGTGCTGGGATTAAAGGTGTGTGCCACCACTGCCTGGCCTCTATGGCTAACTAGTGATTTAACTCCACACTCTGATCTTCAGGCAAGCATTAGATCACAAGCAAAATATCACCAAATGAACTAGTTTTCTTTTCTACTCCTTTCTTCCCTCATTCCCTTCCTTCTCTCCTTCCTTCCTTTCTCTATATTTAAGTGTGCAGGTGGTGCAACTATGTATTTAAGTTCAAGTACACGTGTTTGTGGGGACCAGAGGACAGCATCACGTGTGTGTCACATGTCAGTCCTTAGAAGCTGTCCATCTTGCTTTTTGAGATGGAGTCTTTCATTGGCTTAGAACTCACTAATTAGACTAATCTGAATGGCCATATTGAGTTCAGGTCAGTCAGGGCTACATACTGAGACTGTGTCTCAAAAAAACAAAAACACACCAAAGGGAGGTTGTGAGGGGCAAGAAGATTTTTCTTCACATTTGTTTTAATGTTGGAAATTAAACCTGATACCATGAGAATTAAACAGAATATGATTAGCTGGCTCAGGCATGTAATCCTATGTACTCAGGAGACTGAGGCAGAAGGATCACAAGCTCAGGGCCAACCTAAACAACGTACAGGACCCTATCTCAAAAAGTCAAAAGGCTAGGGATACAGCTTGGTTATAAAGTGTTTGCCTAGCATGAGCAAGACCCTATGCTCAGTTGAAATAGCATAAAGAAAAGAATGTGGTAAATTTTTGTAAAATATTTATGAAACTATAAATGACTGAGTATAATTTTGCTTTATGTAGGTTCCAGTGTTACAAATAGTTCCAGTGCCTGATGTTTACAATCTTATATGTGTAGCTTTGGGAAATTTGGAAATCAGAGAAATCAGGTATGCAATTTCTCAAGACCACACGTGACCTCTTGCTCTTACACTCTGCCATCTTTATCTTTGTTCTGTTCATATTATTTTGAGTACACATTGTAACCTACACTCGAGTCTGAAAAGCAGGGTACCCTGCCTTAAAAGAATCTGAGTTTTCGAAGCTGGAGAGAGAGAGCTCAGTGTTGAAGGCCACTTGCTGCTCTTGCAGGGGATCCAGGTTGGGTTCCCAGCACCTACATTAGGTGGCTCACAACTGCTTTCAACTCCAGTTCCAGGGGCTCTCACAACCCTCTTCTGGCCTCTCCAGGCACCTACACACACATGGTGCACATACATATGCTCAGGCACATAACCATAAAATAAGTAAATCTCTTTTTTTTTTCTTCCCGAGACAAGGTTTCTTTGTGTAGCATGGCCATCCTGGAACTCAGAGATCCACCTGCCTCTGCCTCCCAAGTACTGGGATTAAAGGCATGTGCCACACCATGCCCAGCTAAATCTTTTTAGTTAATTTAGGGCCAGTCATGGTGACATACTGTAATCTCAGCACTTGGGAAGCTGAAGCAGGAGGATTAAGAGTTCAAAGTCGGCCGGTGGTGGTGGCTCACACCTTTAATCCAAGCACTCGAGAGGCAGAGCCAGGTGGGTCTCTGAGTTTGAAGCCAACCTGGTCTACAGAGCGAGATCCAGGATAGGCACCAAAACTACACAGAGAAACACTATGTCTCGAAAAAGCCGGGGGGTGGGGGGGTGGGGTACAAAGCCATCATCATCTTTAGTTACATAGGAAGTTCAAGGCCTATGTGAGACCCTCACTCCAAACAAACAAACAACAAATGGGTGGGAGAGGTGGCTCAGTGGGTAACAGTGCTTGCTACTCTGAGAAACAAACTGGGGTTTGTTTCCCAGCACCCACATGGAGGATCACAACTACCTATGACCCTCTTCTGGCCTCTGTGGACTCCTGTAGTGTGCTGTGCACATAAACTCATGTAGGCATGGGTACATACACATAAAATTTTAAAAAAATCTCAGGGGGCTGGAAAGATGGCTTAGTAGTTAGGAGTTCACACTACTCTTACCAGAGGACTCAAGTTCAGTTTTCCTCACCCTTGTGGGGCAGCTTAACAACCACTTATAACTCCAGCTTGAGGGGACCTGACACCCTCTTCTGGCCTCTATAGGCACTGCACTCAGGTGCACATACTCACACACAGGCACACACACACACACACACACACACACACATATATAATTGAAAATAAAATTATCTTTTTTAAATCTTAAAAGAGATCCAGGCGGGGCTGGAGAGATGGCTCAGCCGTGGCTGCTCTTGCAGAGGATCCAGGTTCAGTTCCTAGTTCCCCTATGGCAGCTCACAGCTGTTTGTGGTTCCAGTTCCAGGGGATCCAACACCCTCACACAGACATGCAGACGCAAAACACTAACACATGTAAAATAAAAGTAAATAACCCTTTTAAAGAGAGAGATCCTGGCTTGGTGGCACACTACACTCCTAATGCTTGGGAAGCTGAAGGAGGATCGTGAATTTTAAACCAGCCTGGATTACATTAATCACTGTTTCAAAAATTTTAAAAAGGGAATCTGAATTTATTTCTAAAAGAGGTGTTTTGTTTTTTGTTTTTAATCTTAGTGCTTAGGAGACAGAGGCAGGCAAATCTCTTTTGAGTTTGAGACCAGCCAGATCTACATAGCAAGTTCAAAGCCTGTCTTAAAAAATTCCAGCGGCTGCAGAGCACTTAGCAGTTCAGAATATAACACCCATATAACAAGCTAGCTGCCTTTCAGACACCTGTAGTTCCAGCTCTGAGAGATTCTAAGCCCTCTTCAGGCCTTCAGGCACCAGGACCCATATCCACATGTCTGTATGCACACACACACACACACACACACACACACAAATCCTTAAAAAATAGACCGTGTGTGGACTGACATCTTTGGCTAACACACAAATAAACCACGTGTAAACTGACGTCTTTGACTGAAGTTGCTATTTAAAATTTGTACTCAGTCCCTTATTGCTCACTGCTTACTCCTGGCTTCTCCCCCATTTGTGTTTGTATTGGTTTAGGGCATTGCTGTGTTCCTCTGGTGATGAAAGTGAAAAGCAAGTACTACTGAAATCTGGAAATATAAAAGCTGTGCTTGGCCTGACAAAGAGAAGACTAGTTAGTAGCATTGGAACCTTTTGCAGTCAGCAAGTACAAATCATGACATTTGCTGAAGATGGAGGGTAAGAAAAGCAATGATTGGTCTTCACTGTTCTGTAAAAAGGCATTATATCCCAGACTTCAGGGAAAGTGGATGACTAGGATCCTGATTTTCTATGGTTATAGGTGCAATAGTGTCTTAGTTAGGGTTTCTATTGCTGTGAAGAGACACCATAACCACAGCAACTCTTATAAAGAAAACATTTAATTAGGGTGGCTGGCTTATAGTTTCAGAAGTTCAGTATGTTATCATCATGACAGGGAGCATGGTGGCATGCAGGCAGATGTGGTGCTGGAGGAGTAGCTGAGAGACATACGTCTTGCAAGCAACAGGAAGTCAACTGAGACACTGGGAGGTATCCTGAGCATAGGAAACCTCAAAGCCTGCCCCCATAGTGACATACTTCCTCCAATAAGGCCGCACCTACTCCAACAAAGCCACACCTAATAGTGCCACTCCCTGTGAGCTTATGGAGGCCAGTTACATTCAAGCTACCACAAGTAGCAAACATGGTTTTAATGCCACATTACAACCAACGAGCAGGCTAACGAGGTGAAAGCCGGGAAGCCAGTGGCGTGGAGAAGCTCAACAAATGTGGTTTGCTCTCTTTTTGGCTTTCTTTGAGATTTGTTTGTGTCCCTTAAGTATTAGAAGTACCTTGTTCCACATAGTCCTTCATGTCCATTGCTCACTGGCATCTAGATGCAAGCTCTAAGCTGCTCATGCTCTAGACCTGCATACTTGTTTAGTAGCCATCTCGTACGTACTTAAAGTTCAGCACATGGAAACCTGAATGAAAAAGGTTTTCTCTTTTTATCATATCCTATCACATCGTATCATGCACTTTTTCCCTTTATTTTACTTTAGTCCTTGGGGACTGAACCCTGGATAATATTAAGCATATTCTCTACTGCTGAGCTACACCCTCAGTCTGTTGTACTTAATGTTTTTTGTCATTCCTAATAACTGAGGGCAGGCATATTATCTGTCGTAGTTACCCCTGAACTTACGTGGTAATCTAGGCAAGAGACAAGTGATTCCTTAAATCAAGAAAGTGAACTGCCTGTGATGGTACACACCTCTAATTCCAACAGTTGGGAGAATTGATGTGAGTTTAGGTCATTCTGGGCTATATAGTGAGTACTGTCTAGTCATCTGGACAGGTGACCCTGGCTCAAATCAAACAATCACCAGGGAAGTATTGGTGGACAAGGAAAGAAGACAGATTTGTGAGAAATGAGCATATGAGTCACTAAACCTACTGATTGAGTGGCTCAAGAGGAGGGACACAATGTCAGTTTTTAGGGTTCGTCACCTGCAAAGATTGGTACTATACTCATTGAGGTAGGAATGGAAAAGAATAGATTTAAACAGAAGGTTTATGAGTTTAACATTGGCTAGAGTGAATTTTAGGTGATTATAATGTGTCCAGGAAGATGAGATAAGAAAATGTGTCCATTGTAGGAAATTTAGAACACGTGTCTTCTAGTTACAATTTTTTTTCTGCTGTTTGTTTAATATTTTATTGTACATAGTCCAGTAATGTATAGAAGAACTACTTAGAAACTGTTTTGGCTCAAAAAGTGATTTTCAGTACTGTTTTAAATACAGTAGCAAAGATGAACAGCTTTTGATGCCCCCTGATGAGACTATACTGGCTTTTGCTGAAGTCCAAGGGATGCAGGATGCTCTGCTTGGTACCACCACTGTGAACAACATTGTGATCTGGTAAGCTTTCTGCTCTGGGTCCTCATCTGTATATGCAAATATGCTTCTGTCTGTATAGAGTTGTGAAGGTTAGATATGCTGGTATGGTGGGTGGGGTATGGTGCTACATACCTGTAATCCCAGAACACAGGAGACAGGGGAGAAGGCTGATTTGATCACAGCTGGATATGTGGAAAGATCCTGCCTCAGAGAAAGAGAGAGACTGCCGCCATGACTGTAGCTTTCTCTTTTCTACTCCTAGAAGCTTTGTTCTCGTCTTGCCAAGAAAATGAACCCTAGCCGGGTGGTGGTGGCGCACGCCTTTAATCCCAGCGCTCGGGAGGCAGAGGCAGGCGGATCTCTGTGAGCTCGAGACCAGCCTGGGCTACAGAGTGAGTTCCAGGAAAGGCGCAAAGCTACACAGAGAAACCCTGTCTCGAAAAACCAAAATGAACCCAGATAGGTGAAAAAGAACACTCTAAGTCAACTTTTTTTTTTTGAAAGATTTATTATTTATTTATTATGTATACAGTGTTCTGCCTGCATGCCAGAAGAGAGCGCCAGATCTCATTACAGATGGTTGTGAGCCACCATGTGGGTGCTGGGAATTGAACTCATGACCTCTGGAAGAACAGCCAGTGCTCTTAACCGCTGAGCCATCTCTCCAGCCCTTAAGTAAACTTTTTAAGATACAGGGTTGTGGGCTAGAAAGATGGCTCAGCAATTAAGTTCTCCATCTGCTATTTTAGAGGATCTAGGTCGATTCCCACTTGCCCAAGGTGGCTCACAACTGTCTGTAACTCCAGTTCCAGGGGATCTGATGTCCTCATCTGGCCTCCATGGACACAGACACCTACATGATGTACACACTTACATGTAGCCAAAACATCCATATGCAGAAAATCAAAAACAGATTTTTTTTAAGTGTTATTTGCCCAATATGTGCAAGGCATTGGATTTCAATTCTCACTACTGCAAAATATATAATCAGTAAGTCAGTAAAATTAAATTAAAGAAACTTTTTGGTGAAAACAGAGCTGCAGGCTGTGTGTAGCTTTGTGATAAGGTGTTGACCAAAGGATAGAGTTCAAGGTAACCAGGAACTAGCAAGTAGGAAGATATGTCTAAGAAAATTGACAAAGAAGGAATGCTGGGGGCGGGGGTTTTTACTCACTTGGTAAAGTGCTTCCCTCACAAGCAGGATAACCTGAATTTGATCCCCAGAACTCACATTTTGAAAAACTGAGACATAAACGGTGCGGTGGTGGCGTACGCCTTTAATCCCAGCACTTGGGAGGCAGAGGCAGGCAGTTCTCTGTGAGTTTGAGGCCAGCCCCATCTGCAGAGAGAGTTCCATATTAGTTAGGGCAATATAATGAGACCCTGCCTCAAACAAATTTAAAAAGGTAAGATGAAGGAGATGGTAAAATGACTTAGCATGTTGCATTCTTTCCAAACAAACCTAAAACCTGAGTTGACCCCTGTAGTCTACATATAAGTGAAAGTTAAGAACTGACTGCTCACAGTTGTTCTCTAACCCTCAAATGTGCAGAGTGGCATGTGCATACTGTCCACATGTGTGTATCACACACATACACACATGGATATACACACCGAATAAAGAAAATTACAAGGTAGAGGAAAGAAACCCAAGTTCTTCCTCTGTCCTTTGTACACACACACACACACACACACACACACACACACACACACACACACACACACGAAGAAGGAACCTTAAGTTCTGAGTATAATATTACCTAATTATCTGGCATACTTACTTTTGGTTTTGAGACAGGGTCTCATCATGTAGCCAGGCTATGTACCTGAGCAGTGGGATTACAAGTGTTCATTACCACTCCTGGCTCTACTTTTTACAAGCTAAACTGTAAGCAGCTCTATTAAAGCTTGAAGAAATGAACTAGAATTTCAGCATTTGGAGTTTGAATTCAGCCAAGTTAACTATTTACTAGAACAAATAAATAACATTGCTATTCTTCAGAGGAACCTAACCGAATGCAGAGTTTTGTAACACTGTATCTGAGATAGTCTGACAATAGGAAATAGAGGAAATACATTAATATTTCCTACCATGTCTTCTGTTTTCCCCCCCATTAGTAGCTAGTAGAGAGGTGTTTGGCTGTTCTTTGTTTTTTGAGACAGGGTCTCACTGCAGCCTATGCTGGCCCCTAACTCACATTCCTCCTACCTCAGACTCCCAAGTGCTAGAATTATATATATATATGCCTGTCACCTGGCTGTGTCCTTAACGTCTATCTTAGCTCCTTAAGAATCAAAACATATTGGTTGTGCCATCAACAAGAAGCTATTATTGACATTTGTTCATTTGTTTGCTTGTTTACTTTCAAGACTGTTAGGCTGTTTGGCCCAGGGTGATCTAGAACTCACTATGTAATCCATGCTGGTCTCAAATGTGTGATCCTCCTGTCTCAGTCTCCCAAATTCCATGGTTACACGTGTGTGCCTCCACATTCATCTAATGTTTCTTTATTGTATTTGTTTGCCTTTCCTATTTCATTTCTAACTTGTCCTATTTCTGAAGTGATTCATGTTATACTTGGTGTTTGAGTAGTTTGTGTATGACGGTTGGTCAGAGGACAGACAACTTTTCAGGACTTGTTCTTGAGGCAGGGTCTCTGTTTCTGTTGCTGTGCTTATAGTTCAGCCTAGCTGGCCTGTGCATTCCTTGCTGATCTCCTGTCTTTCCCTCCCATCTCTTGTGATGGACTGCAGATGCTTGCCATTGTAGCCAGCTATTGGGGGGCTTCTGGGCATTGAACTCAGATCATCAGGCTTGCCTAGCTGAGTCTTCTCTGTGGCCCTCAGGTGGCTGGTTTTTTGTTTTTGTTTTTGTTTTTTTTTTCCTTTCTAACTATTGCTTAAGGTCTAGATACTTCATCTTCATTCAGCTGTATTTGCTGAGTACTGTCTTTCAAACATTAAAGAGACAGTTGTGGACGATTCTCTTTGAAATGGGAAATTTAAGACACCTGCATGCAGTGCCAGCAGAGGCCAGAAGAGGGCATTGGATTCCCTTGGATCCAATGATTGGGCAAATACGAATCCTGTTCCGAGACTCCTAAAGCCTAATAGGTAAATAAGATTTTACAATTGGAAGTGCATCACTCCAGTAAGTTCCTTTGTAGTTCAAAGAAGTTTGAAATGATGCGGGTTTAGACAAAATACTTTGGGATTGGGGGAAAGCACTTAGTAAGTACAGAGCTACACTAACTTCTGTGGCTTATAAACCCGTTCTGGTATCTTGGATAGGAGCAATCTTAGTGTTTTTATAGGCAGTTCCTGCTCAAAGAAAGTTCTTCATTAGTTGAAATAGCATGTTGTATTCTATTGTAGCATATAAAATGAGATGTGGACAGTTCTATAGGAAGTGAAAAGGGAAGGATGGCTATGAACTAGTGTAGATAGGGAGAAGAGTTTAAATGGAGTTCCTGCAGAGTAGAGGAATGGATGGAGTTGCCCAGCAATGGGGAAGACATTGGAAGGGATAACCTGAGAAAAGGTAAAGAGCCGGGGGATACACAGTATGTTCAGGAGAGGGAACAGTTGTCAATAGTGTATTGCAGCCCTTGATCTGTAAGGTTAGAAATATCACAGAAATAATCTTGTGGCTAATGAGAAGCCAAGGGAAAGCTTTCCATCAATATAGTGATATGATGGCGCAGTTACCAACATCACGGATCCTCTGCACAGATGAGGAGTGGTTCCATCAAGTGCTTTGTTTCCTTCCTTATGCTTACCATTTCTTTTTCCCATTTTATCTTACCGGGTTTTATCTTAACCGAGTCTACTTGCTCGTGCCATTATTTTAGACTAGCTCCAATATGTATAAATAAAATACAGACATAGCTATAAATCTTTTAAAGGTGTAATTTGGTAATGTGATTATTCTTAGTGGGAAACATCAGCATAACAAGAATGAGCACAAACTAGATAAATGGCCCTTACCGAGCACCACCTGTGGGGAAGCTCATAGCCATCTGTAACTCCAGTTCCAAGGGATCCAATGCCCTCTTCTGGCCTCTGCTGGCACTGCATGCAGGTGTCTTAAATAGACAAGCAGGCAAATACATTGTGTATATAAAAAGATTTGGGGGGAGGCAAATCATTTTTTTATTTCTTTTCTTTATTTTATTTGGTTTTTTTGAGACAGAGGTTCTCTGTGTAGCATTGGCATTCCTGGAACTCACTTTGTAGACCAAGCTGGCCTCAAACTCACAAAGATCTGCTTGCCTCTGCCTCCCAAGTGCTGGAATTAAAAGTGTGTGCCACCACCATGAGGGGGTGGGTAAGTCATAATGGTGAGTGGTGTAACTTGTAGCTGTATTAATTCCAAGTACAGGGAAATAGTGGAGAATGTTGAGTAGATTGTAGATAGATTGTCCACAATAGTGTAGCAGAGTTCACCCAAGGCTAAACTGTCAGGTTCAATATTTGGCAATGTTAACCTGTCATTACACTTTTAATAAGGGTATATAAAGTGCTGGGTGTGGTTGTGAATATCCTTAATCCCAGCACTCAGGAGGTAGAGGCAGGTGGATCTCTGAATTCGGGGCCAGTTTGGTTACAAAGAAAGTCCTAGACTAACCAGGGCCACTTATTGAGACATCTCAAAAAACAAAAAGTTGTGTATAAAGTCTGGCTAAACAAAAGTACAGTGCTCTGTCCCTTACTGATTTCCTTTTGCTACCTCCCAAAATAGTTTGTAACAAATAAAGAACATATGTGTGAGCCAGGCATGGTAGTGCAGCCGATATACCAGCATTGAGAGACTGAGGCTGGCAGAGCACAAGCTTGAGGCTAGCCTAGGCTACATAGTGGTACCTTACCTTCAAATGGTTGGGAAAAAGTGTAGTATGTGAAAATCATTTACTGAAAGAATGTGTAATCACCTCATTTATTTTGATGTCTAAGGAATTTAAAAACTGGCCAGCTCCTGAAAAAGGTGCACATTGATGACTCTTACCAAGCTTCGGTCTGTCACAGAGCCTATTCTGAGATGGTGAGTAGTGATCCAGGGCTACTTGGTGTTTATTTGTGTTATCTATTGGTCTCACTAGTAAGAGTAGTAATAGTAGCAATCATCCAATTGGATGGCAGTGTGCTTTGCTTTGCTTTGTTTTGAGACAGGGTCTCGTGTAGCCTAGGCTGGCCTGAAACTCCCCATGTATTGAGTAAAATGACCTTGAACTTACAATTCCCTCGACTTCTACCTCTCCAGTGCTGGGATTGCTGGCACATGATAGGTACTCTATTGACTGAGCTACATTCCTATCCTGTTTGTTCTTTCTGAAGTTTATGAGTGAGAGTAAGTGTTATGTGATTGCTTATTAAAAGTGTAATGGTACGTGATTGCTTAACTCATTTTCTACCTGTATGATTTAAAGACTCACATTCTAAATTATGAATTTTGTTCATATTTTTAGAATGCCTAACTACTTAAAAAGGAAAAGGGGGAAAATCATGATATAGCCCTGATTGATCTAGAACTCAACATGCAGATCAGGCTGTGGCAAAATTTTGAACCTAGCTTTTATAATCTGTTAAGAAAGTTGAATTTGGCTGCTCTCTCTCTGCTCTGCTCTGCTCCACCCCCCACCCCACCCCATCTTTCTCTTTCCAGGCTTGGCTCTCCTCTTTCCCCTCCTTTCCCTCCTAATAAAGCTCTGAAAACTTAAAAAAAAAGGAAAGAAAAGAAAGAAAGAAAGTTGAATTTGTTTCTAGAATTTACCTGTTCTTCACTTAAGTAATTGATATATTTGTTATATACTAATTACTCCTATTAATGCCCTTTAAAGAAGGAGAAAGTCTTAAATGGGTTACTTCCAATTTGAGGGCTCCTGTGTCTCTGTGACCTCCTTCCCTGTGCCAGCCTTTTCCTGAATGGGTGGCACTAAAGTATAAGAAACTGAAGAGTCAGCTGGATTCAGGATGGCAGGACTGGCTGAGGATCCCAAAGTCTGGTGTGGAGATCCTCTCAGCAGCTGCTGTATGAACAGAGGGAAGGCAGTGGTTATGTCCTGCATATCAAAGAGGCTGTTGATCATCGCTTTTGCTTTGGTTTTATCACCACAGCCAAACCTACTCTTGATGGTCTGATTGGTTATTTCTCTCCTACATCAGGGGCTCCTATTTGTTGTTCTGAGTCATCCTTGTGCCAAAGAGAGCCAGGTCTTTGGAAGCCCTGTGTTTCAGCTTCTGGTGATTAACCCTAAGACAGCTCAGAGTGTGGGTATTCTGCTGTGCTGTCTTCCTCCAGGGCAAGCTGGAAGGTAAGTAAGTGTGTGACTGCTATTCAAGGGGAGGTATTTCGGGAGACACTCTGCAGATAGAAAGCTGGGTACTTTTTTTTTTTTAAAAGATTTATTTATTTATTATGTATACCGTGTTCTGCCTGCATGTATGCTTGCAGGCCAGAAGAAGGCACCAGGTCTCATTACAGATGGTTGTGAGCCACCGTGTGGTTGCTGGGAATTGAACTCAGGACCTTTGGAAGAACAAGCAGTGCTCTTAACCTCTGAGCCATCTCTCCAGCCCCAGCTGGGTACTTTTGTGTTGCTAGAATGAGTAGAACACATGAGATGCTAAAGGCTTTGGGCTAGAGATGTTGCTCGGTGTGTGTGCTCTGAATTGTCTAGTGTGCTTGATTCCCTGGATTCAAGATCTCTACCACTGAGCTGGGGAGATGGCTCAGCGCCTACAGGCCTGGTTATCTGAGGTTGATCCCAGGAATCCATGGTGGAAGGAAATAACCAACTCCTAAAACTTGTTTTCTGATCTCCACATGGCCTTTGTGCTGTGTATATATACAACTGTATTCACAGACACATATCATACACACACAGTAATACAATTTCTGATACAATACATAAATACAGTACAGTAATACAAATATACAAAATAATAAATACAATGGCACATGCCTGTAATCCCACTGGGAGTCAGAAACAGGAGGATCTATGTGAATTCAAGGCCAGCTTTGGCTGTATAGCAAGTTCCAGGACAGCCAGGACTACAAAGAGAGACCTTGTCTCAAAAAAGCTACAAATAATAATAATAAATAAATTTTTTTAAATCCTTGTTGCTGAGGGTAGCAGGGATGAAGAGGATGTTTACTGGAATTGAGTCAAATTTTAGACTTATCTTATTTCCTGATCTCCATCAGTATGGGATTAAACAGGTTTTTCCTTTTTGTATTTTATTCATGTGTGTGGGTTTTTCTACTGCATGTATGCCTGTATGCCTGTATGCTACTTGCATGCCTGATGCTCATGGAAGGCAGAAGAGATCTCCTAGAACTGGAGTTACATCTGTGAGCTGCCATGTGGGTTCTGGGAATCAAACCTGGGCACTCTGGAAAAGCATCTGTACTTTTACCTGCTGAATTGTTATGCCCTCCTCCTGAGTCCCCCAGAGATCACCAGGAGTCTAAGTTCGTATGCAAAAGCAAAGAGCCTTTATTGCAAGCTCAAGCTTGGGCTTCCCATCAGTTCCCACACAGTGGTTGGATCAAGGAGAGTCTTGAGCTCAGTTGAGGCAGGGTTTCTAAGAAGTAATGGATGTGGGGTAGGGGAATTCCAGATTCAGATGGGGGTTAAACTCCTGATTGGGCAGGAGTGAAGTAAACAGAAGTCTTGTCAAACAGGGATTGGTACTGGCGTTGCTGCAAGGAAATTGGCAACCTATATACTAGTTATGTGTAGAGAACCATAGAGGTTTCGTAGTGAGAACTTACTCAGGGTCCAAGAATCTGAGCTTGCTTTACCCAGCAGGGCTGTGTAAGGGGATGATCTGACCACGGGTGTGGTTACTAGGGGTTTGGAAGGGTCTACACTTGGTTGTGTGGTGTGCTTTGATCTAGCAAGGGAGATGTCTTTTGCCCCACTCCTTGGCATTGTTTTTAAAAAGCCCTTTTGAAGAGACAGAAAGGGCCATTGGGTTTTGATCCAGGTCCTCCCAAAGCTATCCTCTGATTCTGTCTTTCTCCTCTTCGCTTTCTTTCTATCTAAAAGTTTCTTATCCCTCTCTCCTGCTCATGAGTACCCTTTAAAAGGTGGGAGCTGAGCCAGGTGGTGGTGGCGCACGCCTTTAATCCCAGCACTCGGGAGGCAGAGGCAGGCAGATCTCTGTGAGTTCGAAGCCAGGCTGGGCTACAGAGTGAGTTCCAGGACAGGCACCAAAACTACACAGAGAAACCCTGTCTCAAAAAAAAAAAACCAAAACAAAACAAAAGGTGGGAGCTGACCTCTCACAGTTATGTAAGCTATCCTTTATGTCTTAGAGCATTTAGTACTTGTTTGTCTCAATTCTAATTGGTCCCCCGCAGGGTACAGTTTGTGACTTTCCTGGTTATTGTAATGGTGAGGCCTATTCCCAGTATTGTTAGTCTGCAGCCTGTCATGGCTGCACTGATGTTAAGTTAGGCCTCTTCACCATCTCTCCAGCCCCTCTTTTTCTGTTCTTTTTTCTTTGGGCAATGCTAGAGATCAAAGTTTGCTCTTTTTTTTTCTTTTAGTTTTTTTTTTTCTTTAAAGATTTATTTATTGTGTATTATGTATACAGTATTCTGCCTACGTGCCAGATCTCATTACAGATGGTTGTGAGCCACCATGTGGTTGCTGGGAATTGAACTCAGGGCCTTTGAAAGAGCAGCCAGTGCTCTTAACCACTGAGCCATCTCTCCAGCCCTTTTTTAGTTTTTCAAGACAGGATTTCTCTGTATATTCCTGGCTGTCCTGGAACTCGTACCAGGCTAGCTTTGCCTCCTGAGTGCTGGGGTTAAAGGCATGCATCACCACTGCCAGCCTAAGCCTGTATTTTGTTTGCTAGACAAGAACTAAACTACTGAGCCACATCCTCAGCCTTAGATTTGTTTCTTTCTTTGTTTTTAAAACATATAACAGCTGGGCAGTGGTGGCGCACCCCTTTGATCCCAGCACTCAGGAAGCAGAGGCAGGCTGATCTCTGAGTTCAAGGCCAGCCTGGTCTTAAGGGAGCTGTAGAGATGGCTCAGTAATTGCTCTTTCAGAGTTCAGTTTCCAGCACCAACATCAGGTGGCTCACAACTGCCTGTAGCTCCAGGTCTAGGGAATCCAGCACCTCTAACCTCCTCAGTCACCTGCACTCTTGTACACAGACCTCACACACACAGATCATTAAAAACAATCAAAAAATTTTAAGAAAATATTTTAAGCTGGGCGGTGATGGCACATAATTTAGTCCCAGCACTGGGAGGCAGAGGCAGGCTGATCTCTGAGTTCAAAGCCAGCCTGGTTTATAGAATGAGTTCTAGGACAGCTAGGGCTACACAAAGAAACCATGTCTTGAAACAGCAACAACAGAAAAGAATGTTCTCTATAAAAACTCATAAGGTGGGGCTAGAGAGATCGCTCAATGGTTAAGAGCACTGGCTGCTCTTCCAGAGGTCCTGAGTTCAATTCCCAGCAACCACATGGTGGTGCACAACATCTATAATAGGATCCAATGCCTTCTTCTATCATGCAGGTGTACATTCAAGTAGAGCACTCATATACATAAAATAAATTAATTAATTTTAAAAAACTCATAAGGCAAGGCTAAGATATAACTCTGCTTAGCACACATGAGGCCCTTGACTCAATATCTGTTGTCACAAATAAAAACAAGACTCAGAAGGCTGGCCTTTACCTAACTGGTAGCTCATTTGCCTAGCAGGCACAAGGGCCTGGGTTTGACAGCCCGACACTACAGCGTTATTTCTCACCTCTAATACATAGGCAGAAGGATTTAGGCTCAGGGCCAGTCTTAGTTACATAGCAAGATCCTGACCGGAAAAGACCAAAAAAAAAAAAAAATGAACTTTTGCAATTTATAATCTTTCTAAATGATGTAAACTAGGTCTGGAGAGATGGATTGATAGTTATAAATGTGTACTACCATTGCTGAGGACCCAAGTTCGGTTTCTAGCACCATGTCAGGCAACTCATAACTTTGTAAGGACGGTTCCAAAAGATGTTTCGGGCCTCTGTGGACATCAGCAGTCACATGTACATATGTACACACAGGTACATACACATAATTAAAAATATATTTTTTAAAAAGACCTAAAGATCTTTTAAACGAACTTTTCAATATGAAGTCTAACCTAGCCTTTACTGTTCAGCCATTTATTTATCTATTGATAAGTATTTGTTTATTGACTGATGTAAATGGCACAAGAGTTTTCTAACTGTATAGGGCTTTGACATTGTTAGATGCCCATTTAGGACAGAAGACCGTGGATACCCTAGAACTGGACTTAAAGATGGTTGTGAGGTACCATGTGGGTGCTGGAAGTCAAACCCAGAATCTCTGGGAAAAGCAGCTAATATTTTTAACCCTTGAGCCTGAAGGGAACAGGCAAAAGCACCTTGACCTAAGTACTGCCATTTTGACTTCAGACTCCATTTTACCTGTAGGGTAAAACACAGTTCAAGTTCCCAGGCCCCTAGGGGAGCTGAGAACTTTCCAATGGCTGATCAACCTCCTCCTTAAACAATAGAAACAGTCTGTTATGCGCCTTAGTTCTCTGGGTTATTATGGCTGTTCCTAACAAGAGAAAGAACAAATGAATTTAATTGGTTGAACATTCTGTGCCAGTTGACAGTGATGGGAAACATAGGGAAAGCCCCTAATCCCTGAATCCTGATTGGTGAAAAATTTAACTGTAACTGGTGTATTTATGGTTTTGTGCTTATAAACCAGCTTCTGCCCCTACTCGGGGCAGCCAGGAAAAACAAGGCTTCCAAGTCCTTGTCCTGCAGCCCTGATTGATCAGCAACCCCACTTATGTGGTGATTTATTAAATACTTTGGAACCCATAAGTGTCTGTCTGCTTCCCCGTGGCGCATAACGGACTGGGTGTAACAAGCCATCTCTCTACTTCCCTAAGTTTGGGATTTGGGGGTTTTTGTTTTGTTTTTTATTTTTTTTAATGTATGGGAGCCTTCGTGTATGTCTCTGCACCAGGTATATACAATGCCCACAGAGGCCAGAAGATGTCAGATTCCCTGGAACTGGAGTTAGGATAGTTGTGAGCTGTCATATTTTGGCTGGTTTTGGCTGGTTTGGGGGAACATGGTATTTTTTTTAATTTAATGTGTTTCATTTCATTTATTTATTTATTTTGTTGGGGGCATGTGTCGTGGTGGGCACGTGCTGGCCAGAGATCAACTTCCAATCGTCACTTTTCTCTCTATCATGTGGGTTCCAGGGACTAAACATGGGTGTTTAGTGAAGGGCCTTTTCTGCAGAGCCATCTCTGGGCCCTTTGTGAAGCCTTTGAGGTGAGATCTGAATTGTCTCCTTTCCTCAGGTTCCTGGAAGGGGATGTGAAAGATCACGTCGCAGCGGCCGTCCTGACGTCCGGGACAATTGCCGTTTGGGACTTGCTTCTGGGTCACTGCACTGCTCTCCTCCCACCTGCCTCTGGTCAGAGTTGGTCTCTGGTTAAATGGTCAGGCACAGATTCTGGCTTGCTAGCTGGACAAAAAGATGGCAGTGTATTCATATACCGCTACTTGTAAGTTAAGAGGCAAATAGTTTGCTGGATATTTTGCCTCTTAATAGTTTTTTGAAAAAGAAGACAGTATCCAAAAGACATGTAACATGATTGTTTGAATGTGTTCCCACAAACTTAATTTTATTCTAATGGTGGCACTACTGACTTTGTTTATACTTACTTTGGTGTTATGGTTTTAAGTCCATATTTGCACATTTGCTATTACAGGTGTATATAAATGTTAATAAATATTTATTTTGATACATTCTGCTTGGCATGTTCCTTTTTTTTCTTTAACCTGTTCAGGTCATTTCAAAAATAAGAATTAAAAAGAATTACTTAGAAGGCTGGGGAAGATAACTCAGTCGGTAAAGTGCTTGCATGTACCTGACATCAGTTATAATGGCCTAGGGACAGAGTTGTAATTCTAGCACGGAGAAGGCAAAGATAGCCAGATCCCTAGGGCTCACTGGGGAGCTAAGCTAACCTAATTGGCAAGAGACAGGCCAGTGAAAAGATCTTGTCCCCCCAAATAAAGTAGATGACACCCAAGGAATACCACCCAAGGTGTTCCCTGGCCTCATGTGCACTGGTGTATGTGTTGTACACACACATACACACAAAGGTTACTTATGTAACTAGGATATTTAGTCAATAATATTTGCGTAATAAAAATATTTCAGTTAGATTAGAATTATATATACTTTTTGTTTAACTTAAGTATTTTTAATTTACATAGTGTAGTTTGATCATATCTGCCATCCATCCCCTTGTTTATTTTCTTATTTCATTTTTACTTAATGTATGCAGAAGTCAGAGGACAGCTTACACGAGTTGGTTCTTTCCTTTCACCATGTGGAACCTAGAAATTAAACTTTAAAATTAAAATTGAAGGCATTGACAAATGACTTTTATGTGCTGAATCATCTCACTGGCCCTGTTTATTTTTAAAAGAGGCTTACTACTTAATCCAGGCTGCCCTCAGATTTAAGATCCTCTCGTCTCGGGCTCTCCAACTGCAGGGATTATAGGTGTGTACCACCATGCACACAATGTAGCTTTTTTTCTTTAAAAAAAGAGACTCAGCTGGGCCTCAGCCACACGGGGGTGGTGCACGCCTTTAATCACAGCACTCAGGAGGCAGAGGCAGGTGGATCTCTGAGTTCAAGGCCAGCCTGGGCTACTCAGTGAGTTCCAGGACTGTTATAGAGAAACTTTGTCTTGGAAAACCAAAAAAAAAAAGAAAAAAATTAAAAAAAATAACAAGGCCTCACTGTGTAGCCCTGGCTGGCCTGGAATTCACTGAATGAATCAGGCAGGCCTCAAAATCACAGAGATATGCCTGCATCTACCTCCCAAATGATGAATTAATGTGTACAGCACCATGCCTAGCCTCACAATATAGTTTCAATGCCATTTATACTACTTGATTTTCATATATTTATTAAAAATAATCAAAATAGGCCAAGCAGTGGTTGCACATGCCTTTAATCCCAGCACTTGGGAGGCAGAGGCAGGCAGATCTCAGTGAGTTCCGGGACAGTCATATACTGAGAAACCCTGTCTCAAAAAACCAAAAAAATAGATAAAATTCAAAACAGCCAGGAATGGTGGAACACACCTTTAATCCTAGCACTTGGGAGGCAAAGGCAGGTGGATCTCTGAGTTCGAAGCCAGTCTGGTCTACAGAACTAGTTCCAGGACAGCTAGGGCTGTTATAAAGAGAAACCCTGTCTCAAAAAAAATAAAAAAGATGGACGACGGTGGTACATGCCTTTAATCCCAGCACTCAGGAGGCAGAGGCAGCTGAATCTCTGTGAGTTCAAGGCCAGCCTGGTCTACAGAGTGAGTTCCAGGACAGACTCCAAAGCTACCCTGAAAAACCCTGTCTTGAAAAAAAAAATTTTTTTTTGAAAAATTTTTTTTTAAACCTTAGACATTGGAGAGATGACTTAAGAGTTAAGAATGCTTGCCATACTTCCAGAGGACCCCAGTTGAACTCTCAGCACCCATGTCAAACAGCTCGAAACTACCCTTAACTGGAGCTCTAGGGGATCTGATACCCTCCTCTGACCCTGGCATGCGCCCTTACAGGTAGCAAACATTCACACAGAAATAGACACACAAGTAAAAATCCTAGGTCAGAGATGACCTTGCTCTTTTCCATTCTCATGTGCATCCTTAAGTACCAGCTCCCTATCACTAGTGGTCCATCCCCCACCCCCCTCTAGTGATAGGGTCTCATGTAGGCTAGAGTCCTGGGCTGGCCTTGAACTCACTGTGTAGCTGAGGAAGGCCTCGAACTTCTGATCCTCATGTTTCCACCTCCTGAGTGAATAGGAATACAAGTCCATGATTCCATCACTTTGGAAGTGGAGGCAAGATCAGGAGTTCAAAGTCATCCTCAGCTACATAACAAATTTGAGGCTGGTCTGGGATACATAAGATCCGGTCCAAAAGAAGAAAGGGAGAAGGAAGCAAAACACTTGAATAGGGTGAGGTCATAGTTCCATGCTGTGAAGAGTCAGTGGATGGTGAGTGTTAACATTAAGGACATAAGGATTGCTGCTAGGCTTCTGTCCTGGGAGACGTAACGCTTATGTGCTTGCTGTGTGAGACCTTTAAGGGTTAGTTCCAGTGCTGCTATGGAAATGCAGGTGTTGGGCAGTTAGTACAACCTGGAAAGCTCTGTGGAGGGTGACAGCTGATTCTTGCCGGAGAAGCAGGTGAAGCAGAAGTGAAGGATTCCAGGCAGAAAGGACAGACAGCTCAGAATTCCAAAGATAAACCATGTCATAGAGAATGGAGTTGGGAATATCAGTTTTGTCTGAACTTTACCTACACAGCTAAAATAAGTACAACCAAGACATAAAAAAGTGGAGAAAAATTTAGTGCCTGTAGCAGTCAGGAAAGCCAAAGAGTTATTTTCAAAGGAAGATACTCATAAACAAAGGTACTGGGGAATTTCATTCAGTGAACTCTCTATATATTCACACAGGGATTGGCTTTTTTTTTGTAACATAATTTTTTATTGAATCTTTGGGTATTTCACATCATGTACCCCAATCTCTCATTTCCCAGTTCTTCCATATTCACCCTCCACTCTTGTAGCCTCCTCTCAAAAGTAAATAAAAAATAAATAAAAATTAGAAAAGAAAAAAGGAAACAAAACGAAAACTCATCTTGTGGACCCCTCTGGGCAACGCCCTCCTCCTCTATCAACTTCATCATTCTGTGCATGTACCATTCTGCTCCTCCATCTTCCCTGCATCTCCATCGCATACTCATTTGTCATAGTGGCACTGGAAGTTGCGGTGCGTCACATAGTATACCCTTTTGCCCAAACAGCTTTCCTTAAAAATGTTCATTGCAATGAGTTGTAGGCTCGTTCAAGGCCTCTGGCTTCTACTACAGTGTCAATACTGGGCCCCCATAGAGACTCTGAGATATCCTGTTGCCCTGAGTCAGGATCCTGCAGCTCACTAGCTCCAACAGTTCCTAGATGGGGAAGATGTTGGGGTGTGGTTGGCTCCATTCTTAATCATACAATCTCTTATCCCTACATACACTTCTGAGCATGCTCAGTTTAATTAAGAAGATACTAGGCACATTTTTAGGTCATGGGATATGTGTTTATGAGATTGGAGGGGATGAACAGGAATGCCTCTAGGCATGCTCAACTTATACCAGAAGGCTTTAGCTGAAAATAAAGGAAATAATGAAATAAAGTGCATTAATGTAGGAGTTTGTCCCTCAGATGTTTGCCTTGCTTAGTGGCTAACTGGTGTGTGGGCACCAAAGTTGCCACTTTGTTGGATATGTTAGTTGTTGGATATGTTAGTTGGATATATTGTTGGATATACATAGTTGTCCATTTTGTTGGATATATTACTGGATATTGTCCAGTCTTAACCCAGGGTTGTACATTACCAAAAATTAAAATATGTTATACTTCCCATTTATTAGTCTTCAGTTTACATATGCAAGCACATGGGATTTTGTGGGGTTTGTTTTGTGTATGTGTCCTTTGGGTTATTTATTTATTTAGAGACAGGGCCTTGCTATGTAGTCTAGACTACCATCATCTCATGATCCTCCTGTCTCAGACTCTGGAGCTGGGACTTGGCAACCACATCTGGCTACTAGTCTTAAATCCACTCTGTTTCACACTCACATTTTGTACTGAGTTTTCATTCAAACCAAAAAAGAAAAAAATCTTAATGCTATGGGAGAACCATGGCATATTTTATTTTTTGAGACAGGGCCTTAGTATGTAGCCTTGGCTGGCTTGGAACTTGCAGTGTAGACCAGGCTGGCCTCGAATTCACAGAGATTCGCCTGCCTCCAGAGTGCTGGCATTAAAGACGTTTGCCACCACGCCAGGATCACCGGCCAACACTCTTAAAACAATTAATTTCAGAATTTTGAGGGGAGAAATGTCACTTCCTTTTTTGTCAGTGAGCGTTTGGGGACAGAGGGCATTTGTGCGGTTGGCACCACAGTAGCTCTTGCCCTTCAAATGGAGGTGGGTGCAGCGCCGCCGGGAGCCGCCAGGGAGCGCCAGCGCCCGCGGAGCCCGCCGGCGCCGCTCTGTACGTCGCTAGCGTACCGTGCTAACCCCGGCTTGGGCGGGAGGTCGCGGCGCAGTGCATCCTGGGTTGGCGTAGCCATGGCGGCTCGTGTCCTTTCCGCCTGTGTCCGCCGCCTGCCCGCGGCCTTCGCGCCCAAGCTCCGGCTTCCCACACTGGCCTTAGCCCGGCCGCTCAGCACCACTCTTTGCCCTGAGGGAACCCGGAGAAGGCCCGGGACTCTGCAGCCCTCCTTGGCGCTCACGCAGGTGACTCGCGGTGACTTTGCCGGGGCTGCTCAGGGGTCAGGGCCCGGGCTGCCTGGGTTGGGGGAGGGGCCCCAGCCGGCTGCACAGCAGCTGCAGGGGTGATTCGGGGTACGCAGCTAGCCCTGCTGCCCGACGGGTTTTGGTTGACCCCTGTCGCGAGGCCGAGTGTCTGATGATTAAAGCACAGAACTTTGACCAAGTCTCGACTGAACAACAAAATTGGGCACCAGCCCTCATCCTTGCGGAGTGGCAATGAGATTTAGTTGAGAGAGATCGAGGGAAGCACCTACTGGATGATGGTATACTGTGGTCACTTCCTAGGGAAGGTTAAAAAGAGTGCACAAGATGAAACCACTTGCCTGCCCTCTCTATAGAGTATTCTCTTCCTAGAGTTCTGTGATAATTTTCCCCTTGTGGCACCTTTTGTCTGTGAGCCTTCTGGAAGTAGGGATAGGAAAAAGTGCTGTGTAGCTTGCATATTTAATAAAACTAGTGTGAGGCTGAAACTCTCGGGCATCACTTTCAACCCTAGATGCCCAACAACAGAAGATTCTAACCTTCTTCCCGCTCCTCTTCTGATTTATTCCTCTGGCATCAGGCCCTGGCATGGCGTTTTAAGTTCCCCGTGAGCATCCAAGATTAGGAGCCTACTGTAGGATAGACTCTGGGCCAAGTTGAAAAACCCTTTTCGCACTCATGAACTTCCTATGCTAGCGGTTTCAGCCACACCTGCATGCTACAAGAAGAAATAAGAATCTACATCAGTGTTGAGATTCGCTGACAGTGTAATGGATACACAGGGCATTGTCCCAAAAGCTTGTCATTGTAAGGTGTTAGAAGGGCAGTAAAGTTGCTGTGTGTTTGGGTCTAGAGACTAATTTCAGATTAGGATAAAATGTGATCTCCTTGTTCTTACAGCATTGCTTCTCAAACATAGGTGTGCACACACATCATCAGGGTTATAACAGAAGACTGATTTGGTAGGTCTGCAAAGTGTGTTCTCATGGGCTTTCCAGATGTGATCCTGGGACCATGCTTAGAACAGGCAGTGCTATCTCTGCTGGGTTTATGTTGACAGTAGAGGAACTGCTTTATACTTACAGAATGGTTTTGAGTAAGTTCATTCATAGATGTAGAAAGACAGCTGTTTACAGGGTATTTTAGGCTTGTTATTGGAATATGGACGTTCTCTGCACAAATCAGGGGAAGCAAACAGTAAACAAGGCCAGGCGGTGGAAGCGTACGCCTTTAATCCCAGCAGAGGCAGGCGGATCTCTGTGACTTCGAGGCCAGCCTGGGCTACCGAGTTAGTTCCAGGAAAGGCTCCAAAGCTACAGAGAAACCTTGTCTCAAAAAAACCAAATAAATAAATAAAAAAGGTAAGGCTTGTTGTTGAAGGAATAAGAAACATTTTCACTAAATCACCCAGCTTCAATGATTGAAATAAGTTGGCTTGGAAGTTTCTGGTGATCCCAGAAGATGGAGAGGGAGTAGAGTAAGGGATTTGTAGAGGTGCAGGTTTGTTTCAAACAGCTGCATTTGAGGTGTCTCAGTTCCTGAGGTTTGAAGTGGACAAGTGACAGAGATGGCCTTTAAAGATTCTTTCATAAACAAAGAAGGACAGAGGGGAGCAAGATGGATTCTGATAGAAACTCTTCAATACCAGGCAAGCTCAGAGTCACTGCAGACAATACCACCCTTGATGCTTGGAGATCATTTATGTCCCATGTGTGAGTCTGGGGTTAGAACACCCCCGAGACAACTGTGTTGACTACAGGGGAGGTGCTTTCCTAGCAGAGATCTGTAGCATGAATCTTAAAAGGTCTTATTAATAGAAACAATCCTGGAGCCAGGTACTGGGGTCAACGCTGGAAGATCAGAGAAGCAGAACAAGCCACAGCTTCCTCACCTCGCAGTTCCTCAGTTGATCCTGTTTCCTCAGACTGGAAGTCTCTGAGTCCTCATCCAGAATGAATCTCAGCTGAACTGCTGCTAAAAGTTTAACCAGCTCTAGTTCCTGATTTTCACGCCTTATATACCATTCTGCTTTCTGCCATCACTTCCTGGGATTAAAGGTGTGAATCACCATGCCTGCTGTTTCCAGTGTAGCTTTGAACTCAGAGATCCGGATGGATCTCTGCCTCCCAAGTGATAGGATTAAAGGTGTGAGTGCCACCATTTTCTGGCCTCTATGTCTATCTAGTGTCTGTTCTGTTTTCTGACCCCAGATAAGTTTATTAGGATGCACAATATATTGGGAGACACAATATATCAACCCCAGATAAGTTTATTAGGATGCACAATATATTGGGAGACACAATATATCACCACAGAGATCTGGCAGGAGGAAGCAGTTTAGACCCTGCAAGCGGTCATGCATGGAAACCTGGGGTAGGATACCTAGCCATCCTGTCTCAATTACTTTGTAAAAGGTGTGTAAAGTGCTTAGTAGTGCCATAGTCTGATTTAGTGAAACAAATCAACCCTGGCCTGTAATCTCAGCTCCTTCGTAGGCAACAACAGAAAGAATATGTTCAAGGCATGTCTGGGCTGCAGAGTAAGTTCAAAGCTACCCAGAGTAACGTAATTAAGCCCCATTTCAAAAACAAGGCTGGCGATATAATGGTGGAGCCCCTGCCTAGCACGGATGAAACGGGGTCCCATGCCAGTACCAAAATGAGTAAGTAAATGACAATTTTTAAAAAATGACCAAGGAAAGGAATGAATGGAGTATGTATTTTAGGCTCTACCATAGCTGAAGGGGCCACACTGCTGGACTGTAGCACTGTAGATGCCAAGCAGTGTCCAGTGCTTTTACATCAGCTAACTGGTGCCTTGCCACAATCTCACGAACGAGGAGGTACTGTTGCTTATCCGTATTTAATAGCTAAAGAAACTGAGGCATATACAGGTTATATAACTTGATGAGGACAAACAGCTAGTAGGAGCCAATACTCTGATGCTAACTACCTTAAGCAGTCTGGTTACTGCATCTGATCTGGTTTCTGAGTCTCACCTCTCGGCTCACTACATCTTACTGCCTTGTACTGATCTCACTACAGCCATCTACTTTAGATTGACATGTAGCCTCAAGACAGAGAACTCTTAGTTCAATCACTTGGCACCTACCTGACTCTGGAGGAACTTGCCAGTGATGCCTGGTGAGCTGCTGACACCTAGTAACCACATGAGTGAGTAACTATACATGCAGACTCTCCCAGCCACTCTTTCCCATGGCCTGGTGACAAGCTCGGCACTCTTCTCTGTCTCTTCTCCGTCTCTTCTGTGTTAATTCCACTTCATACCAGTCCTTGATGTTTTTTGTTTGTTGTTGTCGTTGAGACAGGGTCTCATGTTATCTCAGGCTGGCCTTGGAACTCAGGTTGGTGAGAGAGTGTGTTACTCTTTCTCAGCCTCCCAAGTACAAGCCTGAACCATGTCTTACTAAAATCTGCTTGGATCTTTTTTTCTTTCCAGGCTGGACATTGAACCCAAGGCCTCATTCATACAAGGCAAGCCCTCAACTAATGAACTACAACTCCAGTCCCTTAATAGTTTCTAATCTCTTTTCCATGCCTTCTTGATATGCACACAGGACCTCTTAGGTCCTCCTACCTCAGGAGGTCAACTCTCTGTCATTCTCATTATTAACATATTTCTTCTCCTTTCTTCCTTTCTTTCTATTCCTTTCTGCTTCATTTTATTAGTGACCTCTTTAAGTCATTGTGATGCATAGGTCTGGTGGTATGTCCCTATCAAAGGCCTCTGACACAAAGTATAAATGAAACAATGGATTTCAACACAAAGGTGCTCTGCCATTATTAAAAAGTATTCAGAAATCCTCTAGAATATCTCTTCAGTTCATCTCTTTAGTTTGCTGCAAATTAAGTATATCTTGATAAAGAGGTATACACTGGTTCAGTTTTATTTTGAAGTAAGTTCTTGCTAAATAGTCCAGGCTTGCCTGGGACCCTGGATATCAACCTCCCAACTGTTAGAGTTAGAAGCATTTGACACCAGAACAGCTCTTAGGTCATTTTTCATAGACATACTCAGAGACCTGAGTGCCAGCAAGCAAACCCAGTTCGTTCTTACATTTATTTATTTAGTGTGTGAGCTTGCATGAGGAGGTCAGGGGATAACTTGAGGTAGTCCATGTTTTCTCTTTCCACTATGTGGATTCTGAAGATTGAACTTGGGTTATTAGGCTTGGTGGCAAGTGCCTTTAGTCTCTGATCCATATTGCTGTCTTTTCTCCCCCGCTTCTTCGGTGTTAAAGAGTGAACCCAGGGTTTCATACATGCTAAGCAGACTGCTCTACCATTAAGCTGTATTACATTCCTGCCCCTCTTGATTTTGAAACGTGTTCTCACTAAATTGCCCAGCTTGGCCTTGATCTTGACCCTCCTGCCTCACTTCCCAAGCACCTGGGATTAAAAGCCCAGCAACAAATGCATTTTCTGTGGGAAAGCCTTAGCTACAAACTAAGGATTCAAAAACCGCCGGGCGGTGGTGGCGCACGCCTTTAATCCCAGCACTCGGGAGGCAGAGCCAGGCGGATCTCTGTGAGTTCGAGACCAGCCTGGGCTACCAAGTGAGTCCCAGGAAAGGCACAAAGCTACACAGAGAAACCCTGTCTCGAAAAACCAAAAAAAAAAAAAAAAAAAAAAAAAGGATTCAAAAACCATTTGAAGATAACATGTTTAGTTTATGGGGACCCCATGATGCGCCAAACAGCTAAATAGGTCATTTTTTCTTGTTCTAGTTATGACTTCATCATCATTAAACCCTCTACCAGTCAGTGCTCCTCTATACTTAGTAAATGAAATCTGGTCAAGGCTTCACTACTCAACTGAGTATAAAGCAGGCTGACAGCAGAAATACTTGAGATATTTAGTTCAGAAAGGCTCATAGCATGTCTGGTGACTTATAGGGCATGCCTACCTGGCAGGGAAATAGATGGAGCTGTGAGGTTTAGGGATGGTAGCTGGCATCATTTGTTCTAGCCAGAGTCTAGTTACTGCCTAAGCCTAATTAACCCCTGATGTATATATACTATGACAGCTGTTAGGGTGGGTTAACTCCTGATGTATATATACCATGGCAGCTGTTAGGGTGGGTTATTTGGACTCTTACCTGTGTAATAAATGTGGCAGTGCATTGAAGAGGCTATGACATGCTAAATTTGCCGTGAGGGAACTTAGGCATTTCTATAACCCTCTTACGTTAGTGACAGTCTTACTGAACAAGATGATGTCCAAAGCCAGAGGGACCAGTCCTGATTTTGAGGACAAGTGACACTCATTTTGATGCTAGAGCTGCTGAGTTGACCCAGCTCTATGACTCAGTATACAGTAATGACCACACTGGAAAATGAGATGAGGTGGGTTCTGTAAAGCCTAGGAAGCTTTGTGAAAGTGCCTGTGGTGGGCAGTGAGGTGGCTCAGCAGGTAAAGACACCTGCCACCAAACCTGATGACCTCAGTTGAATCCCCAGAACCCAGTGAGAGAAGAGAACTGACTCCCACAGCTTGTCCTCTGACCTTCACGCATGTGCCATGGCACATGTGGATCCTGCTCCCAAGTAAAACATTGCTGTGTAAGTTTTTTAAAAGATACCTGTAATGTGCACTTATGTAAAGACATTTGGGACTGAGCGACAGTTTCCTTCCTGCCTTTGTTCTAGGTGCCTGGAAGGGTCACACACTTGTGCCGTCAGTACAGTGACGCACCCCCTTTGACGTTAGAGGGAATCAAGGACCGAGTGCTGTATGTCTTGAAACTCTATGACAAGATTGACCCAGAAAAGGTAACTGGTTGAGTTTTTTTTATATCTTTTCCTTTAATTTAAAAGGAATTTATTGCTGCGTGGTCACACAATCCCCGCCTTAAAAAGCCGGACGCGGACCCCCACACTCTCTCTCTCTGTTCTCTCTCTGCTCCCACCATCTTCCATTCTGTCCAGGCCTGGCTCTCCTCCCTCCTGTTCCCTCTTTCTTTCTAATACAGCTCTTTATAACTCTGGAAAATAAATAAATGAGAGGAATTTATTAATTTCCCTTTTGTTTTGTCTTTGTATATGTGTTTGTATATGTACTTCTGTATGTATATGCATGTCATGGCCCCCATGAGGAAGTCCCAGGACAATCTGCAGCAGTCAGTTCTCTCCTCCTACCGTGCCTGTCCCAGAGACTGACCTCAGGGTCATCAGGACTGGTGGCAAGCACCTTGACCTGCTGGGCTGTCTCACCAGCCTGTATTGTTTTCTTTAGTGTATTTACTCAGATAGTATAAAATTCAAAGGGGCCAAACAATATTCAATTAAAAGTCTCTGCATCGGGGCTGGAGAGATGGCTCAGTGGTTAAGAGCACTAGCTGCTCTTCCAGAGGACCTGGGCTCAATTCCCAACACCCACATGGCAGTAACCACTTCCAGGGTACCCAACACCCTCATACAGATGTTCATGCAGGCAAATACACCAATGCACATAAATAAAAAAATGAAATTAAAGAAGCAAACAAACAACCTCTCCCAGCCTCCAGCCAACCAGTTCCCCCACTAGGAGATTGATAATGTTCTCATATAGATAGAGCTTCTTGTTTATCTTTTCCGAGACCCAATAGATGTTAGGCAGTACAGACACACATGTATAGCGTATGTATTTGTGAGTTACTTTTCTACTGCTGTGATAAAACATGACTAAGACAACTTACAGAAGGAAGGGTTTATTTAGGTTATAGTTCCATCATGGCAGGAGGCAGGTAAGCATGGCACTGGAGAAGTAGCTGAGAGCTTACATAGGAACCACAAACAGGAAGCAGAGAGTACACTGGGAATGGAGGAGCCTTGAAGCCTGCCCCTGGGACACACTTCCTCCAACAAGGCTGCACCTCCTAATCCTTCCGAAATTGCCACCAACTAGGAACCAAATATTCAAATGCCCAACACTTATCGGGGACTTCTCATTCAAACCACTACAGTATTTATGTGTATTTCCCACTCTTCAGAAAACACAAGTGGTCAGGGAGTGTAGTTCGGGGGAAACGCATTCTTACCCCAGGACAGGGCCTAATCACGATCCTCAGTACAAGAAAAGCCTGCAAAAAGCACAGGTGGTCCATACACCAGAACTGCATTCTGCCTCCTGCTTTTTGTTTTAAAAGACAAGGGCTCCCTGTGTAGCCCAGGCTGGTCCAATATTCACACTCTCTGCCTTCTCCTGAGCACTGGGATTATAGAGGTACTGCCACATAGGCTTGCTTCTTTTTTAACTTAACTCTTGGAATTTTTTCATGGTGGTTTGTACAATTTTTTTTCTTCAGTAACTGATCTGTTGTGTAGTTTAACATAGTTTTTAAAAAGTTTTTTTTTTTTTTTTTTTTCGAGACAGTGTTTCTCTGTGTAGCTTTGCGCCTTTCCTGGAACTCGCTTTGGAGACCAGGCTGGCCTCGAACTCACAGAGATCCGCCTGCCTCTGCCTCCCGAGTGCTGGGATTAAAGGCGTGCGCCACCACCACCTGGCTAAAAACATTTTTTAAAAAAGATTTATGTGTGTGTACAATTGCATACCTGCCTACGTGTGTACTGAAGACAGAAGTCATCAAATGTCCTCTTTCATTCTCCCATCTATTTTGAGGCAAGGTATCTCTGAACTTGGGGCTCCCATTTTCTCAGCTAGGCTGGAAACCAGCAAGTCCAGTGATCCTCCTGTCTCTGCCCACTCTGAAGCTGCCGGTATAGGCATGTACCAGACACACAGCTTCAGCTTGTTACATGGGTGCTGGAATCTGAACTCTGGTCCTCAGGGTTGTATAGGGAATGTTTTTTAACTGCTGGGCCATCTCAGGACCTTAACATGGATTTTAAAGCCTATTTCCTGGTGATCTTGAAGTATAAGTTATAAGCAAATGAATACAATATTTTATCTTCTGACAGGTACCTACAATTTATAATAATCTTAGGATTTTTAGTTGTTGAGTGTGTCTATGTTGCTGGAGATGGAACCTTGGGCCTCATACATACTAGGCAAATGCTCTATACTGAGCTACAGCCCTATAATAGCCTGCCTGTTTTTTCTTTTTTAAAGGATAGATACTCACTGTGTAGGACTGACTGTCCTGGAACTTGCTATGTAGACGAGGCTGGCCTCAAACTCAGATCTGTAAGTGCCTGCCTCCTGAGTTGCTAGGATAATAGCCTACAGTTAGGCTTGGGGGAAAAGGGGTTTTATTTGCTAGTAAAATAGCAAGAAAACAAATTCTCTTAGATGTCCTTTAGAATAGTGATCTAAGATCCTAATAAAATATGTGGCATGGCTGGGCAGCAGTGGCATATGCCTTTAATCTCAGCACTCGGGAGGCAGAGGCAGGCAGTTCTCTGTGAGTTCAAGGCCAGCCTGGGCTACCAAGTGAGTTCCAGGAAAGGCGCAAAGCGACACAGAGAAACCTTGTCTCGGAAAAAAAAAAAATGTAGCATGAAATCCTTTATTTAAATTTGTTTCTAAAGTTAACCACCTTAAAATGAAATTGAATAAACTAACAAAATATACTGTGCCCATGCCAGCATATGTTAAATACACCATGTTATTTAAAGCCTTGATGTTTCTTTGAAAATCTTCTGTATGATGATGAAGTACCACTCTGTTGTCTTGGGAAGCAAATACCTTCATGAATTAAATTTTGTTTTGTATTTCTTTCCTGCAGCTCTCAGTAAATTCTCATTTTATGAAGGACCTGGGCTTAGACAGTTTGGACCAAGTGGAGATTATTATGGCCATGGAAGACGAATTTGGTAACATATATACCTTAGCTTTGGAATTGCATGTTATGAGTCTTCATTTTGTTATTTTTAAGAAAAGATCTCTCTCTGAAGCCCAGGCTGTATTCAGGTGACTCTTAGGTGGTTTAAACTGAAGGAAATGCTAGAGTCTGGACTAGATTCAAGTAGTAGTAGAAACAATAACAGCCAGTACTTCCCAATCTTCTTACTGTTAAATGAAGTGAATATTAGGGACAGTGTAGGCCTAGCAGAATGTGTACTAGATTTAAAGGCTGACTGGCCCCAAAAGGCCTGGGAGAGCATGGGATCAAGGGCAAAAGTCTGACTTGTAGAGATGCTGATGACACTTGGAGCCTTGATGAGCTATGATGACATCAACCAGACATCAGTAATAAGCTGCTCTGAGGACACACAGATGAGGTCTGCATCTCCTGTGATGTTTGCCATGCCTGCTCCAACTTTTTTTAAGATCTGTTTGTTGTGCAAATGAGACTTTATAAAATTCCTTGGCTCCTTTTTGGATAGCTGTTTGACTAGAAAGCAAAGGATACCTGTGCCACCCAACAAAGCAGGCCCTAGTTAAAGCTCCTTATAGATGATATTAGCAAATGCTATGCTGCCTAGCGCTTATAAGTACCAGAGCTGGACCGAGTTCAGACATGTGTGAGCCTGACAAGCAATGGCACCTCTCAAAGTCTTTCCCTACACTGTAAAATGAGTGTGCCAGATAGGAGCTTCAAGATTGGGACTGCTGAGAGATCACATAGAAGGTGTTCAATACAGTATTTGAGCCCTATTGAAACTGTCACAACTCAACTGCATAATGAGAAAGGAAGGCGTACAGACTGCAGCATGAATGACCCTGGAGGACAAAATACAAAGCACCCCAGCATGTGCTGCACGCGTACATCACTGGCATGAAATATCAGGAGGAAAACAGATGGGACAGAGTAGATCTAAGGCTGCCAAGTATTGAGATGGTGGGGAGTGAACTTCTAATGACTTGGTTTTGTTTTTAGGGGTGATAAAAATGTTCTAGGGCAGTGGTTCTCAACCTTCCTAAAGTTGTGACCCTTTAATACAGTACTTCATGTTGTGGTGACCTCCAGCCATAAAATTATTTTGTTGCTACTTCATGACTGTAATTTTGCTGTTATGAATCAGAGTATAAATATCTGATATGCAGAATATCTGATATATGACCCCAAAGAGTACCCACAGGTTAAGAACCACTATTCTAGGGGACTTTGATTAACTGGATTAATTCTTGGGGAATTAAACAATAGCAATGGTTGTACAACCTTGTGAGCATACTACAAACTACTGAGTTGTGTACTTAAAAAGAGAAATTTTCTATTATTTCTAAAAACTTAAGCCCAACATGATTTATGTATTTTCTAAAACCCAGTTCAAAAACAAAATGGGACTCCAGATTGCTGAAGATGTTTAACACAGTTGTAGGTGTGATGACAGGGTCAAGTGCGAGCCAAGCCTGGTGGCACAGACTGTAATCATGGCTACTTGAAATTTCAAGGTCAGCCTGAGTAACTTAGTGAGGCTCTGACCTAAAATTAAAAGAGGAAAGGGGAGTCATAGGCTTTCAGTTCTAAAGGGTTTACTTTTTCCATATTCACACACTGTTACCAATTTTTCTTTTTCATTTTAGGGTTTGAAATTCCTGACATAGATGCAGAGAAGTTAATGTGTCCACAAGAAATTGTAGATTACATTGCAGATAAGAAGGACGTATATGAATAAAGTATCAGGTAAACACCTGACATAAAACCACATTCTCCCATAGGATTAATCCGTCTGTAGACTCAGAGAACAAAAGTTGGCAGTGCTTGACAGAGACTGTCACTAGTTAGAGAACACAGGCCATTTCTGGTGTCCAAAGCCCTAACCCTTGCAGGGTTCCTGGAGCCCTCTTCTTAAAAGCAGTCTTACACAAATACTGCATGGCATAACCCAGACACGCACCTCAGTCCCTCAGTCCCACTCCCAGCACAGCCTCACCTGCTCTCAGAAGCAGAGATGGCCAGAGACTAATGCCCCTTATTGATGGCCAGGCAGTGAGCCTGGCGATCGTGGACAAGCTGCCGAGCTATGAATTTGATTCCATGTAAAGTGGCAATAACGACTGACCCTATGAGGGCTTTGTGAAGGTCCATTGGCTCCTAGATGGGTATTGCTGCCGCTGTTCAGCCCTAGTTGACAGTCGCTGTTGTTCCAGCTCTACAGTTTTAGTGCTTAGAATACACTGGGCACCTTAAAGGTGGCACTGAAGAGTCAGTGGCCACACACCAAAACGAAACCCAACTTATCTTGTCATTGCCAGAGCCTTCTTCCTCACCAGGAGGACTCCGAGAACACCCGATGGCATCATGGCTGACTGACAGCGGTTCTGTTGGACTTGTATTTAAATTGTCTTGAGTGTTTTACCCTTTAAAAATAAATCTATTATAAAACTGACGTTTTCCTCAATCTTCAGTTTTCTTTTTCTTTTTTGAGACAATTTTATTCTGGGCAGAATTCATTACCACAAGCTAACCTCACAGTGACCCTCCTGCCTCAGCCTCCCAAGTGCTAAGATTATAGGTTTGAACCATCCTGTTCCACCTAATTTTTAATTTTTATTGATGTTGCTTAATACTTTTAAAGATTTGTCATTGATAACCATGCATATCAAAAATACAGCCTAGGGTACCATGATGGGCAGCTGGGGTGAATAATAATAAAAAATAACGATGTATTTTGTATAAAAATGTCACAATGAAACCCATCATTTTGTATGCTGACCAAAATATAAAAATGAAAACTGTATGACTTACCCAGGCATGGTGGTACATTCCTATAACCCTAGCATGTGAGAGTTAAAGCCAAGCTAGGTAACAGCAAGACCCTGTGTTTAAAAAAAAAAAAAAAAAAAAAAGGGTTTCCAGCAGTGTGCCCGAAGCAGCTTTCCCTTTCCTACCACCTCAGCACATGGATTCATAGTGCAAGAACACTTGCTTCACTCGTTTCTCCCTCCACACTGATGAATTGGACGTTACTGGCTGAAAGCACGTGGGGCTAGTTCTTCCCTAAAAACCTCTTTCCAAAAATACCAAAGTTGAAGTTTTGGGGATCAGCTCTCCTGAGGGTCAGCGTGGCTTTAAACACTGCTCTTCGGTCACATATCCATTATCAGTTCTGCCCCTACCTCTTTTTTTTTTTTTTTTTTTTTTGAGACAGAGTTTCTCTGTGTAGTTTTGGTGCCTGTCCTGGATCTTGCTCTGTAGCCCAGGCTGGCCTCGAACTCAGAGATCTGCCTGGCTCTGCCTCCCGAGTGCTGGGATTAAAGGCATGCACCACCACGGCACGGGTTTTAATTTTTTTTCGCCCCCCACCTCTTTTGAGACATGCATGCTGTCTGTGTAGCCCAGGCTAGCCTCAGACCCACAGTCCTACCTCAGTCTTCTGAGTGCTGGGATGATAGGTATATGCCTCCACCACAGCTACCCTTTTATTCTCATCACTGTGGTCTTAGGGTCATTACAGGTAACATGTACACATAGCTTACATCCTGAGGTTCAGTTTGAGAGTCCTACTGTAACTGCTCTTTACTGCAGTTTTGTTTGTAGAAGGGAATGGAAGCAAGAGCTTAGACAAGGTGGTATCAGCAAAGAGAGGGACTGAGGTAAGCGGTCCTCGGCTAGCAGAGAAGCTTCTGGGTGGGAATGAGGTGAAGGGGGAGGAACCAGCTCTACATTTGGGCCTACCCTCAACACACTTCTTTCTCTTCTTTGTCTTCCTAGAATTATTTTAGACATGTCGGTCACACATACTCCTTTCCTTTTAGTAAACCAGTTGTTGTGTTTTGGGGTTTTCTCCCTGTAGTGCTGGGGATAGGTTCAAGGGTTCACATGTTAGACAAGTGCTCTACCACAATGCTATATCCTCAGCTACCCTCCCCCTTTTATTTTTTGAAATTACAGTATAATTCCAACATTTCTTGTTTTCCTCCGTTCAAACAATCCCATATGCCCCTCCCTACTCTCCTTCAAATTCATGGTCTTTTTGTTATTGTGTGTGTAATGTGACTTGTATGGATGTTTTCAGGGCTGACAACTGGCACTGGACAACCAATCGGTGTGCTCTTCTGGGGATGACTACTTCAACTGCTTCCAGCTTTCTCAGTTGCCTATAGTTCTTCAGTAGGGCTGAGGTTTTATGGGCTTTCCGTTCACCCTGGCATGTCCATTGGTGTCGTCTTTGTTCAGTTTATGTTTAAGCAGTCATGTTGCTAAGACTTGATGGGTAAACATTTTAAGAAAATACCATGTAAAACTGCCATCGTAGAGCATTAAGGAGCGTAGTTTTTACAGATGCCTTTATTCCATATCAAGCCCCTCTCTGCTCTAAGAACTCATCGGAATGGTTTCAGTAAGGATTCTGTGTTCTGATAGGTAGGCAGCAAACTGAGCACACACAGCATTCCAAATTGCATTCAAGTCAGAGAACAGAAGCCATGCAGTTGATGTGTAAGTTTGGTGTGCATGTTCACATGTGTATTGTGTCAAAGACCAAGGTTGATGATAGGTGTCTTCCTCCTGCCTTACCTAATGAGGCTTGCTATTTCAGCTCATCTAGCTGGCCAGCTTGTTGGGGTAATATCCTGTCTTTTGTGTTCTGGGTGATTCATGAGCCCTTGGGGCTGGGGATGAAGCTCAGTGGTAGAACACTTGCCCAGAATGCACAAGACCCTGGGTTCTGTGCCCAGCACTGTCTCCAGCCATTGTTTCCCAGTACCTCTAGTTCAGCCACTTCAGTCTCTTCACTATATCCCCTAGACAGTCCCAACAGTGAGCCCAGCAGGAGGTTCAGGGAGACCTTTAAAGTTTATATGACAGTATCCAATAACACGAGCTAACCTGTGCTGATGTACCAACAACATGTCACCCTCCAGGTGTTCTTGTTAAAATCCTATAAGCAGACTGATGGTGTAGGAGTGAGTCTACAAGGACTGCCTGTCAATATGAGCTTCTATTTGTCATGGGAAAAGGCAGCATGACTATTCTAAATCAAAGATCAGAAAGATGGTAACTTTGGGAAACATGGAGCTGGAAAGCACTAGGAAGACATTTGGGCATAACTGGACTGCATGTATGTGATAAGACAATGTTAGGTTTTTTTAGGTACAGCAGGTAGAATAACCCTATTGCCTGGAAATAGAAAATATTTAGGAATGAAGCATGTCAGCAGCTGACTTTGAAATGATTCAGGGAAAAAAAATCAAAATGCTAACTGGTGACTAGCTAGGGTGAGCCCTTGTTCATGGTATTATTCTGTCAACTGTCAAATTCATCAAAAGTTGGGAGAATGTGTCAATATAAATTTGAAAAGGAATGTACTGAGGACTTGTAATTGGATGTCCAGCAAGGTCTCATGAACTGTGAATCCCAGGCTAGCCTAAAACAAACTGTCCCAAAAGTTAATAAACTCTGGGTGGGGTTGGTTGAATAAAAACAAATTTGTAGAATATGGAAAAGTTGTCTTAAGTGAAAATAAACACACATGCCTGTAGTTCCAGCACTTGGGAGGAGGAGGTGAGAGGATTGGGGTTCAAGATTACCCCTGGCTACACAGCACCCTATCTCAAAACAACAAAGTGAAGATAAGCAGCATGATCCCACTTCTATAACTCATACCATAATGAAAAAAAATAAAAGGTACCAAAGTGTGAAAATGGTCATTACCAAGACACATCAGAAAGATGTGTGGTTAACAAGTAAATCTTCAAGTGTTGTTAATAAATGAAGAATGAAAGTATCATAAAGGGTATGAAAACTATCAGTAGTCCAGCCAAGACTGAGGAGCTGGTGGTTGGGAAAGGCTTTTTAGGCTGTGTAGCAGCCACATAGGAAGGGCAGCACACAAAACAGCAGGAGCAGTAGTGAATGCAAATCCAAGTGGTTGCCCCATGTGGCACATCTCAGCTACCTAAGAAGTTCAAAGCCAACCAGGGCCACATGAAACTGTCTCAAAATAAGATACAGTGCTTATCTCAAAATAAGATCCCAGCACCTGGGAGGCAGAGGCTGGCGGATCTCTCTGAGTTCGAGGCCAGCCTGGTCTACAAAGCGAGTTCCAGGACAGCCAGGGCTGTTACAAAGAGAAACCCTGTCTCGAAAAACTTAAAAATAATAACAAAAATAGGTGAGATATCAGCCTCTGGTTTAGGAAACCTGTAGTGCATGAACTAGATGGTCACCTGCAGTTAAAGTGGCCAGCCTTAGACCACCAAAGAACCTTATGGTCTGACTAAGGAATTGTTGGCCACTATGGGATTTTCTGCAGGGCAGAGACACCCAGGGTATACTTAAAAGGATGAACCTGATCATTACTTGAAGAACTCATAAGGGAAAAAAAGATTTGATGACTGGGATAAAGTAATGGATGGAGAAGGTTCTGAGTAACTTGATTTCAGCTGTTCACACAGGTGAGCTGCTACTGAAACCAGGAATAAAATGAGGGTCAGATTTTAAGGAGTGTCATAATTTCCAATTGGGACATGGTGAATTTGAGGGGCTTGTGGGATACCCAAGCTGGAAACAGATAAACAAGATGAGCAAAAGCATAAGAAAAATGCCTTTAATCCCAGCAGAGGCAGGTGGATCTCTGAGCTTGAGGCCACCCTAGTCTACAGAGCAAGTTCCAGGACAGGCTCCAAAGCTAAAAAAAAGAAAGAAAGAAAGAAAGGAAAAATGCCATGCTAGAGCCAGGACTCACAATCAAGGGCCTGTGAGGTGCCTCCTCACTACCAAGTGAGTTAAAGCTGACTTTTATGTTCCTAGGATGGGTCCTCATGTGCTGAAGCCTACATGAGTTCTGTTCCTTCAGCAATAGATCAGCTGGGGTTGAGTAGACAGGGAAACAGACACATACCTATCACTTGAAATTTCTTTACCAAGTGCAGCATATACGACTTTGAGTTTTTAAAATAATAAAGCCAAATGAGCAAATTTCAGACTTTTATTAACAGTAAGTCCAATGAATAAATGCCGAGATCAAAGTTTAAGCAAGCAATTCTCAACATGCATCAGTGAAATCAGGGAGGGGACAATGAAGCAAAATAGGCAAGAACCACTTTCCTTTAGTCCTAAATAGTCAGGTGAAGGGAGTAGACTTCAGCACTGGGCAAATCTGGGTTCTGAATCAGCTAGTTACAGAAAGGAATGTGATTGTTCTCTGGACCCTTTAATGGCTGAAATGAGGGTACCAGGAGGGATGTGACAGATCAATCTGAGTGCGGACATGGCAGAACCTGAATGCAGTGTTTAGACTAAGTCCTATGAGAGAGCCCAAAGAGGCCCCCTCTCTGGCTGCCATTCTTCCCTGGAAGGCTAGAGCCCTAGACAAGGTTTTCAAGCAGCATTTGTCACATAGCAAGAGGTCAAAGCCCTGTGAGATGGCCATCCAAGTGTTGTTAGCTCTGTATAGAGTAACTGCTGAACAGTCAAAGTCTCACCATGAATGGGGCATCTTAGAAACTGAAGTGGCAATGTCTGCTCTGTGGAGGGCAAGAGTAACACAAGATAATGCAACTACTGGTGCTCTTGCCAGAACTCTGGTACAAAAACACCCTCCTGTGGGGTTGCTAGAGAACAGATTCCAGCTCCACAGAGAATACAACAGAACCAGGCATTACATGCTCACATGGTCACACCTAACCACCTTAGTGGAGTATTTGCATTGGGCTGGGTCTGACACTCTAGGTTTCCATTATTAGTAAAAGAGCCCAAGCCCTTTTCCTAACTCATGTGAACAGAGTTTGACAAGAACTACATCAGTCTGTTTCAGGATACTTGTTTGTACTGATACTTGAGACTTCCAGTAAAGTTTAACTGTGAATCAGGGGGCAGAGTTAGCAACTAGCCAACCAGAGTTAGCCATTGAGATTTTGGAGGACCCAGGATACATAAAAACAGAAGTAGTTGTGGCCTTTTTGGAGAGTCAGAGTCAGCTGATAGTTACTTCATCGCTCTTTGGATCTATCAGGTTTTTACCCCAATATCTGACTCAAGAGTTTTAGTTAATAATAGAACAATATAAGTAAACACTTCACCAGTCCTCAGTAAGGGACCAGGGAGTCTAAGTCTTAGACTTGGATGTGAGAGTACTGCCACAGTCATCACTAGACAGGAGGACTTGGCCCTGAGTGGGTAGGAGGAGAGTCCCCTGCTAAGCCTACCCAGGACCAGAGGATCCCTAGCCATGGAAACTCATAACACGAAGTAGAACAAGACTCATAACCAAGCAGGACAGGGCATGGTAGCTCATACCTATAAGCACTTGGGAGATAGAGGTAGAAGTAGAATTAAGGAGCAAGGCTACCCTCAGCTTCACAGTGAGTTCAAGGCCAGCCTGATCCACAAAACAAGTTCCAGGCCAGTCAGAGCTCAAGTGAGGCCCTGTCTTAAAGAGGGGGGGTGGAGGGTGGGGGAGAAGGTACATGAATATTAATAGGAAAAAATTCTACAAATTAAGTATTATTGATATATTTTTAGATAAGATAGTAGCATTCATACTCCTTCTTCTTAAGAGTATGTTTATGTAACCACAGGCAAGTGTCTGGATTTGTATGTCTGTCATCAGCACAATAAAGTGGTCTGATTAGCAAGCACTTGTGGACAATACCATAGCTACTGGTTAACCAAGTGAAAGGTATGAGGATGCTAAACAGATTAGGATATTTCAACTTTCTAAATCTGAAAACTTTCCAAACAAAAAAGGGAGGGGCTGAAAGATGGCTCAGCAGGTAAAGGCTTTTCACGAACACACCTGGTAACCTGAGTTTGATTCCTAGAATCCAGTCAATAGAGGAGAAAACCAAGTCCACTAACTTGTCCTCTGAACTCCTCACATGAGCGACTTGGTAAATGTGCCCGTATACATGCAATTAAAACAAAGTTTGAAGGGCAGAAAATAGCAAAGGATTTAGATAAGGGCAGAAGGCATAAAAATGAGAAATTTGAAAATGAGTTGAAGATGAAGTGAACAAGGAAAAGTTGGAGAAAAAGCAAAACTAACAGTTTGAAAATACAAACAGCCCTGGTCACCTCCGTCAAGGAAACACGGCTAGGGCAGTGAGAGGAATAGAGAACTGGCCTCAGCTGTCGTGTGGCAGAGGTCTCCCAGCAGCAAGCATCTCAGGCCTACCTCTCAGCTGGTTCTAGCTCAAGAAAGAGAGGGAAGAGACCCGTCTCTATCCCTGAGGACTGTCTGCTTATAGGGTCTCTATTGTGGGAACGGCTGTTGGCCAGACTTTTAAGAATCTAGTGGTAGGCAGCTAAGATGGCTCTGTAGCTTACCCCGTTGCCAAGTCTTTCCATCCCGGAACCTATACAGTAGGAGGAAAGAATCAACTTCCAAAAGCAGTGCTCTGATTTCCACACACATCGTGATGTGAGTATGCACACGTGATAGGTGTACACACACAAAACTGTAATAAAAACTTTAATAAAAATCTAAGACTGTGAAGCTGGACATCACAGCAAGAGCCTGGAGTCCTTTAGGAGGGTAAGGTAGGAGAATCCTGAGTTCCAGACAGGCCTATACTACCTAGCAAGACCCTACCTGAAAAAAGAAAGAAAAGAAAAATACCTTTCAGTGTTGCTTCAGACGTATGTGGTATTAGCAAAATAGAAAAATGGGAGACCAGAACCTTCAGGAATACATGCACAATGGAGGGAAGGGAAAATTTCTAACGTGAGTGACTGGGTAGACTATGCCACACCCTTGCTGCCATAACCCTTGATGCCAAGGATTCTGGTCTTGTCCTATTTCTGGTAATAATTTTCTTCCACCTTCTTTCCTTCTTGGATCTTTATAGTATGTGGCTCCAGCTGTGGCTGTTTCCATTGTTTTTTAAAACATGTTTTTGAAGGCTAGATGGCTGGCAAGGGTATAGGATTTCTAGTTAGAACAGAGAAGCAGCTTTCCCTAACTAGAGGCATGCATGGCAGAGGGCTGCCCTAGCAAGAGGGTAGCTGATTGGAAAGCTCATTAGTCTGATATTTCAGACTCAATCCCATCTCCTTGTCAGCTGTTTCAGAAAATAAACTTTTATATATTACTCAATGCCATACAAGTCAGACCAGAGCTGACAGAAGATGGCTCTGGGCCCTGTTCTAAATGTTAAGTCCCAAGAATAGATTAGGCGCATGAAGAATTGGAAGGAGCGAGAGAGACGCAATTAATTATCAAACTTTAATTGATAGACTAATCTTACAGGATAAACAATAAGACAGCTAGTCAAGATTACACATTAAAAAAAAAAAAATCCAGCAGCGCAAATCTAATAGACTAAATACGTTCATCTCCTCCCAAACAGGCATTTTGATTTAAAAACAAACAAGAACAGAGTGTACACCACAAGGAAACATAGTACTTACACATTGTCAAATACCTCTGCAGAACTCTGTAGGGAAGGTAAAGAAGGTTCTCAGACACCAAGAAAACAGAACCACCCAGCCTGGCGGGTAAATCCACCAGCTGTCCTGCTCACCAGAGGGCTCCTGGCCACTGTAACTTCAAACAGGCTTCTAGGCCTAGGAAGAAGGAAATGGGCCTGATTCTGACTGGAGGTGTCTTTATTACAAAGCCTGAAGACAAAGGGACCATCTTTTTCCAAGGGACCAGGGCTGAACAGTAACAAGGAGCAAAAGAAAGTTGGCTTCCTCGGCAGATGGAAAGAAAGCCTGACCTTGGCATTTATCTATCTATCTATCCCTTCCCTTCTTGGCTCCTGACAAAGAAAAGGGCAGGCCAACTGCAAGAGCTCACAGTGCTCCTCCAGGCACATTAAAGAGGAAAAATTCCCTTCTGGGTGAGATATGGCAACTTTTCTGAGACATGGCAATGAGCAAAGTTAATCTCTTTGGCCCTCAAAGGGAAAGCAGCAATTAAGGAGCTACTTAGGACCTTACCAGGCCCCTACTTTGTCCTCAAGATGCTATGAAAGTACATCCTTGTCCAGTCAAACTTAATTTAAGAGTCAAAGCTATCTGCAAGGCCCACCATGGATTAAAATACTTCTCACAAAAGTCCTACAACTCTTGAGTCTGAGTGCTCTGAGCTGAGGGATCCAGGCTCAGTGGCGGTTTTGTGGTCACATTTTTCTGCCTAGTCGCCTAAGGGAGGAAAAGGAAGGCATGATGTCTGTGAGGACAGCCCTGCAGAAGGGCCACCAGTACCACCTATAAACAGCACTTTGAGTGGCTACATAATGACAAGCCCAGGAGAGGCCTCGTCATGAGTAGGGCGCCTCCCTCCATCTAGCTTCATGTAATGCCACCAGAAGTCTTCTCCTGAAGAGCTCCCTGCACGCTCTCATCTGACAGTGAAGGAGGTGGACAGAAGTAGTCCTGAGGACAAAACACTGTGATGTTACCTAAAGGGAAGAGAATTTCAATTTGCTCACACAGATTGAGTCAGTATACTCCACACGGTAAGAAATCTATAAAGACCGCTCAAGGGACTGAGTGACAAAATAGCAAACACTGCTGTGACCCAGACAGACCGGAACACTTCTTCCCAGGGCTTCTGGCGCTGCCTGCCCCTGCCCTTCCGAGAGCTTCTGGCAAGGCTTTCTGTGCTGACAGGCTCAGGAGCCAGAGCTTAAGCAGATTCAGCAAGCTCTGGAAAGCAATACTCAGAACAGCTCCATACGAAAAGGTGTCATTTACATTATTTATAGAGAGTATCTCCAAGTAAGGAAAAAGCACCATTTTACTGAAAATAAAAAGGCTCACAGAGGCTTTGGTCCTCTTGAAATGACACCAGCCTGTGTGAGAAGCAGTCTGGCCCTTGGGCAGCAGGGGGATAATGGCAGGGCACGTGTACTAGGAGGGAAGGCAGGGAGCACTAGGACCTTCACAGAAAATGGGGGGCTGGCAGAAGGGGCCTCAGAGCTAAGGTGGGGACACAAAGGCCAGCTCAGAGAGACCAAAACTGGGTATGTGGCACTGTCAGACAAGTCTCAAGGACAGGAACATTGGCAAACAAATGACAGTATTCAAGCCAAGAAGATGCTCTACCTGCCACTTGGTCACTTCCTTGACAGACCTGCCAAGTGTAGGAGGAGGCTGGGACAAGGAGCAAAATGTACTTTCTCCAGGAACTGCAGGCCAACAAGAACAGAAAATCCACAATTACCACTGAGGTGCTGAAACACAAGCAGTTTCTTGGACGCTGAATTTTGCATATATTACTTATGCGCCCAAAAAGCAGAGTAGGTTTTCCTGTCCAGATGCATAACTTGGCACTGAATACATCACAAAAAGCAAGAGTCTGTCTATGTGGGCTGGATTCCCAAACTACAGCTTAGAAGGGAAGGGCATAAATATCGTCATTAACTGGCTCACAAGGAATCTTAGGCGAATACATGCGAGTACATTTCACAGGATGAGGGCGGGTAACAGCTTAGATTCCAAAGTGTGACGCTGGGAAGGTTTCTCACCAAACCTTACTATGAGAGCCTGTAACCAGTGAGAGGGGAACTGCAAAGACGGCAGCAGAGAAACAGCAAACAGCAAAAAGGGATCATCCACCAAGAGACTGCCCCTCATTTCAGTCAATCAAGGCTTACGCAGAAGACAGCAGTTCACATGTACAAAGAACATCAGGGCTAAAACCAGAAGAGCAAGCTGGTCCTAAAAGCAATTTATCCCATCTCTGTTGTTGGAATACCACTGGCCAACCTACTGGGTCAGAGGTCTTCCATGAGAAAGGCAGCATCTCTGAACCTGGGATAAAGGACACTTGAACTAAATGCATGAGCAGAAGGACCAAATGGAGAAGCATTAATTCAAACAACCACTGGACTGCTTAAGAAGTTCTAGGAAGCTTCCCAAGAAAGCAAGCATGTGATCTGAGGCCATATGGCGAACTGGCTCCTCAGAGCAGGGGGCCTTGGAGCAGCAAGTCCCAGGCTGTGGTGATAGGCAGGGCTTCAAAGCCAAGCTCAAGGAAGGCTGTCAACAACCAAACCAGCAGTGGAACTCCCCCAGAACAGGGATCCAAGGGGTAAGACATGTACACAGGAGTCAAGTGAGAGATACTCTGCTGCTCAACGAATACCCCAGAAAGGTGGGAGCCCCTACACCAAGACCACCAGCTGTTCTTTTCCCATGTGTATTCCCAAGCAGCAGCAGCAGCAGCACATGGGAGAGAGCCTGGCAAGGAGGTGAAGATGAGGTACCAAAAGAGAAACTGGCATCTTTGGGTTTAAAACAAAATCATAGGGAATTGAGAAAACATTAAAAAAAAAATCTGAATCAATGAGCACACACACAAAAAAATATGGCTTACTAACCACCCCCATTTTGCATACAATTTTAATACCAAGGAAAAAAGGAAAAAAAAAAAAAACCCAACTCATCACAATGCAGTCCAAATGTTTGCAACCAAAGACATCTGAACATTTCAGTTGAAATCACTTCTAAAAACCAAAAAAAAAAAAAGAAGAAAAGAAAAGAAAAGAGAAAAAGAGCAAAGAAAAAAGAAAACAATCAGAAAGCTTTTGATTATTCCCTCTCAGCGTTACTGGCAGATCTACTCTCAAACAGACTTAAGAGTATTCCACACATGTTCGAAACTTGGATTTATTAATTTCCACCAAACTGACTTTAAAAATGGTAAGCTTACTGCAAGAAAGGGAACCGGTGATTTTAAGTTCAAATTAAGCTAATGGTGAAAGTACATCACCTCTGGCTTCAGTCACCACATCACCTCAGATTGAATAGAGATTTTTTTTGTGTGTGAACAAAGTCCCAGAACTCTGCAATCCAGGGATGCTGCAGACCTCTCCCGGCAATGTCCTTCACTTTGGGTCAGTCTCCTGGGCCAGAGGTGAAAGTGCTTTCAAAAATACTGCCACTTGCCCAGCACAGTGTCTTTGATTGCATCCACATATTGAGTTGGAACCCAGTACACCCAGTAGTAAGAGGCTTCCGTGGGGCCCAACTGAAACGCCTGCAAGGGAAAAGGAAAAACCAAGCGATGCTTCAGAGGAGGGTGACCAAGCAGGCAGAACAACAGACGCAGGAGGGAGGGGAGCAAACTGATTAAAAAGGGAAGAAAAACCAAACTGCATATGTTTCTCCTACACTTAAAGGGGGGGGGGGGCATGAAAGTTCAGTTCAGCATAGCCACCCCTAAGGCAGTAGTTTGCAAACTTCAATGCACATCGAAAGACTTGCAAAAATAGTGTGTAGGCTCCAGCCCCTGGATTTTAGTTCTGGAGGCCTGAGGCAAAGCTCAAGAAACTTTAGCAAGCTCACGGGTAATTTCAACATTCCTGGTTCAGGGGCCATAGTTTAAGGACTGTTGCCCTAGAAAACATGTCACTCACACACAGGAAGCAGGTATGAATGTCTAAAGCACACTGTGTGAAATGTTAAAATCCTGACAATAACCTACACACCCACCAGTAAGGAAGGGTACCCATAATTCACAGTAGTGTGGCCTATTCATACAAACACTGGAGTCTTTTATTAAGATATAAGCAGATCCTTTGGATCTAGAGTTCTGACAGATCACAATGTCAAACCCAAACCATTAAGTTGGAGAAGGGTAGATACCATGATGCTATTTATGAAAACTGAAAAAAACCACAAGACAGTACGCCACCTTGTTCATGGACATATGTATAAACAAAAGCAATGATCGATGAAGAACATACATGATAGATTACAATAATGGGGAGGGGAGAGGGGAAGACAATGGGGACAACATCACTGTTGGCAAAAAAAAATTTTATTTAAAAGATTTAAAACAAGTTACAAAATATTTACAACTATCATATTTTGGTGATGGATGTATGGGTTATGGTATAAAATGTAACGTGCGTTCTTTTCTGTATCTTTGAAACATAACCCTAAAAACCAAAGAGCACTGTGAACTGGGACACACTTATCTAGTAGACAAATGGCATCTGGAAGAAGAGGGAAGTCAATCTTCCATTAGGACAAGGATAAAGTGCTATTTAATGGCATTTAAAAAAAAGTCAGAAGGGGACTGCTGAATCCACTTTTTGTCTAAAATGACTTCAGAACATTTTAACTAAATTTAAACTAAATTTTAAACCATTATTCATGAACACAAATTCCTTAAGAAATGTCTAATGTAGTCCATTCACCCTATCTGCTTCCCCATCACCAGGCTGCCTGAAAAACAGGATTTGCAAGCCCCATAGGGTCAAACTGTTCACGCAAATGTTTCAAAAAGGAGTGAAAGGGCCAGGCTAAGAGTACCAGTATCAACTGTTAAATAAGAAAAATAACTGAGCAGGCCAAACCAATCTGTCTGGCATCTTGTTTTATACATTACAAACAAGTGAGGGTGTAGAGGTGGCCCCAAAGGAAGCCTCAGTATGTTCTTGTCACCACCAGGAACAAAGTCCAAAAGCGATTGCGGTCCCATGGCCTTGGCTCTGCCACCACCTAGCTGATCTTGAGCAGGCAGGAAAGGACACATCAGCTCTGCAGCCCACTGTATGCTAAGGCCCTTTCACTGACTGCTCTAGAGCAAGGAGACTGTCCAACATTACCTCTGTGCCATGGACTTGGTAATCCTACCTACAGTTCAAATAACTAGCTACTCATGGATGTGGGGGGAAATATGGCAGCATCACTACAGGCTCGATCCTGAAAAAAACTGTCCCTGGGAAGACAACAGCAGGCAAACCCACCCTGGAACTGTTGCTAGCCCAGGGTAAGTGCCTCTTATAGCAACTTTGGAGTGCAGGCAGGTAAACTCCATTTGTAAAGTGCTCATTTTATCAGCTCACTAAACTGCCTGCTTTGTTCTGCACAAACTGATGAGCTCCATGCAGAGCAAGCATGCCCTGGGCCCCATCTTCCCAAAGGGCTCCCGGCCATGTGGGTGGCAGACCACTACCGGAGAGACTTCTTGGTATCTTCACAGCCTCATGGCTAAGGTGATGTTCTCTTTTATAAGCAAGACAAAACTTAAAATGAAAGTCCACAAGCCATTCCAATTCATTTTCCTGGCCTAAAAACAAAGTATTACAAATAAGAGGGAGACAGAATAGATTTCTAAAAAGGACAAGAGAAAACATACCCTCCTTTGGACTGCTGAGAGACTGAAAAAAGCAAAGCAAAACAAAACAGAACAAAAAAAACCACAACTGGAAATAAGGTCATGGACACAACTCTAAGTAGACAAGAAAACAAGGATCTCCACAGTCTTCTGAAAATTGTTTTCTTTTCAATTAGCAATGCCCTGTTAAAAATCCACTCCCTTCAAGATGAAGCAGAAGCAGGTGGCCAGGCAGGCTGAAGCTACTCACCATCATGTGGTAGTCTTCATGTCCTTCAATAGGTTCACTGACCACGTTTTTAATGGAGCCCATGGGCAGTTTCTCAGTCCGCTCTAGGTTGAAAGAATGACAGCAGTTACTCAAAGGTCTACCTGTCCCAACTCCTCCTTGATCACAGCAATTCCTCCCATACCAGGGCTGGCTGGATGTGATAACTCAGGTGGGAGGTACCACACCCTCTGGGGATGAGGGATGGCATCTTCTGACCAATGCACCTACAGCCTAGTAGGGAGCTGGGAAATCTGGAGCACCAAATGGAAAACAGGGTTTGGTGATGGTAGAGTAAAAGTCCCAGGACACATTTACCCATCTTGTTATTAGTTTTAAAGTCTGATGATTAAAAAACACCTAAAAACTCCTCTCTGTTTTCATAACCCAAACCCAGAATCAGCTACCGTTTTGAACACCTAAGAAAGGCAAAGTCAAGAGGCCCACAACAAAGAAGCAACAGGAGGAGAAGTATGCGAAGCTTCCAAGGCTACTGCCTGTGCCCAAACTTACCAAACCCTCTATAAACAGAACTGCTTGTGGTGGTCTCTCAAAACATTTACGCCATCACCTATTAACACTGGAGACATCAATGATCACACAGGGCAGAGAACATTTTACAAGTTTAAGGATGGCAGGAAAGAGGAGGCAGCCATGAAACAGGCCTTCAGTGAGATGAGTCACCTGCAGCAGACAAGTGTAATAGTGTGGAGGCACGGGAATCTGTGCCACAGGAAATAACCCAGGAAGCACCAGATACCTGAAGTACAGGCAGGCATTGTCATAAAACTGTTAAATCAAGGTGGAAAAAGACTCCTTATAGCCTTTGCAGAAAGAAAGATCTAGAAAGGCAGATAAGTAAACAACTAAGTTACCAAATGGAACTAGAAATTTAAAGAATCCTGGGCTCTGGTCTTCCCAGTGACATCCAAGTATTGTATTTCCATAGGCCTTGACTTCAGAAAACTTGGAATGGGGAAAAGGGGCCTGAATATGTCTACTTTGTAATTCTAAAACAGCAGCCACACACAGACAAGACCAGCAGCATCCTTAAAATTAAGACTTTCAAAATACTTTTCACCTTGAAATGTCTAGAGATTTCATACAATCAGAGATTTCTGACTTTTCCTCCAATTCCAAAGACTGGAAAACCCAAACAGCACACAGCAGATAATGGCAATCAATTAACCTTTGACTGTCCTACAAGCAGGGTGGGGCAGCTGACTACAAGCCTAGCATGCTCTCCTGGGCACCTCCATAGTCTCACCCTGCTTCTTCCTACACAGGCAATAGAATGTTGTGTGTGGCAGTCTTGAGGGTCCCTTACTCAGCAAAGTACCCATGGAGAGGCCAATTAGCTGCTGGGACAGTCACTTCATAGCAGCTTTTTGCTGAAGTGAAGACAAGCCAATGGCTTTTAGCCAATTCCCAGAACAAGCTGTGCTTCTCCAAGTCCTTTTGATGCTAGATGACAGGCCTCCTGGGCACACAAGAACACTTACCCACCCCTTGGGCTACTAGAGACATTGATAAGGAAGGGTTTAGCTCAGAATGAAGAGCTCGGCCTTATCAACCATGGAAGGTACAAGCTCATGGCAATGCAGTAATGGAAGGAGTTCTCAAACAGCTCAAATCTCAGTGCATCAGGATACTTCTAGAGCTCTGCCCTCACACTAAAACAGGAAACTAGCTGCTTTCAGAAGCTTAAATAAAATCTTTAAGCCAGGCATGATAGTTCATGCCTAAATCCAGTACTCAAGAGGCTGGAGCAGGAGAATCAACAAAAGTCTGAGGCCAGGCTAGGTTATAGTTTCCTCAAAAACACCAAACAACATATACAACTTCATGGGAAAAAATTATTCCAAGGATCCATTAAGCACTGGGCTTGAGCCCTACCTAAACCCCTTGCCTGCACCTACGCTCCTGGACATGATGGCCTTCCTAGACCAGCCTGGGCAACTGCTCTCAATCTGGGCTGCCAGCAAGCAGAGACGCCCAGCTACAGAAGAGAGCCATGTGCATTAGCAAGGACACGCAATAAATAAGATGAAGCAAGATCACCAAGAAAGCCCACAGGCAGGGCAGCTAATCACTGGCAAAGGAGATGATATGACAGGCTCTCTAGAACAGAATGTTCAAGCAAAGCCTTCAAAGGCCATTGGAACACTAGAGAAACCTTTTAAAACATAGAAAATTTGGTCTGATCATGCAGTTAAGAGTTGATTATAAAATGAACAACATAGCCATCACAAAATGACAAAACTCAAGCCCTTTCAACACTTCAACCTATTCATTTTTAAGAATCCCTAGGGTTGAAACAATGATCTGTATTCTAGATTCCTGTTTTAGATAATAAAAATCATACTACACTCCCCACCAACCTGCCCTTGGTTCCATTTTCTGTAACCTTCCCTTGGAAACAACAAGTAAGTCTCTCATGATGGGACCTCTATTCTCCTCTTTGGCATTTACCTCGAACACTGAACACCTACAGTGCTGGCCAGAAACAGGTGAATTAGGCATGTTCGGGTCCCTCCAGGAATCTAACAGGGACAGACAAGTCGGAGAGTAATGAGTGCTCTGGAGACATCAACAGAGTGCTCAAGGAGCAGAAGCAACTCAAAAGAAACAGAAGTTCAAGTGGAAGGTTAGGGAGATGTAAGGAAGGCTTCATTAGGAAAGCACATCTTGGGGGTAGGGTCTTGGAAGAAAGACTATTTATTAATCCCAAGGACTGAGAAGACATTCCAGGGTAGGGCCCAGCAAAGACAAGAGCTGTGAAAAATATGAGCTGGGAAATTCAAAAATGTGCCTCATGTACATGAGGGCTGACAGAGCAGGCCAAGGATTTAAAATAGGAGTATGATTAAACATCCAAACCTGGCCTTTAAGAACTAAAGGTTTACAGACCTATGAACCAGACAAAAAAAAAAAAAAAAAAACAAAAAAAAAAACAGTACAGCAATGAGGACCAAAACAAAGAAGGGGTCAGGTAAACAGAAACTTGCTCCTGATGCAACTTTTAAAAAGATGCTAGTAGCCTTTACCAGTACTGAAGAATGGCAGAGACAGGGACACAGAGCAATTCTGGAGTGTTACCAACAAGATTTGATAACTAGCCAAGAGTGACAGTGCAAGCTTTTAATCCCAGTACTCAGGAGGCAGAAGCAGGTAGATCTGAGTTTGAGGTTAATCTGGTCTACAGAGCAAGTTCCAGGACAGCCAGGGTTACATAGAGAAGCCCTTTGTCAAAAATAAATAGATAAATAAATAAGCAAGCAAACAAACAAAATTAGGTAACCATCAGGGGAAGGTGGAGTGGGGATGACCATAGATACTCCCCAGAAACAGCAAGGCTGAACCAGATACTGTGTGCAGGCAGGGTGTTGTTGACAAGAGATGAGGATGTATATAAAGGGCAAGCATCAGGCAAAGAGGAAATTCTAGGTGGCAATTAGGGAACCTTCACTTCTGGAGTCAAACTGACCAACAGAGAAGGGCCACACAGGCACCATAAGCCAAGCTAACTAAACATTAGACAGGGCCATGGGGACTGTGTTGCATATTACTGCTTAGTCACAGCTCCTCAATGCTTCATGAAGAGTGCAGGCTCCAGTGGGCAGATCTTCTGACAGTTTCTAAGAGAAGCTCCCCATTCATTTCAGGGAAATCTCATTTGTACAACTACGCATATTCCCATAAAACCCTTACCTAAGGACCAGACTTTGGTCATATGCTTGGGATCTCTTGGTTTGTATGTTAACTTAAGGGCCAAGATTTGAAGGATGGTCTGAGATCAGACTGAAAAGAAAGAGGGGGATGGGGCCAACCAAGAGGCAAGCATGTAAAGACACAGTCAAAAGCTAGGAAGACACAAAGCATGGGGAAGAGGGGGGCTCCAAATGAAAGGCAGAATCGCAGTCAGGAGCCAGTGCTGTTGGGCGCTAGAGGCAGGCAGGGTTCCGGGATGCCAAGGAGGCTGAGAGAACTGGAGTACCTTTAGTGCCGATCCACAGCTGGTCTTGCTCTAGCTTAAAGGTGAGTCTCACTTTCCCTCCAGACTTATTATACATGCCAGACAAGGGTACCGTTGGCAGGCGCTCCTGGAGGTACAAGAGCACAGTGAGAAAGGAAGGGACACTAGGGCAGAGAGGGAGGTGAGACAGAACTTGAGGCCATGATTACAGGAATCTTAGACTGTGGAACCAGCTTCTTTTAAGGGCTCAAAAAGCAGGCCAGCTTACCTGGGCACCCTTAACAGATGGCATCACATCTTCAGGTTTTCCTTTGTCCAGCACTTTCCTGTGTTGCTACAATATAAGCCAGAGCAAAGAGGAAAATGAGACAGCCTACTACATGTGAGCCAGGTTTCTATCGTTTGGATAGACAGGATGAAGCAGTCTCAATGTCTGAAAGTTTTTAGTATCAACAAACTACAGATCCCATGACACTGCAGAGCAAACGTGTTCAAGGGAGTTTATGTTGATAATGAAATGTTCCTTTACCTGTGCTAGCCAGTGACGTCTCAACTTTATTTAGGCTTAACTATCCATGTGCAGCCACCATATTAGATACAGAAGTTCCACACACTAAGTAGGAGTTCAAAGGTTCTTAAGTCAAATGTTTTACTCCCATCTCTCCAGTGAAAAAACTAACCATTAAGTTAACAGATAGGAAAAGAGAGCAACATCTGTGTTTTTCAATTCCAAAGAAACTACGAATTGCCTATATAGATATAAATGCCAAGCAGGGTCATTTCTCCATTATTATGGAGAGCCAGACTATGGCAGAAGTCTTTCTCTGCCCCACCCTCAACCCAGCCACAAAGAATACCCAAGGAGCCATATTTTTAAAACAGAAATGCTGACTCCCCCATGCCTTACCACTAAGAAGCCTCCAAGCCCACTCCTCCTGCCTTCTACCTCAGGACTCAAGAGTTCTAAAGCTCACGGTCCCTAAATGCCTTCATCTCATCTCCTTTACATCTATGGCTTTATAGGTATAGTAGCTGTTTGGTAAAGCTGGAACTATAGGCCAATAAATGGGCCAAGGTTAAAACTTAAGTCAAATGCAAGCACTAACAGGCAATGAGCCAACCCAAACCTTCACTGGCATAGCAGAACACCATGGTAGGGATTACTAGCAAAGGGCTGCTGCTGATAGCAGCCTCAGATTCTGAAACACACTGATCAAAAGCCTAATGAGGGAGTGGAGCCTCATTGGGTCATGCTATGCCTCATAACCAGTGGCATCACCAAAGCAAAGCACCAAAGAATGGCAGTATATTTGAGTCATGCCTTATAAGTACCTTTGGGAGAATTGTCCCTGCACAGTGGTGAACAGTTCTAAGCATGTTAAGCTACCATTAGTAACCCAAAACCTGTATTTACAAGGCAGGTTACACACTAAGAATGTGACAGGAGAAAATACTCACATTTCCTTCATAAATGTGGCAGGGGAAGACAGAAAATACCAATGACCCCAACGGATTACAGAAAATTAGGACCCCATATTTAGGAATGAAAATGGCTCATACAATATTTATTTTTAGATGATAATTCAACTTTACAATTCTTATCTAAAACTCTATAGAGGTGCTGCTCTACGGCAGAGCATGTGTTATCTACTGACAAGGCCCCAGGTTCAATCCCCAACACCAAATACAACACAAAACAAATACCCTATAGAAAGATGTTTTGAACTTCAGAGTACATAATATTCTCTATGGTGTCTGGAGTAGCAACTTGTCACCAAACAATATTTCTTTCAAACACATTAGTATTTCCATCAAAAAAAAAAAAAAAAATGTTAAGAGGGGCTAGAAAGACATGGCTCAGTGGTTAAGAGCATGGGCTGCACTTCCAGAGGTCCTGAGTTCAATTCCTAGCAACCACATGGTGGCTCACAACCGTCTATAATGGATCCAACGCCCTCCTCTGGCGAGCAGAGGAACATGCAGACAGAGTACTCATATACATACATACGTACATCTTTTTAAAAATGTTTTTCAAAAATTTGTAACTGTCCCCACAATTCTGTTCAATTTTGCTGCCAGATGTTTAAAAATACTTCTTTTTGGTTACAAAGTAAACATGGATTATAGATGTCTAACATAAAACCATATTTCTCCCATGATTGGAACTATGCCTTTAGTGTCTACTGGCCCTATATCTAATGTTGGTTCAAGTCAGATCTACTCTGGTCAGGACACAGATTAAATTAAAAATACATGGTAAGAGACTGAGGGATAGCTCAGTATAGAGTTCTTGCCTACTACCATGCATAAAACTCTAGGTTCAGTCCTTTGCATCATGGGCAAACAAACACATACCTATAAACATGATGGCACATGCCCACAAACTCAGAACTAGGGAGACAGAGACAAGAGGATTGTACAAAGTCCAGGCCAGCCTAGTATCCAGATCAAGCTTCAGGCCAGTCTAAAGAGTGAAACCCTGTCTCAAAAAAACAAAAAGCACAAAACCGAGCAAGAGAGATAATATAAAAACTCAGGCTATATCATGGAGAAAGGTCACATAAACACAAAACAAAGAAGTGTCAATATCTTCTTATTCAGTTTGGTTTGGGTTCCTGAAATGGTCAGTTTTAGGGGAACCTCTGAAAACTGTTGACTTCCATACCTATCCAGAATTGGGTTTTTGAACTTGAGAAGACACACACACACACCTCGAATGTGAGCAGTTGTAAGGAATAAGGTTAATAAGTGTTAATTCTAACACTGATCATCTCCTCTGGCACTAAATAGAAGAAACCCATGTCTGACTCCATTTGCTAACTAGCTGAAGTCTCCCTTACAAAGGCCTTATCCTAAAGCAGGAAGACTAAGGCACACTGACCCGCCAGATGACAAAGTTGCATATTTCAGGTAGCTGTCAACTCCTCTGCTGCACCCAACTGCTCCATAAATTTCCATCATGGGCCCTGTCCAAAAAGGAGCTTATTCTAGGGAGAATGTAACCAGCCTCCAATTTCCCAGGACCAACAAGCAAGTACACAATGGACTCACCTTCTGCCTACAGAGGGGCTCCTTCTTGTTTTCTTCAGCCTTTGCATCCTGCTGGGCAGCATCTTTGGGGGTGTTTACTGCTAAAACATCATTTATAGTAGAGCCAACCACCATGATCTTGGCTCCACTGGTCACTTTTATTTCTCTCAACGTTTTATCTTCAGGAACAAGTCCCTTATACATGACCTTCTGCATGGCAGGTGGGAGACCTTGACAAAAAGTGGAAGGCAGTGAAAGGAACAAGCAGGAAATCTATGGACCACCATCCTTCTCTAACAAAACAGGAAATGAATACTGGCTCCACTGGCTATCAGCTTTGTGAACTCGGGGGAATTCGGATCATCAGACCTATTTGATTCGTAAGACTTGGTCCTTCTAATAGACTTAGGGTATTTAGAATTGTTCAATGTGTCTTAGCTATCGTTCTTTCCAAGTTGTTCTTCAACCTTGTTCTCATTTAAATACTGAGAATGCCCAAGAGTCAGAGATACAGAAGTCAATATTTTCTATGGCACTTACAGGCTACACGGGAAAAGCTTAAGAAAGAAATCATTTTAAGTAGCAAACCAGTATAAATAAAAAGACCAACTATGAATAATTGTGAAGGGCCACCATGACTGTCAATAATAATGTTTCATGAACTTCCCTTACGAAACTTACCTACCTACTAAAAATAAATCCTGGCTACATCCTAGACTCACAGAGAATCTCCACAGTTAACGCCCAGGAACTGTACATTTAGTGAATGTCATGGGAGATTTTCACTAGCTTTGGTAGTTCAACATTAGAAGGCTGAGCCTAATCAGTTTCAGGTTTGCATCTCAGCTCCACCACTTGGTAGCTCCATACCATCATGGGTCCAATTTTCCCTCTCAGGTTAATAATGCACATGCAAATACTGACTTCAGAAAACTGCAGTGGATAGGGAGAGTCCATGCAAGGAAAACACAAGCAGTTCTAGCACGACGTAAGCAACATCAACTAGAAGGTGGGGGGGGTGGGGAGGTGGAGGCAGTTGGCTGTCAGCTCCTAGAATACCTGTAATGGAGTGAATCTTCTGCTTTAGCTCGGAACCCGTGCTGTCCAAAGGGACCTTCACGTCGTGCTTAGTCTTGTTCCAAATTATCTTCAGATCCACCAGTTCCCTGCTCGCACCGCCGCCCGCGTCCTCGCCATTGCTGACCGAGGCCTGAGCCACAGGGTCCCCAGGGGGCTGGGCCGGGGCCGGCAGCAGGCTGCCTCGCGCGTCGCAGGAGTCCTCGGCCGCCGCCCCCACCGCTGCTTCGTCCTCTACGCAGTTGAGGGGCCGTGCGGGCGCCTCGGTGGTCACAGCCTCGGCCTCCGTGTCCATGCCTGCAAAGGGGTTAGGGGTGGGCGCTCGCCGCGGGCCCGGCCTGCGACGAGAATAGGCCCGGGCGCCACCGCACGGCGGCTGCTGCGCCACCTCCTCCCTCTAGGGCCAGTCCCCGTCCCCCGACCCCCGCAGCGCCCGCAGCTCTTCAGCCACCTACCGACCGCCTTCCCCTCCGCACTCACCATCCGGGGCTCCGGCCGCCGCCATGATGATTGTGTACAACACCCACCGCGCCCGCAGGGGCCGCCGGGAAGAAGCGAGCTGGCTGAGATTGGCCCCCGCAACAGCCCCTAATTTCACACAGCCTGGCCGGAAACAGGTGGAGGTTTCTATGGAGACCCGCCTCCTCCGCTTCCCGGGCCGGCCCCTGCCACGCTTTAGCATTCCCGCAGCCGAGGGGGGCGGGTCTGGGAAATGGCCCGCTCCCTGCACGCTGTCCCCTAGCGGCAGTGCACTGTCCCAGCGGCCCAGGGGGGAGTGAGCGGCACAGATAGGCAGCCTGCGCCTTTAAGAGGCGGGGCCGCTCTCGCGGTGGCGGAAGTTGATTGGTCGGAATGAGTCTCCCCCGCCGCGCGGAAGTGACGCGCGAAGAAGCCCACGTGTGTGTTTCTATTTCACATGGCGGCGCTCCTCGAGAGGCTTCTGCGGGCCGGGCCTCGCGCGGTGGCCCTAGGCCACCAAGTGGGGCGGCAGGAGGCCAGTCTGGGCCCAGATCCCGGGGTCACGGTGCGAGTCCGCTTCGCTCCCAGCCCCACAGGTAATCCTGGTGGACGTGACGCGCGCGCCGCATCCCACTGTCCCGTCCCCGCCCCCCCGAACGTTCCAGAAACAGTCCCTTCCGGTGTCAGCGCGACCCCATTTTACAGAGACGGAAATGGAGGACTTAAGACCTGAAGTGATTCAGGTTCTTGGAAGTTGCTTTGTTGTATTGTCTCTGTTCTTCTTTCATGTAGCGTGTAGTGCGTATAAATTGTATCAAGTCGTATGCACTAGAGTGCAGTGGTCATTGAAAAGTTAGGGTTCCTGCTTTGAAGAAATCGGCATTGTAGTGGCCACGTCAAACACTTATAAGAGTAATTTAGAGTTATATTTGTCATTTTAGAAATGAAGCAGGATAGGATACCCTAGAAGGCATTGCTGAGGAGTTAACGTTTGAGTTGAGAACCAAATGTTAAGGAGACCTGCTTGACACCTAACAGGAAATGGCACAATGGCCCGGATTTATTGTTGCTGAAAGTCTAGCAAGCCAAAGGAAAAGAGGCCCAGTATATGCCCTGTTAGAAATACTGCCAGACAGCTTCTTGGTGGTGGGGCTCATGCCTTTAATCCCAGCGCTAGGGAGGAGAGACAGGCGAATCTCCAGGCCAGCCTGGTTGGTCTACAGAGAGAGTTCCAGGACAGCCAAAGCTGCACAGAGAAACTGTCTCGAAAAACCAAAAAGAAAGAAATACTGTCATCACCTACCCTGCTCACCACAAGTTCCCAGCCTTCCTTTAGCTCAAGTCACCTTCGGCCTTCTGGACACTGAGCAACCGTTCATTCCAGGTCCAAGGTCAGCAGAAAAAGATCATTGTGACAGTCCCAGCTGCACAGGAATGACACATTACTTCTGGGCAGGCAATATAAATCGTGGAACTTTTTAAATCCTATGTGGTGGAAACCCTGGTTCCTAATTACCAGTTGTGATTCTGTATTTAAGACTAATACAAATGAAACTACTAGGGGAAAAAAATGAGTATCTGGAAAACATACAAAACAAAAGCTTCTTTTTGTTAGTCTCAGTGGACATCAGATGGCTCTAAGTTCCCAAGCCTCAGCTCTCTGTTTCTGTACTTACCTGTTGTGAACATGCACTGGGAGGCTCACCTTGTTTGAAGAAGCACTTATGTAGGGCACCGAGGCCTGGCATTTTCTGCTTTTGTCCATTCCTAGATGTGTCATTTTGGCAACGTTATCTGCTCTGTTTATGTCCTACTTTTGCTATTTGTCAAGCAGGGCTAATAATAGTGTCTGTCTGATGGTTTTGAGCCAGTGCGGCTGAGCCGCTCAGCAGGATCTGCTATGTGCAGTAGCCTTTACTGCAGTTATCGTTTTTCATTGCTTTGCTCACTGGCAAGAAAAGCCCAATGGGAAGGAGTTGTCAATCAGTGTAGATCACTGTGATGGCTAAAATTAATTGAAGGTTTAAATTTTGGTTTTTTTTTTGTTTTGGTTTGTTTTCCTTTGGCAACAGTTTACTGTATCACCCTGATTGGCCTGAAACTCACTATAAAGACCATACTGTCATTGAACTTGTACATTCTTCCTGTCTCTGCCTTCCAGATACTGGAGTTACAGATGTGAGTCACAAGATCTGTCTTAAAGTTCTGCTTTGGTCAACATTTAGGTATCATAGCAACCTCATGGTAAAGAAGGATCCAGGTGTTTTTGTTTTGTTGAGACAGGACCTTACTGTATCCCTGGCTGGCCTGGAACTTGCTGCGTAGAACAGGCTGTTAGCTCAGACTCACACAGATCACCTTCAGAGTGGTAATTAAAGGCTCATGCCACCAGAATCAGCTTTTTTTTTTTTTAAGCCTACTAACATCAATAAATTAAAACTTGTGAAAGCTAAATGAATTCCCAACAGTTAGCAAATTCTTAATGCTGGATGGAGAATTCTTTTTTAAATTTCATGTATGGTGTATGTTTTCATGTAGGTAAGAAAGAGTTGCTGAACCTGGCGCTCATTGATTCCCCTACACTGGCTGGCCAGTGAGCTATAGGGATCTGCTTGTTTGCCCTCTGCCAGCACTAGACTTAACAGCTGGATGTTTGGCTTTTATGTGGGTGCTTGGGACCCAAACTCCGGTTATCATGCTTGTGCAGCAGGTACTTTATTGGCTTGAGCCATTTATCCAGCCCCTGGATGTAGAATCCAGCTATATATGATGTGAAGGGTGTTATTTTCAATTTCTGGTCTCTTCTGTCTTGAAATTCCTGAGGCTCAGTTCCACTGAGAACTACTTGTTTTGTGGTTTTGAAATAATTTGCTGAAGGTCTCACATAGCATCAGTGTTAAGCCAGGTCTGCCCAGTACCCAGAAGAACATTTCTTGTCCCATGCTGCCTTAGGTACCTGGAAATACAGATGAGGTCATTATAAATGTAAATGGCCTGACTGTGGAGATCCAGGGCCTTGGGCTGGACCAAAAAAAGTAGAGGAAAGGGGAAATGACAGACCTGGGAAATTTTAAGGTTTTCAGTCAGTAGTAATAGTTTTGGAGTTTAAACCCCAGCGAAGGGAAACCAAATGTTACTTTTAATTATAATTACTTACAACTAGCACTTATGGTGACAAATCTCAAGTAGTTTTAAAACTCCAAATTCTGCCGGGCGGTGGTGGTGCACGCCTTTAATCCCAGCACTCGGGAAGCAGAGGCAGGTGGATCTCTGTGAGTTCGAGGCCAGCCTGGACTACCAAGTGAGTCCCAGGAAAGGCGCAAAGCTACACAGAGAAATCCTGTCTCGAAAAACCAAATAAATAAATAAATAAAACTCCAAATTGCATGATGTGGCTAAGTATCATATGTAGAGTATATATGAAAAATGTGATTTTTTAATAGGATTTAGATGTGTTATTAACATGTAATTAGCCACCACCACCCCACCCCACCCCACCCCCGAATATATCAGTAGATTTATGTAATGTAAATGCTAGTATGATCTGGCCTCTATGAATAATTTTCAGACAGAAATTTTCAAACAGAGAATGAATGCTATTTCTCCTTCTGGTGAAACTTGGCCTTGAGACAAATGTCAAAGTTGAGTGGAGCATTTTTATGTGATGACAAGCTCCTAGACCTGACACCTGGGTGTCCCTTCCATTCCCAAGATGAAGGACTGAATGGAGTCAGCCACCCTGTCCTTACCTTTTCTTTTTTGTTGTTTTTGAGGTTTATTTATTTTATGTTATGTTTATGAGTCATTTGTCTGCATGTGTGTATGTGCACCACATCTATGTGTGGTACCTGCTGAGGTCAGAAAATGGTGTTGGAGCTGCTGGGATGGGAGTTACAAATAGTTATAAGCCACCATGTGGATGCTGGGTACTAAACATGGGTCCTCTGGGAGAGCATCCAGGGCTTGTAACCACTGGGCCATCTCTTCATCCCTACTGTGTCCTTTTCAGTGACAGTCTTGTCTGGGTGTCCACCAAAGAAATGGAACAGTCACGCCATTTCTTGGTCTTAAACTTGTTTGGAACATTCTTTGCACTTCAGCTGGCAGCTTTTCCCCTGTCCTCTTAGACCTGTTCTCTTCTACCAGGCTTCTTACACCTGGGTGGCCTCCGTACAGCCCTCTACAACTACATCTTTGCCAAGAAGCACCAGGGGAGCTTCATTCTGAGGCTGGAGGACACTGATCAGAGCCGACTGGTACCAAGGGCAGCAGAGAACATTGAGGACATGCTGGAGTGGGCAGGTAAGGCTGGCAAAGAAAGAGTCTCTGAGGAGGAACAGGAGACAGAAGGAGGCTGTGGATCTTCTCTGGGTTCAAGGTGGAGAACGAGAATTCCTGGGGAAATAGATAAATCTGCTCAGTCTGGGTTGGCAGGTACTCCCTGTAAAAAGGACAAGGCTTCCTGAAGCCAAGCTCTAAGACTGTTGTGGAATACCTGCTCTTATCTCAGTAGCTTAAGTCCATTTTCTGAGAGGGCAGGGCAGGAAACAGGCTCATGGGAAATGAATGATGAGGCCTGTAGTGAACGTGAAGAAGTGGGGTATCCTGCAAAGGAGGCAGTGCCTATGAGTACCAGCTCCTGCTCCCCTGAGAATGTGACCTCAAATTGTCCAGCTTTATAGTTCCAAGAAAAACCAGAAAGCCAAAATATGTAGTATGTATGTATTGATATAGGGCCCCTCTATGTGGTCTTGGATGTCCTGGAACTCACTGTGTAGACCAGGCTGACCTCTGCCTCCTGAATGCTAGGATTAAAGTTGACTTGTGCCACCATGCCAGCTGAACACCCCCTGCTTTATTTTTTTTTTTTAGGTGTCTTCTTTGTCTTCTCCCTAACTTTTTTATCTTAATTTTTGTTCTCATTTATTTGTGTGTGTGCACTTGTGTGGCCATCAGAGGACAACGTGCAGGAGTTGGTTCTCTCCTACAGTGTGGGTTCTAGGGCTTGAACTCCAATTATTAGGCTTTGTCACAAGAGTCTTGACCCCTGAGCCACTTCAATGACTGATCTTTTTTTTTTAAGTGAACACTGTCCATTGTTAAACCTAGGCTTGAATTTATTTATTTTATTTTTAAACCTCATCGTTGTGAGCCACACAAAATGAGTGTAGTCTTAGAAGTTGATCTTCTTGTGTGTAATTTAATTCTCAGTATAACTGGGCTTGTTGAAAAGAAAGAGTGTGTTTGAGTTTCCTGGATCAACCTGAACTCCTGTGGGCTCCTACTAAAGGCAGGCACTAGAGAACGTTAACACCTTAAGGAAAAATACCAAGACTACTTGAAGACATATACTCTCACCTTGGATAATTATTCACTAGGCTCTAAGTTCCTAAGTAGCAGAAACCCATTTATTTCTAGCTTTTATTAGTGAAATTTTAGTATATATGTATTTAGTTGAGGTTCATTGAATAAAGGAATGTAATTATTATCACTTTGTTCCGGCTGCTTGCCTCAGCCTTGAAAATGCTAGGATTGTAAATATTAGCACTACACCCACCCAGAATATTTTTTAAAACAGTTTGGGGCTCCAACCCAGGGCCTGTGCATATTAAGCAAGTGCTCTACCACTGAGCTGTGTCCTGGCCCTGTAATTCATCGTTAACCTGATATTAAGTTGAGATAAGAATTATAGAGAGGGGCTGGAGAGATGACTCAACCGTCTGTAGTAAGATCTGTGCCCTCTTCTGGTTGGCAGGCATACATGCAAGAAGAACACTAGATACATAATAAATAAATAAATAAATCTTTTTTTAAAAAAAGGAATTATAGAGAAAGGACTGGAGAGATGATTCGTTGGGTAAAGTGCTTGCTGTGTGCGGGTGTGAGGACTTGAGATCAGATCCCCTGGGACGAACTCTAGGTTCAGTGAGAGGGGCAGAAAGAGATATCTCAGTGGTTCAGAGCACTTACTGGTCTAGGTTCCAATACTCTATGGGTACTATATGAACATGGTACACATACGTGCATGCAGACAAAACACCCATATACACAGGAATAGATTATTTAAAAATCTTACAAAATGAAGTAGAAAGCCCTTGAGGAAGACACCCAACATTGACCTCTTTGACCTCTACATGGACATGTGCACCTGCAAAGTAACAGAGAAAGAGTAACAGGTTAGAAAACTGAGAAAGGGTATTCTTCTTGATGTGGTCGTTCTCTGGTACAGAATCTTGAATGAAGTAAGGGGCTAATTCTGGCTATGTAGAGTAGATGGAATCAGATGCAGACGTTCTGTGGAAGAGAAGTAGTGTTGGGTGAGGAATGACAAGGAGGCCGGTGTGGCCCAAAGACTGCAAGAAAGCAAAGGGACTGGAGTAGGAGGACCGCAAATCCACTCAGTAAAGTGCAGGCCCAGGTGAGAGCTTCAAGTGGATGGGACTCTTGCTGCACCAGGTACTGTGTAAGGCTCATGCTGAGATGAGCAAAACTGCTGCTCCTGCCCTCATTGAACATCACTGCCACACTGTTGTGTAAACAGGACCTGCTGCGCTCGGCATGGTGTCTTATCACAGCAATAGAACAGTTACTAAGACAACATCTATTGCTCACACAGATGACCTTGGTTAGCAAAGTGGGTCACAAAATAAACCAAGTCCTAAATCTGGGAAAGGGACTGGTGAGAATTGAATGAAAAAAAAGAAGAAGAAGGTATGGTGGAGGAAAAAGCTTATTGTAGATAAAAGGGAGACATAGTCAGAGGCAGGGACATCTGGGAGAGTCCAGAGTGGATGTGACCCTGAGCCATGGGGGGTGGGGGGAGATGACAGCATGGGGGGATGACCAGGTGCAGCAGCCAGGAGGCCCAAAAAGACCAGGAAACTGAAATGTCTGAATTATATAGGGAAGGGCAGCCCAGCCCCTGTGCTGGAGAAGTTCAGGCTAGGGAGTGGGATATGCCAGCCAAGAGGGCCCTGTAACTGGCAGGGACTGAAGGATGCAGGGAGAACCTGGCTGCCAGGTCTGATTTGATAGTTAAGTAGGCACCTCAGCCTTTGTCCCAGGTTTGAAACCTAATAGTGTTGAGGAGATGTTAATAGGAATGGGAGGGAAATAAGAGTGAAGGGAAGTCTAATAAAAATATACTATATACATGTGTGCAAATGTCTTAAGAATGAAGTTAATGAAGAAGACGGAGATCTTTTTAAAAAAATAATAAATTTTGATATGGAAATGATCCCTAATGGAATTTACCTGCATGAGTTTATGTGTACCACATGTGTGCAGGATCCTGTGGAGGCCAGAAGAAGGTATCGGATCCCCTGGAACCGGAGTTACAGGTACTTGTGAGCCTCCATGTGGGAGCTGGCAACCAAACCTATGTCCTCTGCAAGAGCAGTCAATACTCTTAACTACTGAGCCATCTCTCCAAGCCCCATATGTATGTGGTTTTCATTTTTGTTTTGAGACAGGATTTTGCTATATAGCACAGGCTAGACTTGAACTTTGGCAGTCTTCTTATTTCAGCCTCCCAAATTAGAGAATTACCAGTATGAGATAACCATGCCTACCACCCTATCTTCTTTTTTATCAAGTGAAGAAGTGAAGGTGCTGTGAGAGAGGTAGCTAAGTTATGCTAATAATAATTATAGCCAGAATGTATTGTGGATTTAGCAAGTGCCAGGTGATATCTGGCTCTTAATCTTATTTTGGCCTCTTATGACCCTTATGAGACACTTAATATTTGCATCTTGTTTTACAAATGAAGAGTTGGAAGCATTCAAAGTAGATTTGCCCAAAATCTCAGAGCTGGCCACTGGGTTTGAACCCAGTTCCATCTGCCTGGAGTGTGTGTGCTGGCATTAAAGGTCACAAGGTGATCTATGGTCTTTCTTATCCTACTTTACTAGAAGCTCCTAGAGGACAGAAGCCCCCTTCTGCAGGTCTTGCATCTCCCCTGCTCTCTACTGGAAGTGTTGATATTTGTCTCTCCCACCTGAGTCAGGAAGCTGGATATTAGGTTTGGAGTCTAGCCTGTAAGTGTTTGGGTGTAATCTGAAGCTTTATTCAGACTGTCTTACATACAAGTCTTCAGGCTCAATACTCTGTAAGCATATAAACACCAATGCGTTTGTTCCCACAGTCATTCTGCACAAAAGGCTGTTAGCTTCATTTTCCAGGAGAAAACTAAGGCTTAGAAAGGATGAGTTATGCAAAGTTAAGAATGTGGGCTTTGGACCTCTAACCTGGGTTTAGAGCTGGAGGTAACCATATGCCTTGGTTTTTCCATCCAGATTGTAATTGTATCAACACTTATTTGGAAGAAAAACTTAAAGGTTTGGGGGAGGTTGCAAAACAAACATCAAAGCAGACTGAAGAGTGAATGGCACCTTAGTATTTACACATTGTCATCCTTTGTGATCTCTGTCCTGGCCAGTGAGTAGCAACAGCCAGGAATCCAACCAGGACAGGCTGGAACCTAGCCTTACTGCCTGCTCTTGAGTCTATGGCTGCAGGCCTCGGTTGGTTTCTCTCTTACCTGGGAAAAGATGAGTGGAAAGGATACACAGTAGGCAGACCACACATATCCCTGTTCCTCCCCCTTCACTAGACTACATGACCTTTAGCCCCTAGTCTCGGAAATTGTAGTAGTACTGCCCTCATGGATTATCATAAGGCTTAAAAATTCAATGTGTGTCCTGGCATGGGGGCACATGCTTTTAATCCCAGCACTCCAAAAGCAGAGGCAGGCAGAAATCTGTGAGCTTGAGGCCAGCCTGGTCTACAAAGCGAGTTCCAGGACAGCCAGGGCTACACACAGAGAAACCCTGTCTTGAAAAAACAAAACAAAACAAAAAGTTCAATGTGTATGAAAAAGCACCCAGATGAATACTTAGGGGGGAAAAAAAGCAGTTTGCATTTCTGGTGTTACTGTGTGATAACAATTCTCCACCTGTGCTCCAGGCATCCCACCTGATGAAAGTCCCCGTCGGGGTGGTCCTGCAGGGCCCTACAATCAGTCACAGCGGCTGGCACTGTATGCCCAGGCCACAGAAACATTGCTGAAATCTGGAGCTGCCTATCCCTGTTTCTGTTCACCACAGCGGCTAGAGCTCCTGAAGAAAGAAGCCCTGAGGAGCCGGCAGACACCCCGGTGAGAGCCACAGGCCACTTTGGACACCTCCCTAAGCCCATTTGTCCCTTCTCTGTTTCTGCAGGTCAAGCATCTGGGTGGGGCTTAGCTAGGTTCTTTGATTCTGGGTGTCTTTCAAAGCTACAGTTGGGCTGAAGTCAAGCCTGCAGTTCTGTGGAGTTTTATCTGAGGAGGATTCACGTTCATCTTCTCCCCAGAGGCTGTTGGTAGGCCAAGGGTCTTACTAGTTGTCTGTTGCTTGTTGGGTGGGTTTCTTCTAGCCAACTAAATTGCCAAGATACACACAAAGTCTGTTTATTTCTTTTTTTTTTTTTCCAGAGCTAAGGGCCGAACCTAGGGCCTTGTGCTTGCTAGGCAAGTGCTCTACAAGAGAGCTAAATTCCCAACTTCCCTTCCTTTTTATCTTTTTGGTAGTGCTTGAAGTTGAATGAATAGCATGGTACATGCTTGGCAAACATTCTTCCAACTCTACTCTACCTCTAAACCACACAGGTCTGCATAGGGCGGCTCACAGCCTGGCAATTAAATACACCTAACTGTGGAAGGGACATCTTACCACTTGTGTTCTGTTCCTTAAAAAGAAGTCAGTGTGAGTTCAGCCCATACTTAGAGAGAGGACATTGTAGAGCAGGAATGCCAAGAGGCAGGATCACAGTCATTATGGCTACCGGAGAAGCTGCTGGCTACACTACACCTCAGGCAATATTATTTGTAATAATAATAACTTATAATGCCTAAAAATTGTTCTGGGCTGGAGGCAGTGCTCAGTAGTTAAGAATACTGACTTGGCTGTGTATGGTGACACACACGTCTAATTTTAGTACTTGGGAGGCACAGGCAGGTAGATCTCTGTGAGTTTGAAGCTAGCCAGTTCTACATAGTGAGTTTCAGGGCAGCCAGGCTATGTAAAGAGAACCTGTCTCAGAAAACAAAACAAAACAAAAGCTTACTGATCTTGTAGAGGACCCAAGTTCAGTTCTTAACACCCACGTGAAATAATTAATAACCAATTCCAGAGGAATCTGATTCTTCTGGCCTCTATAAACACCTGTATTCACATGGACAACCCCTTCCCCATACACACACTCAAAATTAAAAATAATAAAAGTATCTGGGTATGGTGGCACATACCTTTAATCCCAGCACTCACGAGACAAGAGATCAACGCATATCTCTGAGTTCAAGGCCCAGCCTGGTCTACAAAGCAAGTTCCAGGACAATAAGGACTTCACAGTGTGACCCTATTTAAAAACAGAAACAAAAACAAAAACAAGAAAACATAAAAATCTAAAAATCTTTTCATATTTAATACTTAAACTTCTTTTTATGTTTTTTTTCTTCTTTTTTTTATTGTGGGAGATCTTTTTACGTTTTTAAAGTGATTTTATGAAGGGGCAGCATATCCCACAGTGTGTGTGTAGAGGTCAAAGGGCAGCTTTCATGAGTTGGTGCTCTCCTCCCACCATATGGAGATTGAACTCAGGTCATTAGTCTTAGCAGGAGGCACCCTTACCCTCTGAGCTCTCTCACCAGCTTCATGTTTGATACTTAAACTACCCCAAAATATACAGAAACATCTCTCACAACCCTCCCTTTGGCTACTCATTTCTCTTTTCAAGAGGCAGTTGGTACTAGCCGGTGTTCAGTGCCTATGCTGACAGATGGAAATTACTGGTACCTTTTCTAGGCAATAGTAGTGTACAGTATTCTACACACCTCCTGTCTTGAGGGAGCTTCTGTATCAGCCCATAATTTTTTTCACTCCTATAATATCCCATTTATGACATGGCATGATGACATTTGCCTGTAATCCCATCATTCAGGAGGCAGAGGCAGAGTCATCTTTAGCTACCTTGGAACTTTGGAGACTTCCTGGGCTTTATGAGACCCTTTAAAAACAATAGCAAAAATTCTATGTGGAAATGCTATATATTACTCTGTTTCCTGTTAATGAATCTTTATATCTTTTATGCTTTGTTTTAAAAGGGGGAGTTATGATGAGTATGGTGGTTTAAATAAAAGTGAATGGTGCCCATAGGTTTATGTGGTTTGAATACTTGGTCCCCATTGGTAGAACTATTAAAGAAGGACTAGGAAGTGTGACCTTGTTGGAGGAGTTGTGTCACTAGGGGTGGGCCTTGAGGTTTCAAAAGACTCTAGTCATTCTCAGTATGCTCTCTCTGCTTCCTGCTTGCTAAGATGTGAACTCTCAGCTGTTCTTGCTGCCATGCCTGTGCTCCACCATGATGGATTCTAACCCTCTGAAACCATGATTCTAATTTAATGCTTTCTTTTATAAGTTGCCTCAGTCATGGTGTTTTGTCACAGTAATAGAAAAGCAACCAGTACAGTGAGGGAACATTGACATACATCCTTTGCATCTGTGATATGTATAGTGTCTTAGTTTATTTGCTGTCATAAAATACCCTGATGAATGAAACGTAAGAAAGGAAGGCTTTCTTCTGGCTCACAGTTGAAGGTACAGTAGTCCATCATGGTAAGGAAGTCAAGGCAGCAGGGGCTTGAAGTAGCTGCTCACGTATGTCCATAGTCAGCATGAAGAAAATGAGTAATGCTGATGCTCAGCTCCTTTTCTTCATTTTTTTATTTTTATTTGTGGGGGGGATTGGTTTTTTGGTTTGTTTTTGTTGTTGTTGATTTTTGAGACAGGGTTTCTTCGTGTAGACCTGGCTGTTTTGGAACTCACTCTGTAGACCAGGCTGGCCTTGAACTCTCAGAGATTCTCCTGTCTTTGCCCCCAGAGTGCTGGGATTAAAGACATGCACCACCATGACCAGCTGTTTGTTTTAATTGTAAACAGACTATAGTCCATTAGTACAAAGAATTGTTTTTAGTTGTGGTCACATGGTATCATGGGATCTATGAGACATCAATTGAAAAGTTAGATGTATCAAGAACTGAGTTTGCAGTCTTCACATTTGTGTTAGTTAGGACACTATTGTATATAATTTAAAAAGTTAAAAGTGACAGACCGAGGCCAGTGAATTGGCTCAGTGGGTGAAGTTGTTTACTGCATATGCCTAGAGACCTGAGTTCTAGCCTTAGAACTCATGTGAAAGGTGGAAGGAGAGAACTGACTCCATAATGTTGTCCTCTGACTTCCACCCATGCACCATGGCATGTGCACTTCATGCACACACATAATAATAATAATAATAATAATAATAATAATAACAATAATAATACATTTTTTAAAACCTTTTTGTTTTTGTTTTCAAGACAGGGTTTCCCTATGTAGCTCTGGCTGTCCTGGAACAAGCTCTGTAGACCAGGCTGTCCTTGAACTCAGAGACCCACCTGCTTCTGCCTCTTTAGTGCTGGCATTAAAGGTGTGTTCCACCATGTTCAGCTAGAACTCCTTTTGTTTAGGTGGCAAACTAGGGGACTGGGGAGTTGGCTTAGTAGTTAGGAACTCATACTACTTTGCACAGGACCAGAGTTTAGTTCTCAACACCCACATTAGGCAGCTCACCAGTACCTGTCACTCCAGCTCCAGAGGCATCCAACAACGGTTCTGGCTTCCACAGGTGCAGTGCTCATGTGCACATACATATAATTTTTGAAGAAGTGATCAACCAAAAAAAGAAAGAAAGTTAAAAGATAAAATAAAGTTTTAAAATGGCAGCAACAACGGCTCCCTGTACTTTTTCTAGTAGAAGAATCACCTGGGCTTGTGGTCACCTTGTGGATTCTTACTTAGCAGGTCTAAAGTTGAGGTCTGAATTTCTCAGGAGTTCCCAAGTGAAGCTGGTGCTGGTAGTCTACACACCTCCTTTGAGTAAGGAGGATGTGAGCACACAGACCTTATGTTTGTATCTTGTGGAAATCTGGTGGTGGCTGACTCCACGCTAAGAGGAGTAGCCTTGAGATAACAGAGCTCTGTGGTGACCTCTGACTATTACCCTGCCTGCTGACAGCCTTGCCATCTCTCCCTTAATTGTATGTGGGGTTAACAGTTCCAACATGGCTTCTCAGAAGGTGACATCCACAGAGTACTCCTGGGAGGTATAAAAGGAGGGTTTTTCCCCTCTTACAGGTATGTCTTAACCTCGTTGGAGAGAGATATCTTTCCCAGGACTGTAGCCCTTCCTTACCCACCAAGTGTTGTTTTCTTTGATTCTCAGTGAATAGAATGGGTTTGCATTCCTACCTGGACTGATCACTGGCACCAGGTCATGAGATTGCAACATGGTCTATACTTACTGTAAGCCTACTTTTGATTTAAGCGTTTTTCCATGTCCTCCTTAGCAAAGGAAAAGGGACAGTGACTAATAGGTCAGCAAACATTAGTGTCTGCCATACTGTGTTATCCCACACAACTTTTTTTAAATCCATTGTAGATCGAAGGAACCCCTTCAAGAGGTTAATGAGTTGCCCAGGGTCATAAGCTACCAGAAACCAAAGGTGAGGGTTGGGGTTATAGTTCAGTTGGTAGATACTTACTAGCATGCCCGGGGCCTTGAGTAAAATCCCCAGCATTGCAAGTAAAAACCAGAACTTGAGAGACAAGTGGAATATCTGCCCATTGATACTTAACTACTCTGTTGCTCTGTCTCCCACTAGGTATGACAATCGGTGCCGGAACTTGAGTCAGGCACAGGTGGCCCAGAAACTGGCCATGGACCCCAAGCCTGCTATCCGCTTCCGCCTGGAGGAGGCAGCACCAGCCTTCCAGGACCTTGTATATGGCTGGACTCAGCATGAAGTGGCCAGTGTGGAGGGGGATCCAGTTATCCTGAAGAGTGATGGCTTCCCCACCTACCACCTAGCCTGTGTGGTAGATGACCACCACATGAGCATCAGCCATGTGCTGCGAGGCTCTGAGTGGCTCGTCTCCACCTCCAAGCACCTGCTCCTCTACCAGGCCCTGGGCTGGCAGCCACCTCAGTTTGCTCATCTGCCCCTGCTCCTCAACAGGGATGGTAGCAAGCTGTCTAAAAGGCAAGGGGACATTTTCCTGGAACACTTTGCTGCTGCTGGTTTTCTGCCTGAAGCCTTGCTTGACATCATCACCAACTGTGGTTCGGGGTTTGCAGGTATATATGCACCAGTGTGGTCATGGTGGCTGAGCTTGAGCTTTAACACAGGCAGATGTGCTTGTCAGTCCCAGCATTGGCATCTGTCAGTCACGTGATCTTGGACAAGCTCATTATTCTAGTCAGTGGAGTTTACTGAGTCACACACGCTACTGTGTTCCCTCACTTGGTTTTCCCACACAGCTTTGTGGTTGATGGAGTGGGACTCACAGTAGGCACTGTCCCTGCCCTCAGAGACCTAGAGTCTCATTAACCTTGTCCATATGATAAGACTAAGGATATGCCCAGTAGGGTTAATTAGGAGCCAGTGAGCTTATAAATATAAGGAACCAGCTCACTGTCTGCCCACACCATAAGCACAAAAGCCACAGACCTTATGATTATTGTAATTATACAAGTATGAGCTCTAACAGTATTACTGGTGTTACTGTGAATCTAGCTTATTCAAGGTTTAGAACAGAAACTTTGAAGAAGCGAGTACCAAATGGGATGACTTCTTGTGGCAGTAACTTGATAATCCTGGTTTCTAAGGTGATTTCGAGGCTCAAGGAGGTTGTAACTTGCCAGAGTCACAGCCTTAGTAAAGGATGTAGTTCCTAAGGCCGGTGCCTGACCATGATGCCTTCTGCACCAAAGGGAGCTGCTGCTCATAAAGAAACTGCTTCCAGGGGACTGGAGAGATGGCTCAGCAGCTAAAAGCTCTTGCTGGTATGAGTACTGTTCCCAGAACTTCTATCAGATGGCTCACAACCACCAAAGGGTCCAGCACCTCCTGGCCTCTGTGGGTGGGTTTGTAGCACCCCCCCACACACACACACACTCATAAATTAAAAATAAGAGAAAAACAATCAAAAAGAAACAGCTTTCAGTCTGGATATGGTGTTACATACTTGGAATCCCAACACTAGAGAAGCTGAAGCAGGAGGATTGCTATTTTGATGTCGGTCTGGACTATGTAACACCAAAGTCCTTTCTCAGATGAACCAGAAAAGCAGCGGCTTCCAGCACTGAGGTCCCACTGTGGCATTAAGTATGAAGTTTGTTGGGTATGCTGGTGCCAGACTCTGCTCAGCCAAGCACACTAGAAACTCTGGAGTAGCCAGACAGTGGGCACACTGTTCTTGCGGCTTTGATCTAAATGTGGGGAGCCTACAGCTTGCTCAGTTGCTCTTCTTTGTGTATGAAACTGGGAGAACAGCAGGGTGGTATAACCAACGTGTATTCCAGCTATGTGGGAAACTGAGGCAGGAGGCTCAAAATCTGTAGGCTAGCCTGGGCAATGCAGAAAGAAAGATAAAAGGAAGAACAGAAATAAGATGAGGGAGGGGCTGAGCAGCTGAGGCCTGACTTGCAGAGAACCAAATGGGCAGGACCCTGCCGGAGCTGATAACACAGTTTGACCTGACTCGGATCACCTGTCACTCAGCCCTGCTGGACCTGGAGAAGCTCCCAGAATTCAATAGGTAAGTGAGAGAGCAAAGCACTATGGTGCATACCTGTAATCCCAGCACTTGGAAAGTTGAGACAGGAGAATTGTAAATTCTAGGCCAGATTAGGTTACATAGTGGCCTCAAACTTTATAGCCAATTGATGACCTTGAATCTTGATCCTCTTGCCTCCACCTCCCAAGTGCTCAAATTACGGGAGTTTGCCAGCACACTGACTCAACTGCAGTTGTTTAAGTATATGACTTTGTCAGTTCTGTAATTTTACTGTGTGTTAGCTATATGGGGTCTAAGACAGAATTTAAATGACTAGCACATTTACACGTTGGGTAGTGAGGCATCTCTTGCATGGGGCCTGCAGGAGTGAATGTAATCTAGCATGTCAGATGCAGTACAACTGCCTTTATTCCACAGAAGTGCTATTTCAGGGGGAAATAGAGTCTGGTCAGAGATACTCTGTGATACCTCCCAAGGTTCCTTGAAATCCAGAGGTCAACATAAAGAAAGGGGGCGGGGGGAGAGTACATTAGGACTGACGCCCACAGACTGAATCTAGTCAGGCTGAATTATCCTCAGATGTTTCTGTCACCGCGCCACTGCTATGCTTACTTCAGACACAATAAATATATTAGAAGGCATATTAGTGTCCCAGCAGCAGTAGCAGTAACTACTGGTAGTATATGAAAATGGGAATAGTAATTAAGATTCATTTAGCTTGACTGTGTTCCAGGCTTGGACTTGTGGTATATCAATTTAGCATGGCCAGGAGGGTCTTCTGGGTTGTTTTTTTCCTTCTTTCTATCTGGCCTTGATGCTAAGGAGATTCTATAGTTTCTGTACTACAGTCATATGTTTACTGTAATACTCATTTAAAAATATTTTTTCAACCAATTACACATGCCTATAATCCCAGCACTCAGGGGGTTGAGGTGGGAAGATGGAGAGTTCTAGGCCAGCCTGCCTACATAGAACCTGTCTTCAAATACCAAACAAAGCAAAAAGTTTTTTGCCAGTCTACATTCCAGATGGCCTCCCATAATGCCTTTTCATCCTGTGACATATCAGGAGCCTCAACTCCTGCAGGTCTGCAGCTCCCAAATGGGTGGCTTCCAGGCCCTGGCATCCGTACTTTGAATGTAGACTCCTGTTTAGTCCTCACTACTACCCTGTCTGTGCCAAGGCTCCCCAGCTTTCCAACGGCTGTGTGAGTTACTGCAAACACTTGGCAGACAGGCTTTAGAATCAGGACTGTCCCAGTGCCAACCCCATGAGCTGTTTCCCACTTGACTACCTGGCTTTCTTCTGTAACACAGACAGAGGGCTACAGGACTTCGAGTGGTCCCTGGTTCTGCACTGCTCTGAGTCTTCTTGGCCCTCCCAGTCCTGTCAGAAAGAGACAAAGGACAGCCTGGGGACTGAAGGTGGCAGGGCTTGGTATTAGGGTTGGACTCTTGGAGGCTCTACTATTTGTTCACAAGGGGACAATCAGGGAGTTAGGATGCCAGAAAAGAGATAACTTTGAACTGACAAGAAAGCCCCAGCTTTGAGGCTGAGTGCTTCATTGAAACAACCCCCTGTTCCAAATCCTAGGAATACATTTTCTTACCTCTCCATTTGTATCAGCACATTCCTGGATCCATCTGTGTAAATTCAGGTGCCTGTAGTGGTCAGGTGACAGTGTAAGGAGGGAGAGGCTGGCAAGACACCAAGGAGGAAAGGGCCAGGGCAGCTGGAAGACTGGAGTCTGAGCCCACAGCATGGATCCAGCCTACTCCAGCCAGTTAAGGCTATAGCCAGAGCATTGTGCACCCAGAGCTGCTCATTCCACAGGGAGAGCCAGAATGTTCCTTACTGTGATCTAGCTTAAAATAGTTTCTTTGCTGGCTGTGGCTCAGTTTTAGAATGCTTCCTTAGCATGCATGAGGCCCCGAGTTTGCTTCCTACAACCTCAAAAGTAACAGGAAAAAGTCAGCTACTAATTTTTAAAATACAGAAAATGCATGGTGTGGTGTTACACACCTTTAATCTGCACTTGGGGAGCAAAAACAGGTGGATCTCTGTAATTTTGAGGTCAGCTGGGTCTATATAGTGAGTTTCAGGCCAGCTAGGGATATATAGGAAAACCTTGTCTCAAAAAATAAATAAATGAATGAATAAATAAATGAAAACAAATCATGTCTGCCTAGATAGACTTAGGCTGGCTGTGACCTCCATCAAATCCTGCTCCTTTTACATATACAAAAAAAAATATGTTTTACTTACGGGTTTTGAAGATGTGACAGTCTTCAGTCCGTACTGCTACCCTGAGGGGAGAGGTTTGGCATAGTCCTGGGGTTCCAGTACCAGGGCATCCCCTTTTTTTCCTCTCAGGCTGCACCTCCAACGGCTGGTGAGCAGTGAGACCCAGAGGCCCCGGTTGGTGGAGAAGCTGCAGGCCCTGGTAAAGGAGGCATTTGGGAACCAACTGCACAACAAGGATGTTCTGGACCCCGAATATATGGAGAGGATCATCCTGCTGCGACAGGTATGGTTTTAGGGCTTCTTTCCCTCCAGTGTTTCCCCAGCTCTCCCAGTGCATGTGGTGACTGCCTCTCTCCCCAGGGCCACATCAGCCGCCTGCAGGATCTGGTCTCCCCAGTGTATGCCTACTTATGGACTCGACCTGCTGTCCATCGCGCACAGCTGGGCATTGATTCGGAAAAGGTGGACGTGATTGTCAAACGTTTGCTGGGGTAAGTGTTCACACACCGGGCTGAGGCTTAGCCACACCCTTCCCACTCTTTGCCCTAGCTGCTTCTCTACACAAGACCTTTGGCTCTTGGACCCCATCACAAAACTGTGACACACTAAAAAAATGCTTTCTCATTGGCTTCTCAGGAAAGGACAGCAACCCTGAAGGTCCAGGTGTCTCCCTCCTAGAGCCTCTCCTTTTCCTTAGCTGTGTGTAGGGGAGAGAGGACCTGTCTTTCTGTAGCAATAACAAGATTCTTGTCAGACAAAATTGTTAAATATTTATTTAGTTTTATTTTATGTGTCTGAGTGTTTTGCCTGCATGTATGTCTGTGCACCATTTTCATGTCTAGTATATTATTAATACACTGAAACTTTTTAAACCTAGACTTTAAACCTGGATATTGGAAGCCAGACACGGTGGTGTCGATTATGCATTGGTGCATTCTTTTATCTGCTTAGTTCTACTCATAGTTGTAATTCTTATTTTCCATTTTTGCCCAAAAGGTACAGTACAGGGATAATGTTTGGGTGTTTGTAGATATATTTTTCTACTTTTTTTCTTTTTTCTTTTTAAGAGATAGGTACTGTATCTTGCCCAGGCTAGTCCCAAACAGATCGAAAATGAGTTCCCTCTGTCTTTCCAGGAAGTTGAGACTGTAGGCATGGAGTACTGTACCCAACAGTAATATGCCTAGATTTGTCCAATCCTTGAAAGTCTTGGGGTTGGGGATTTAGCTCAGTGGTAGAGTGCTTGCCTAGCAAGCCCAAGGCCCTGGGTTCAGTCCTCAGCTCCAGAAAGAAAAAAAATAGTCTCCTCATTCCTTTCTATGGCTAACTTGTAACACAACTTCAACAAGAACTTAATTTATCTATTTATGTACATTAGGGTTGCTTCCAAATTTGACTTTTAGAAATAACTATACAAAGCTGGGTGGTGGTGCACGCCTTTAATCCCAGCACTCGTGAGGCAGAGGCAGGTAGATTTCTGAGCCTATCCTGGAACTCCCTCTGTAGACCAGGCTGGCCTCAGACTTGTAGAGATCCACCTGTTTCTGCCATCATCCAATTTCTGGTATTAAAGTACCGAATCCAGAATCTTTTTCTTTTAATTTGCGTGGATAGGTACATGTGAATACAATACCTGTGGAGTCCTCTGAAAGAGCAGTATGCTTCCACCCCCCACTCTCCCCACTCCCCCCCATCCCCCACCCCCACCCCCGGAGCTGAGGACCGAACCCAGGGTCTTTCGCTTGCTAGACAAGTGCTCTACCACTGAGCTAAATCCCCAATCCAGAGCAGTATGCTTTTAACTGCTGAACCATCTCTCCAGCTATTAATTCCAGTTCACCAAGATGGTGTCTCAACTTCTTATCCTTGTCATAGGTTATCTTTTAGAGACACTGGGACTCCGACTCAAGTCAGGAAAGCTGACACCCAAGTACCCAGGAGCCACCAGACCACTTTAGTGGTAGTGCCAAGCTCTCAGCCAGGCCTAACATGTCCTAGGGTGTCATTAGCAGTTTCCTGGGGCTTGTCCTTCTGTTCCTTGGCAGCCTCCTTCCTTGAATGCAATGACATTGGGGAATGTCCGTTTTCTCCCTATATTGCATTTTATATTTTTAGTATTTCATCTCCTTGATTTTATAAACAGCATTGATCCTGTTCCATTTAATGATTGCCTTTTGTCCAGGAAGACTGCTATGATAAAAAGACCATAGACTTCTGTAAACAACAGATTCTTTTCTCCCAGTGCTGGAAACTGAGGGCTCCAGATGAGTGCCAGCTGACTCAGGGGCAGGCAGTGGCCTTGTCCTCCTTGTTTTTTCATGTGCTCTGCTGCTAAAGTCTGGCAGTTGTTGAGGAAAGCTGTGTACAGAGAGGCTGTTTCTCCAAATCACTTAGAAGACCACTTCCTAAGTCAGTACTGCTCCACACTGAGCTGCCACTCAGACCACCATGGTGTGGATCTCACCAGGAGCAGGGGTTCTGCTCACGCAGCATTGGTACAGCACCTCTGTCCTATCATTTCAGAAGTTGGTTTGTTGTTGTTGTTGTTGTTGGTGTGTGTGTGTGTGTGTGTGTGTGTGTGTGTGTGTGTGTACACAAGAGGGCACTGATTCCTTGGGACTGAAGTGAAGGGTGGTTGTAAGCCACCTGACATGGGTGCTGGGAACCAAACTTGGGTTTTCTAGAAGCAGTAAGTGCTCATAACTGCTAAAGCATCTCTCCAGCCCCTGGGATACAATCCTAAGGGACCTGGGAAGCTGCGGTGGAATGTACCCACCTACTGCCTCAATCAGAGCTGGAATGGATGGTTTACAAATTCAGCTCTCACTAGTTGGGGACCACTCGAAACTCAAACATACTTTTGGGAAAGGGTCTTAGCATGGCTGCCTGGATGTGAGGGTGGTTGCTGCCTGGTGGAGTTTAGGTTCTTCATGTTTCTGTTTGTGGGAAAAGAGGCTCTCCCTAGCATAATGACAGCAGGGCTATTCCTGGAGCTGGTGTTTCCTGATGTTTTCTTTCTCTTCCTCTGTGCTGTACTCCCCTTGACAAATCTTGAAGCTATTCCAAGTAATTCCTCAGAAATTACCTATTCTTACATCCTGTGTCCAACCCATTCCTAAGTTTTCTTTTGAGGTACTCCTGCAATGTCTCTTGAGCTGTGGGGTGTAGAAAATACTAGCTAAGTTTTTTAGTTTGTTTTTGGTTTTTGTGTCAGGGTTTCTCTATGTAGCCTTGACTACACTGGAACTCACTCTGTAGACCAGGCTGGCCTCAAACTCATAGAGATCTGCCTGCCTCTGCCTCCCAAGTGCTGGGATTTAAGGCCTGGGCTACTATTGCTGGGCAAGTTTTAAGCTTTTACTGAAACATAGTATCCAATATTTTTGAGTGTTTGCAGTGAGTTCAGGGCTTTACTTAATGCTGGTCACATCTTAGCTCTCTGTTACCTCCCTGTGCAGTACAGGTGCTATTATTGTCCCTGCCTTATGGGTTAAAAATAGAGGCATAGCGACTATATGGCAGTTAGTAATTTCTCTTATAGTGACTTCTTATTTTTATACCACCCCCCCCCCCGCTGTGCCTTCTTTGACTTTATCTACTTTGTATGCATGGGGAAGGCACATGCCATGGCACATGTGTGAAAATCAAGGGACTGCTTTCAGAGAGTTGGTTCTCCTTCTACTATGTGGGATCTGGGGATTGAGCTCAATTCATCAGGCTTGGTGGCAGGCTTTCTTACCTACTGAGCCATCTCACTGGCTTTATGATGTCCTTTTAGCTACCTGTATCTTACTACTTTCATGGGCCACCTATATATGTGGTTCCGTCATTGTTTGCCTATAGTAGATTATGTAGTAAATTTCCTAACCCTCATAAAACTGTGTATTGTAGGTGAATAACAGTCTCCTGACCCTTCCTCCCACCCTGGATGCTCATTACAGTCTCAGACTTCCTCTCTCTCTCTCTCTCTCTCTCTCTCTCTCTCTCTCTCTCTGTGTGTGTGTGTGTGTGTGTGTGTGTGTGTGTGTGTCTTCCAAGTCAAGGTTTCTCTGTATAGCCCTGGCTGTCCTGGAACTTGCTCTGTAGACCAAGCCAGCCTGCCTCTGCCTCCCCAGCTCTGGGATTGCAATCATAACCGTCACGCCTGGCTCAGACTGGCTCTCTTTTAGGCTTTTAGAAAGATCTGGTTTGAGCCTAACTCAGGATGTGGTGAACAGAGAACTGAAGAAGCTGTCAGAAGGCCTGGAAGGCACCAAGTATAGCAGTGTGATGAAGCTCCTCCGAATGACCCTCAGTGGACAGCTGGTGAGATGGGACATGAACTGAACTGATGTCTACAGCCCCTCATTGACCCTTCCAGCCAGTGTTCACAGTCTGGTACTAAGGCCAGTCTAGGGGATGATAAACTGATGAAACATGATCACTTCCCTCATTTATCCACTGAGCATCCTCTGTGTGCAGGCCCTGTGACAGTTACAGCGGAGATGGCATGAACAGAACACATGTGATCCCTGCCTCCGTGGAGATCAAGGGAATAATATACAGATTACCAATTTGCCAAAGGCAGAAACAGGCTCCTGGGAGCCAATTGAATGGGAAAAAAATTCAGACAAGGAGGACTGAGTAGGGCTAGGTTATATCTTAGTGCTGAAGCATTTGCTAGCATTCATGAAGCTCTTTTAGCTCTGCAAAAATAAAACAAAAACAACAACCTAGATAAAAGAAAATAAAATAAATATAGACCCCACTCCTGGGGTTGCAGGCTGTGGATTGGAGCTGGCCTAGGGTTGCCTTCTACAAATTGAGACATTGAAACTAGGAATGAATTCCTTCTGCAGTTCAAGGCAAAAAGACAATGTTTTTGTTTTTTCTCTTTTTTTAGCAAGGACCTCCTGTGGCTGAGATGATGGTGTCCTTGGGCCCAAAGGAGGTAAAGGAGCGAATCCAGAAGGTGCTTTCTAGCTAAGGAGAAGATGCATAGGACCGTGAAGGTGCCTCCAAGGGCCTACACATGGAAACTGCATTCTGAGGAGATCAGGAGGCCTGGGGCGCATTTGAACCCTTTCAGGATGAACAGTAGTAGAAACAGACTCTCTGACTACCTTCATCAGCTGGCCTTTGGGGAAGCCCAGCCTGTTTCACCTCGATGACTCTGGGAAGGATGAACTTGAACTCATGTCTTGATTTTCTCTTTTTTTTTTTTTTTTTTTTTTTTGGTTTTTTGAGACAGGGTTTCTCTGTATCAGTTCCGACTGTCCTGGAACTCAGTCTGTAGACCAGGCTGGCCTCAAACTCAGAGATCCACCTGCTTCTGAGTGGTGGGATTAAAGGTGTGTACCACCACCGCCTGGTTCTTTATTTTTTTATTTTTTTGGGTTTTTTTTGAGACAGGGTTTCTCTGTGTAGCTTTGCGCCTTTCCTGGATCTCACTCTGTAGACCAGGCTGACCTCGAACTCACCAAGATCCGCCTGCCTCTGCCTCCCGAGTGCTGGGATTAAAGGCGTGCGCCACCACCGCCCGGCGGTTCTTTATTTTTTAAGGACTTTTTTTTTAATGTGTATGGGTGTTTTGCCTTCATGTATGCATGTGTATCACATGCATATGTGCAGTGATTCTTGCAAAAGCAAGAAGAGAGCACTGGATTGCCTCGAAATAAAGTTTCAGAGGGTTGTGGGCTACTATTTGGGTGCTTGGAATTAAACCCAAGTCTTCTAGAATAGCAGTGTTTAATCGATGAGTCATCTCTCCAGCCCCTTGTGTTGATTTTCATGCCACATTCTACAACAGATATTAGGAACTGGTTTACTGAAAACATCAACATTCCAAAACAGTCTAGAAGGCTGAGGTCTTGGTTCACTAGGTTGCATAACAAAATACCACAGAATACTGTGACTTAAACCAAAATAATTGATTTGCTTAGTGTCCTAGAGACTGGAAGTCCAAGGTAAGTGTCATAGGGTTGGTTTCTTGGGGGAGCCTCTCCTGAATTGCAGACAGTGCAATTCCCAGGATCTTTCCTTTGTGCACATTTGTCCCTGGTTCCTTTCAGTGTATCCTGGTCTTTCTCATGGGCACCAGTCAGACTAAATGCTACCCATTCTAACAGCCTCATTTTAACATAACACCCCTTTAAAGGTCTGACCTCCGAGTGCAGTCTAACATTATATGATACTAGGGCTTAGGGTTCTATGTTCAGAATAGTAGGCGGGGCACAGTTTAGCCCACAATAGTTCAGTGCTGGTCTGGATTCATGGATCCCAATTCTGAGGCCCCATTTGGAGTTAAGAGCCATAATGTACATAGGCAGGGCTGAACTAGACATCAGACTTTTCTTTTGATTGTAAATAGAGAAGTTGCTCTTCCAGCAAAGTAAACACTTGTGTTTGGTGTTGCTCTTTGTCTTGGATTTAGGGTAGCTTGTGTCTTCTTTCCTTGAAGGTCATCTGCTCTCTTCCAGTTCCTGAGACATGATGCTTTAACTAGAGACCTTCACTCTCCTTATGTTTGGTGCCTTTCATCATATCCACCATTGCTTGTAAATCACTGTATTCAGATCCCTGAAATCAAGTTTCTGTTCTTGAGGTCCTAACTAACTCAGAGTAGCTTAAGGAACATGGTGACCCGGTACAAGACCCCAGCAGGGCTTCTAGATTTCCTTAGGGGCAACTTTCTGCACCAGCACACTCTCTCCTGAGGAGGGCAGATGCATAACCAGTCGACTGTTGAAGAAGGCTTGATCATAAAGAACCTTGCCATCTATAACCAAGAAGACTCCCAGTGGATGGGACACCAACCCAGCCTCAAAACCTTTGACCTACAATTTGTCCTACCTACAAGATAAAGTAAAGGTGACACAGAAATTGGGAGAGTGGCCAACCAGTGTCCGCTCCAGCTTGAGACCCATGCCACAAAAGGGAGCCCACCCCTGACACTGCCTGGAAAGCTAGGAACCAGAAGCTAGGTAGCCCAGCAACCTAGGATAGAACCAAATATGACCAGCAAAAAAAAAGGCCAATAAAATGATTTCTAATGGTATTCTGCTATACTCATAGATTGGTGCCTAGCCCAAATGTCATTAGAGAGGTTTCATCCAGCAACTGATGGAAACATGCAGAGACCCACAACCAAACATTAGGCAGAGCTCAGGAAATCCTGCAAAAGCGGGGTGTGGAAGGACTGTCGGAGCCAGAAGGGTCAGGGATACCACAAGAAAACAGAATCAACTAACCTGGGCCCATAGGAACTCACAGAGACTGAACTGACCCAGGGAGCCTGCGTGGGTCTGACCTAGGCCCTCTGCATATATGTGACAGGCTCCTGTGAGCCAATGAAATGTGACAGTTGTGTAGCTTGGTGTTCTTGTGAAACCCCTAACAGTGGGAGCGGGGGCTGTCTCTGAGTCTTGCCTGTTTTGGGGACTCTTCCTTTCATGGGTGCACTACCATGTCCAGCTTGGGAGGAGGGGGTCTTAATTGAGAAAATGCCTTTATAAAATTGGTCTGTGGACATTTTCTTGAGTAATTGATGTGGAAGGGCCCCACCCACTGGGCATGCCATCTCTGGGCAGTTGGTCCTGAATGATATAAGAAAGCAGGTCACATAAGCCATAGGGAGCAAGTCAGCAGGCAGTGTTCCTCCATGGCCTCTGATTTCAGTTTCTGCCTAGAGTTCCTTGCTTGACTTCCCTCCATGTTAGAATATGAGAGTTCTAGGATGAAATAAACCCTTTCCTCCCCAAGTTAATTTTAGTCATGGTGTTTTATCACAGCAATAGAATCCTTAGCTGAGACAGATGGGAACCAGGCAATGGTAGCTGATGGCCTGTTTAGCTGAAGTCTGCAGTGGGGACAAGTAAACCCCGGTGACGGTGAGTGTTTACTTTTTTTAGCTATTTCCCCTTAGGTGTTGGGTGACTTTGAGCTTAAGATTCAGATTCTGAACCTGATGGACTACCGGAGGTGCTGCTGCCAACCTTCACTAGGAATAGATAGTCCCATAGAGACATACTCAATGTCAGAAACCTTCCCCAGGGACTTAAATGGAGGAAATTCCAGAAGCTGACTACAGAGTGGGGCAGAATAATAACATCAGTGGATTACTGTGTGTGTGCTGCATCTACTCAGCTGCTCACGGGCTTCTTTGTGACTTTGGAGCCTGTCCTAGAACTCATTCTGTAGACCAGGCTAGCCTTGAATTCACAGAGATCCTGCTTCTGCCTCCCGTGAGTACTGGGATTAAAGGCATGCACCACCACTGTATCTCATTAACTTTTTTTTAAATGATTTATTTTTATTTATTTTCTGTGCATTGGGTTTTGACTACATGTATGTCTGTGTGAGCTACATGTGTGTTGGATCCCGTGGAACTGGCATTACAGACAGTTGTGAGCTGCTGTGTGAGTGCAAGGAATTCAACATGGGTCTTCTGGAAGAGCAGCCAGTCCTCTTAACTGCTGACCTAGCTCTCCAGCTCTTAGCTCATTAACTCTTACCCCAGGAGATAGGTGGTATTATTACTGTTTTTTGGGGGGGAGGAATATTGTTTTGTTGTATTTTCCTATGTTACAGATGGAGAAACTGAGGCTGTGAAAAGTTAAGTAACACTTTTGGGATATGATATGAGACAAAGTCTTATTTAAACTCAGACCTATGACAATTTCAAGAGTCCAGTCTAACTCTTTTTTGGGATCCAGGTTCTCGATATATAGCCCTGGCTGGCCTGGAACTAGCTTTGTAGACTAGGCTGGCCTTGAACTCACAGAGATCTGTCTTTTTTCTCCCAAGTACTGGAATTAAAGGCAGTGCCATTATGCCTAGACCAACTCTTAATTTAAAAAAAAAAATATTTTTGTTGTATGAATGTTGGCCTGCATGTATGTCTCTTTGCCATGTGTAATGTCTGGCCCCCATTGAGGTCAGAAAAGGACCTCTGATCCCCTGGAACTGGAGTTATAGGCAGCTATAAGCGGCCATGTGGGTGCTATGAATAGAACCTAGGTCTACTGCAAGAACAGCCAGTGCTCTTAACTGCTGCCCCCCACCTCTGTTGGAGCCCATTAGATTTCCTAGTGGCTTTACCCAGCAGGACTGCATAAGGGTTTGATTGGACCATGGGCCTGGGTACCAGGTGACTGTAACTAGCAAGGGAGAGGTCCATCCCTTGGCATTGTTATAAATAGACCTTTGGAATAAAGTTTCTGGGCCAGTGGATAAGGATCCAGGCCCACCCGAGTCTATCCTGTGTTTTCTCTCTGTTTCTCTCCCCCTCTATTTCTAACTAATTCTCTTATCCCTCATTCATTCTTCAAGAGTTCCTGGGGTAAATAAGTGTGGGGGCTGGTCTTCCACACCCCTTCCAACTCTTTTTTTTTTTTGTTTTTTGTTTTTTGGTTTTTCGAGACAGGGTTTCTCTGTGTAGCTTTGCGCCTGTCCTGGAACTCACTTGGTATCCCAGGCTGGCCTCGAACTCACAGAGATCCGCCTGGCTCTGCCTCCCGAGTGCTGGGATTAAAGGCGTGCGCCACCACCGCCCGGCAAAATTTTTTTTTTTTTTTTTTTTTTTTTTTTTTTTTTTTTTGGTCTTTCGAGACAGGGTTTCTCTGTGTAGTTTTGGTGCCTGTCCTGGATCTCGCTCTGTAGACCAGGCTGGCCTCGAACTCACAAAGATCCACCTGGCTCTGCCTCCCAAGTGCTGGGATTAAAGGCGTGGGGGCTGAGGTGGAAGATGAGCTCAAGGTCATCCTGGCTAAAGCCAAAAGGAGGGGGAAAGGGTGAGGGGATAGAGAGAACATAGGCTTGTGCTCAGGGAATGTGAATATTTTCCCAAAGTGATAGTAATGCTAAGTAATGTTGTGGAATAATCCTTCTGTACACTGTGAATATGTATTACTCTCACTGGTTAATAAAGAAGCTGATTGGCCTACAGCAAAGCAGGATATAGTTAGGCAGGACAGTCAAACTGCGGATACTAGATGAAGAGGGGTGGAGAGAGGGAGATGTACCGAGGAAGCAGGATGTGTAGAAAATGAGGTAACAAGCCATGAGCCACACGGGGAAGCATAGATAAGAAATATGTGTTAATTTAAGTGTAAGAGTTCACTAGTAACAAGCCTGAGCTATCTGCTGGGCATTTATAAGTAATATTAAGCCTCTGTGTTGGTTATTTGGGAGCAGGCGATTGGAACAGGAAAACTCCACCTACAAAGTAGATCTGGTATGATATTTTGGGCCTGTAATCCCAGCATTTGGAGGTGGAAACCAGAGGATCAGCAATTCAAGGTCATCCTCCATCCTCAGCTCCATATAGAATTATTTAATTTATTTTTTAATTAGTTGTATAGTATGCAGGTATACATGTGAGGTCAGAGGTCAACTTTCAGGGGTCAGTTCTCACCTTCAGCTGAAGTTCCAGGGATTGAATTCAGGTCACCAGACTTTTTGTTTTTTTGAGACAGGGTTTCACTGTGTAGCCTTGGCTGTTCTGGAACTCTCTCTATAGCCCAGGCTGGCTTTGAACTCACAGAGATCTGCCTGCCTCTGCCTCTGGAGTACTGGGATTAAAGGTATGTACCACCACTGCCCTGCCAGGTCATCAGACTTTTAACACAAGTACTTTTCCTCACTGAGCCAAGTTCCAGGCCAGCCAAGGCAACACAGTGAGTCCTTGTATCCTTGCCCCCCCCCAAAAAAAAAAATCCCTCAGAGCTATCTTGCCTGCTTCCATAACAAATTTGAAACCAGCTTGAGCTGTATGAGACCCTATCTCAAAACGAACAAAAATGCTAAGTTGGTTCTGACAAATGCTATAACACTGATGAACCGACAAAGCACAACAGTGGCTGTCAGGCTGAGGGAGAGAAAGCAGGGAATTGTTGCCCAATGGCTACATTGTTTCTTTTTTTTTTTTTTAAATAAATATTAGCACTGGGCGGTGGTGGCACACACCTTTAATCCCAGCACTCAGGAGGCAGAAGCAGGAGGATCTCTGTGAGTTCCAGGCCAGCCTGGTCTACAGAGCGAGATCCAGGACAGGCACCAAAACTACATGGAGAAACCCTGCCTCGAAAAAATCAAATAAATAAATAAATAAATGTAAAACAATAAATATTAGCTACAATTCTCAGTCATTCTGATCATCAGCATTGTTATCCTTAGAAGCAGTATTATTATTATTATTATTTTTTTTTTTTTTTTTTTTTTTTGGTTTTTCGAGACAGGGTTTCTCTGTGTAGCTTTGCGCCTTTCCTGGAACTCACTTGGTAGTCCAGGCTGGCCTCGAACTCACAGAGATCCGCCTGGCTCTGCCTCCCGAGTGCTGGGATTAAAGGCGTGCGCCACCACCGCCCGGCTTAGAGCAGTATTTTTATTGCAAGGAATAAAGCAGACTAGGTAACAGTCCACCAGGGAATGCATTGAAAACTCTAGGACTCGCAGACCCAAAGGTCAAGACTTCCACCTGGACCTCTGGAGTGCTGAGAATCTACTGAAATCCACTGGGACTTGAGGCAGCTGCTTTTTGTTCCTCTGAAACTGCCAGTTTCTTGGATTAGTCTCTGTGCTCATATTCCCTCTGTGGGCTGGCTTTCTCTGCATCTCTGCCACTCAGCCTTCGGTGCCCTGCTAAATCATCTCTCCTCTACACTGCCTATTAAATACCAGAGCTTCTGTGTCCAAACTCCCAGGAGAGCATCTTTCCCTGGTCCTGTCAGCTGTGGTCAGTGGGACAGACAGCTAACGGCACCATCTGCAGGGACCCACTGTAGTGAGAGAGGAATGCTTCCTCTTTTAGGGATTCTCTCTTCAGTGGATTTAGAGACTGTCTGTCTCAGAAAAGTGTTTTGCCGGGTGGTGGCGCACGCCTTTAATCCCAGCACTCAGGAGGCAGAGCCAGGCGGATCTCTGTGAGTTCAAGGCCGGCCTGGGCTACAGAGCAAGTTGCAGGACAGGCACCAAAACTACACAGAGAAACCCTGTCTCGAAAAAAAACAAACCAGCAAACAAAGAATGTTTTGGTAACCACATTTGCAATCTCATTCCTGCTTCCTGTGGTGGTTTGGGTGTCATTGGCCTCCATAATCACATAGGGGGTGACACTATTAGGAAATGTGGCTTTGTTGGAGTAGGTTTGGCCTTGTTGGAGGGAAGTGTGTCACTCAGGGTGGGCTTTGAGGTTTCCTGTGCCCAGGATACTGCCCAGTGTTTCAGTTGACTTCCTGTTGCCTGGAAGATGTAGCACTCAGCTCCAGCACTACGTCTGTCTGCACCCTGCAATGCTCCCCATCATGATGATAGTGGACTGAACCTCTGAAACTGTAAGGGAGCCACCCCAATTAAATATTTTCATTATAAGAGTTGCTGTGGTTAAAAAAAAAAAGTTGCCATGGCCATGGTGTCTCTTCACAACAATGAAAACCGTAGGCAAGACACTGCCTTCATTTAACTTAACTTTTGTCGTAGAACTAGAAACGTGTCTGGGTAGTAGAGTGGTTTTTGCCTAGAATGCACAAAGCCATGGGTTCAATTCCCAGAACCAAAAAAGTTTTCTTCATAGTACTTACTCTAGTGTGAAATTTACATTTACTATTTTAAAAATTTGAGATCGAGGCAGACAGGACGTCTGTTATTTTTGGTTATAAACACAATACTTGGTACATTGCTTGATACACAGCAGAGAATCAAGTTAAAATCTCATAAATAAAAAGTGTTTGAGACTTCCTCTATCAGACCAGTCTTGTTTTGTTTTTCAGAAGAAGCCATTATCAGCTGGCTAGATCAGCTCTGCTAGATCCCAACAGGCTCCCAGCATAGCTTCCTCCACCCCAGGAAACAATCCTCCCTTGCAAGATCTGCTGTTGTAGTTAGCTGTCTGGTCCATTGTCCATGGTTGTCTTGAGTCCTGACATCTGGAAGGGCATGGCTTTGTGAAAGACCAAAGTGGAGTTTGGCCAGGTGGGATGGTTCAGTCTGTAGGGAGAGCTAAATGATAACTTCTAACTTTAGGACCCAGTATATCAGGGAAATTAGATCTGGGTACTAGCTTTCAGATACCCAAATCCAGTTTCTAACCTGCTTAAACACCATTTCTTTTTCCCACAGAGCTGAAAGTTCAGTGGTAAACTAGGCTGTGGGAACTGTCGACTTAGTGACGTCAGCAAGGGCTCAGGGTCATTCCACTGCTGCTCTCCTGGTCTTAGATCATCGGCAGCAGCCTCCATCACAGTCAACTGCCACTTCCTTCTCTTGCCTGGTGGGAGAGTGGTTTTCTATGGCTCTGTCCTGAAAGCAAAGCCACTTCTATGGGCACCCTTCCCCAACTCAACTTCCTATTTTTGTACGCATCACTGTTAGAGAAGAGGATTCCGGTACATCAGTCAGACTCTGAGAATGGGTTTTGCCTGGCTGGGCTTGCACCTGAACCAAGTTAGGGTTGGTGTAGTGAAAACAAGGATTTGGGTGTTTGTGAGGTGGGTGAAATGTTTAAAGCAGAGAAGTGACATGATCATATGGTGGTATTTTATTTGTACTGAAATGTGATTTTAATTGTATGTTAATAAATAAAGTTACCCGGGGGTCAGAGCTATTAGAGCCATAGCAAGAGCATGGCGGTGATGGCGCACGCCTTTAATCCCAGCACTTGGTAGACAGAGCTAGGTAGATCTCTGTGTGTAAAAGGATACAGCCAGCATTGGAGACACACGCTTTTAATCTCAATCCCAACCATAGAAGACCTGGAAGTCTCTACAGACAGGCAGTGACGAGGCAGTCATGTGTTTGGGTTTACAACCAATGAGAAGGCAGAACAGAAAGACTATAAAGACAAACACACAGGAAGTAGCTCCCTTTCGGAGAGCTCTCTTGGCTGAAGAGGATCCCTGAAGCAGGAAGGGTAAGGCTCTTAGCTCTGACCTCTTGGCTTTCTTCTCTGAATCAGCTCTGTGTTTCTTATTTAATAAGACGGCTGGTTACATCTACATAATCAGGTTTGATTTGGGAAGTTATTCTTGGCTACATGCTGAAGAGAGATTAGAGCAGGGCTGGACTAGAGGCAGAGCACACTAGAGCCAAAACTGGACATGAATGAGGTGGCTCTTGTTGTGACAAAACTAAGTTTGTTCAACATGGCCTATGAGGACCTGTATTAGAGTTCTCAGAGAAACAGAATCAGGTAGACGTATGTCTAAAAAGAAAATGGGTATAAGGTAGTAATTCATGTGATTACAGAAGCTAAGGTCTTACCACCTATCACCCACAAGCCAATGTAGTTCACAGACCTGAGAATTGGGAGCATCCATGGTAGAAGATACCAGTGTCCCAGCTCAGGCTACCTGGAAGAATTAAACTCCATATATTCTTTATAGTCCCTCAATAGATTGAATGAGCCCACCCACATAGGGGACAGCCATCTAACTTTCTGAGTCTCCCAATTCCAGTTGTGATTCCTTCCAAAAACACCTCACAGACATACCCAGAAAGGTCTAACTAGCTACTATGGCCCAGTCAAGTTAATACATAAAATTATCATCAGAGTGTTTGGTAATAGTTGAATAAACTGCACATTTGAACTGAAAACAATAGTCCAGCCATTGGAAGGGCTTGATAGAGCTGCCTGTTTGCTTTCCTGACCTCTTCATTCATCTCTGTCATGCCCCAGCCTCTTATTCTCTAGTCTTTGGCCACATCAGCCTTCCTTCGATTCTTGGGTATCCCTGCTTCCTTTCTGCCTTTGCTCATGCTGTCCACCCCAACCTTGCCTCCTCATTCTTAAACTTTGGGTCTTAGCTCCAATGTCAACAGGAAGCCCCTGACATCTAGAGCCTCCTCCTTCATAAATCCTCACTGGGTTCTCTGCAGTACACAGTTGGAATTGATTATGGAAACGGCTGAATAATTAGTTCTGCAGCCACTTTAAGTTAGAGTCAGATTGTGAGGTCCACATGTGCAGGAGGCTCATCTGCCTTGCCCAATACTGTATCCCCCGTGTTGATAATGGCACCTGTTCACACAGTAGGTGATCAGGAAGCACCCACTCATAGAGCAGGTCACCAATAGGTATCTGAATGAAGGCCCAGACACAAAGCTGGGGATGCTTGGCTAGCATGCAAGAAAGCATCTGTTTGATCCCCACCATGCCTACACTTGGCAGTAAGCACACTTACTCACCAGGCCTTGGTGGCACATGCCTAGGAGGTAAAGAGAAGAAGAAAAGAGGCTGGAGGGATGATGTACCACGAATCTTAAAAGGTCTTCTAATAAAAAACCCAGAGCCAGATATCAGGGTGAAAGCTGAAAGATCAGAGAAGCAGAACAGCCAGCCACTAGCTTACCTCTATGAAATCCTCAGCCTCAAGAGAGCGAGTGCCTGTTTCCTCACGCCTTATATACCTTTATGTGTCCTGCCATATTACTTCCTGGGATTAAAGGCGTGTGTCACCACCACCTGGTTCTGTTTCTCTCATGTGGCCCAGTGTGGCCTTGAACTCACAGAGATCCAAAATGGATCTCAGCTTCCCAGTGATAGGATTAAAGGTGTATGCCACTGCTGCCTGACCTCTATGTCTAATTTAGTGGCTGGCTTTGTTCTCTGATCCCCAGGTAAGCTTTATTGGGCTCCACAATATATCACTATAGGATGGCTCAGCAGTTAGGAGCACTGGCTGCTCTTACAGAGGACTTAGGTTTAATTCCCAGCACCCACATAGCAGCTTACAACCATCTGGAACTCCAGTTCCAGAGGATCCAATGCTCTCTTCTGTTCTCTGTGGGTACCCCACATATGTGGTGAACAGACACAGATATACATGCAGGCAAAATACCCATACACATAAAATAAAAGTTAAAAAGAAAGATAAAAGCTCTAGATATATCATCTAATTGGATCAGGTGTCAAGAGTGTTGATCAAGGGCTGCCATGTTCAGTTGGAATATGGCATGCAGTGCCCATAGCTTCACATCATTTGTGGTTGCTCTTTCTCTTAATAAGGCATGTGACAACATGACTGGCGGGTTTAATAATTTAGAAAGCAGACCAGATTAAGCCTTTGATGATGATTTTGGGATTTCCAACTTTACCTTCAGATCTGGGCAAATTGTTGGGGTCCCAGCCATTCCTTCCAAATTTGGAAAAGAGCTCCACCCCCACCTGTGTTCTCTCAAGCTGGCTGCTGTAGCATATCGCTGACAAAGGATCTTTTCTGTCTGGAGAACACCTCATCTCTCTTGGCTGCGTCTGTCTAACCTTGTCCTCATTCATTTATGGAGCAAATACTGTGTGCCAGGTTCTGTTAGGCCTGAGGGTGCGGAGGGGAGAGAAGACAGGACCTTAAGTATGTGTGCCACCCACGTGGGTTTGTTACCTTTATTTATTATTTTCTGAGACAGGGCCTCTGTGTAGCCCAGGTAGCCTTGAACTCTACCTCGCCCCCCCACACACACACTTGGTTTTTTTGAGACAGAGTTTCTCTGTGTTACAGCTCTGGCTGCATTGAAACTCGGTTTGTAGACCAGACTGCCAGGCTGGCCTCAAACTTGCAGAAATCTACCTAACTCTGCTTCGCCAGTGCTAGGATTGAAGGCATGCACCATCACTGCCCATCTTGAACTCTCCCTTTTCCTACCTTCTTGCCAGTGCTGGAATTACAGGCATGTGCACGCCACCACATCTATCTGTTATCCTCAAGGACTGATAATTGTTAAACTTTTGTTGTTGTTTATTTTGAGACAGGGTCTCTTTCTGTAGTCCTGGCTGTCTTGGAGCTGGCTATGTAGACCAGGCTGGGCTCTAACTCACAGAGATCCTCCTGCCTCTACCTCCTGATAAGTGCTAGGATTAAAGGCATGCACCACCACACCCAGCTATTAAGCTTTTAAAAATGAAAAAGCTACCGTAGATGGTTCTACAGTTATGAGCCTCACTGTTCTTGCAGAGGACCTAGGTTTGGTTCCCAGCACCCACATGGTGACTCACAACTATCTGTAACTCCAGATGTAGAAGATCTGATGGCCTCTTCTGCCCAACTTGGGCATCAGGTGTGCATTTACACACATAGCAATAATAATAAAGATTAAAAAAGAAATTTAGGGGGGCTGGAGAGATGGCTCAGGGGTTAAGAGTGCTGACTCTTCTTCCAGAGGACCTGAGTTCAATTCCCAGCACCCACATGGCAGCTCACACCTGTCTGAAACTCCAGTTTTAGGGGACCCCAACACCCATGGCAAAAACACAAAAATGAACATTAAAAAAAAAAGAAAAATATAGGCCTGAGCTGTGCATAGTGGGACAAGCCTGTAACCTCAGGAACTGAGAAGAGTCACTATGAGGTTGGGACCAGCCTGGGCTACAGATTTAAGACGCTGTCTCAGGAGGAAAAAAAAAAAAGCCAGTCTGATAACACCTGCCTGTAATTCCAAGAAGCTGAGGGAGGATGATTGTGTGAGGAAGACTGTAAGTGAAGACCCTGCCTCACAAAACCAAACCAAATACAAATGAATTGAAAAGATAATTCAGAGTTTCTGTATTTCCATCATCAGTTTGCCCTTTGGTTTTTTGTTTTTTTTGTTTGTTTTGTTTTGTTTTGTTTTTACTCTTTTGTTATTTTGAGACAGGGTCCTTCTATGCAGCTCAGGCTGCCCTTGAATGATTCTCCTGCCTCAGCTTCCAGAGTTCTGGAATAACCTCTGTGCCACACATCTGGCTTCTCTATTGTTTTTCCCATTGTTATCATTAGTATTTGTGTTGGGAGTAAAATGGAGGGCCTCACACATGCCAGGTAATCACTTTCAGCCATACCCAGTCCCATTTCTCCTATTATTTATATCATACTGTGGCGTATATGTCAAAATGAATGAACCAGTACTGTACATTTTATTAGCTGAAGTCTATTTATTTAGATTCCCTTGGTTTTCCTTCGTTTTTGTTTTGTAAGAGTAAGACCCTGTCACCCAGGCTAACCAAGAACTCCCTGTGCCTTAGTGCTGGGATTGTAGGCCTGCGTCATCACTCAGCTCCTAGGTTTTTACTTACAGTATCCTCTCCCATGACACCACATAATAATGCCTCAGGCTTGTCTTGACAGTGCCAGTCTCAGACTGTGCTTGTTTTTGTTTGTTTTGTTTTGTTTGTTTTACAAACTAGACAGTTTTGAGGAATACCAGCGAGGTGTTTTGTAGTAGGTCCCTTCACTGATACTTATTTTTCTCATGATTACTGTGGGACTGTGGGTTAAAGACCAAAGGTAAAGCACAGTTGTTTTACCGTGGTGAGGTGCATACATCAAGACAGATCACTGTGGTTGCCTGGTCATTTCCTGCATGCTAGTTCAATTGGTCATGCTCTTTACCCTGGCATTCAATTCTTCCTCTTAGCAAAAGCTAATTTCAGGGTCTATAGTATAAACTATACCATAACCACCCATGTTCCCTCAGTAAAGGAGTATGCTAGATACTCAGCTATCAAACTCACAGCTTTGGAAAGTTATTCAGAATATCCAGGTGGTATCCTTGACAGTTGGTTTTGTACCTGCAGAGTCAACAAACGATTCTATGACGTGATATCCTTTACCCATAAGCCCTCAGAGTTTTCAGGAGGAAACTTAATTTAGGACTTGGATGAAGATTTGATCTAATCTGGGCTCACCTGTGGTGCTTTGAGAATATAATCTAGATTTTATCCAGATAGAGCTCCAGGGCCAATTGGTACACTCTTACCTTGAAGCCTACAAGGAGTACGCAGGCTTTGGCAGTGATGCTTGTGGATGTTTTTAAAGAAATTCCAAAAGCCATCGGGCATGGTGGCTCACACCTTTAGTCCCAGTACTCTGGAGGCAGAGCCAGGTGGATCTCTGAGCTTGAGGCTAGCTTGATTTATAGAGTCAGTTCCAGGACAGCCAGGATACACAGAGAAACCCTGTCTCAAAATAAAGAAAGAAAGAAATGAAAGAAAGAAAGAGAGAGAGAGAGAGAGAGAGAGAGAGAGAGAGAGAGAGAGAGAAAGAAAGAAAGAAAGAAAGAAAGAAAGAAAGAAAGAAAGAAAGAAAGAAAGAAAGAAAGAAAGATCAAACTAACAAACAAAAGTTTTACTTACTGAACTTCACCCTATACTCAAACACAATGTTCCATGTAAGCTCTCCTAATCCCTTTCACCCTATAACAGTCCCATTTGCTCCTGATACATCTGCAAAAAGACCTTTTAGATGCTGTGGTGGAATTCTAACTAAAACAGACTTTCCTCCTTTCACCCCAAGTCAAATACATTTCTTTACATTAGTCCTCTATTTTCTCCTGTTCCCGTCCTTCGATACTCTCTAGCTCCCTGCTACTTCTGCTAGCTCATTAGTGCAACAGTCTTGGTGATGGGACTAGTCACTGTCACCCTGAATCAACTCTATGGCCACTTTCTCCCACCTCTGTTCCTTGCTATCCCCCAACCTTCCCAAGAAATGTCTCAGTTTTACTCTGTCACCACATATCTGCTTACAGCATTCTAATAGTTATTTTCAAGTCCCTTCAGGAATACAAGATGGCAGTCACCTGATCCATCATCACAGGTAACCAAGTTAAGACTCTCTCCCTGCTACATGACCAGGGGACTCCCATTTTCAATGGACCTAGAACTACCCCCTCCTCAAAGACTCTCCTCAGCAGAAAACAACTATAACATTCCTGCCCTGCATTTTTTTATATCCTCTCAGAGGTAGGAATGATAGTTTCCTGCTGAAAGACTACACTTCCCAGATTCCTTTGCAGACTAGGGAAGTCATTTCCACCCATTTTTGCCCATATAAGAGATCTCTTTCCCTGTAGGCATTTTGGGAATCCACACATGTGGGTGACAAAATACTCTTTTGCTGTGAATAAAAATGGTCCGAGCTAAGGTTAGGCCAAGCCTCTCTTTCTCCCCACCTTCTTTCTCTCTATAGCTGCTTTTTAAAATAATCTAACAGTGCCCACCCCGGCCCCTTTAGCTGAGGCAACATTTGTCAGATTTCTCCACTGTAGAGTGACTGTCCCTTGTCCCCTCACCTTTCATGCTGTACTCTTCTGAAGTCAGCTGCTATTTACCTCCTTGAGGGTGGCATATAGTTGCAGAAATTACATGTATTACATGAAAGTCTCTGCATGAGAAATGTGTCACCTGCCCCCATGCATTAAACCATTTAGATCACGATGGATTTGTGCATATTTATCTTATGCTAAGGGTTATATCCAATGCTACTCCCCTGCCCCCTTGAGATAGGGTCTCTCTGTGTAGCTTCGGCTGGCCTGAAGCTCACTATGAAGATGGGTTGGCCCGGAACTCAGAGATCTGCCTGACTCTGTCTCCCAAGTGCTGGTACTAAAGGCACGTGCCACTGAGTCTGCCTTCTGTTTTGCTGCTCAAATTGCTCTAGCCTTGGACATTAAGGAGCTTTTTCCTGAGATCTTACACACACAGACACCCCGACACTTTGTGTGTATGTATTGGAGCTTGGCCAGTTGTGCATGCTAGGCAATACACTCCACTCGGGAGGTAAATTCCCAGCCCTAGAATTTCCTTTCTTTCATTCTTCTTTTCTTTTCTTTTTTTTTTTTGTGTGTGTGTGTGTGTAAATGCTCTCTCTGTATGTATGCCTTTATGCCAGAAGAGGACACCAGATCTCATTATAGATGGTTGTGAGCCACCATGTGGTTCCTGGGAATTGAACTCAGGACCTCTGGAAGAACAGCCAGTGCTGTTAACCACTGAGTCATCTCTCCAGCCCCTTGTTTGTTTGTTTGTTGTTTGTTTGAGACAGGTTCTCTCTAGTAGCCCTGGCTATCCTAGAACTCACTATGTAGACCAGGGTGGTCTTGAATTCATAGAGATTGGCCTGCTTCTGCCTCCAAGTGCTGGAATAAGGGGCACGTGCCCAGCCCAAGAATTTTCAAGAGAGGAACTATTAAGAGTACTGAAGAGTCCAGGCAGTGGTGGCACCCACCTTTAATCCCAGCACTTGGGTGGCAGAAGCAGGCAGATCTCTGTGAGTTCAAGGCCAGCCTGGTCTACAGAGGGAGTTCCAGGACAGCCAGAACTACACAGAGAAACCCTGTCTTGAAAAACAAACAAAAAAAAGAGTAATGTGCAGTGGAATGGTCCTTCTGTATGCTGTGAATATGTGTTGCTCTCATTGGTTGGTAATAAACCTGTTTGGCGAATGGTGAGAATAAAGTTATGTGGTACAATCAAACTGAAGAAGAGATGAAGAAGAGCAAAGTTGGAGGAGATGCCAGCCAGCCACCGAGCAAGCAGAGTGTGTAGAAAATGAGGTAGCAAGCCATGAGCCACGTGGCTAAACATAGATAAGAATTATGGGGGCCGGGCGGTGGTGGCGCACGCCTTTAATCCCAGCACTCGGGAGGCAGAGCCAGGCGGATCTCTGTGAGTTCGAGGCCAGCCTGGGCTACCAAGTGAGTTCCAGGACAGGCGCAAAGCTACACAGAGAAACCCTGTCTCGAAAAACCAAAAAAAAAAAAAAAAAAAAAAAGAATTATGGGTTGCCGGGTGGTGGTGGCACACACCTTTAATCCCAGCACTCGGAAGGCAGAGGCAGGCAGATCTCTGTGAGTTCAAGGCCAGCCTGGGCTACAGAATGAGTTCCAGGAAAGGCGCAAAGCTACACAGAGAAACCCTGTCTCGAAAAACCAAAAAAAAAAAAAAAAAAAAGAATTATGGGTTAATTCAAGTGTAAGAGTTAGTTAGTAACAAGCCTGAGCTAATGGCCAAACATTTATAATTAATATAAGCCTCTGTGTGGTAATTTGCAAAGTGGCTGCTGGGTATCTGGGAGTTGCTGGTGGGGCAGAAACTTCCATTTACAGTAATGAAGAGGGCTGGGGCTCAGTTGGCATTGTGCTTGACCACAGTGCACAAAACCCTGTGTACAATCACCTGTACTACCTAAACCAGGCATGGTAGTGTACCCCTGTAATCCCATCCTCCATTACAGGTCAAGTTTGAGGCTAGCCTGCACTACAGGAATCTTGTCTGAAAAAAACAAAAGATGATAAATCAATTGGTGAGATTTTAAAACTGCTTCAAAGGAGAATCTAAAGAACAGTCTCTAGACTAGAAATATTGCAATAAATATGCAAATGACCACAGAACTGGTTTTTCCAGGGGAAAGGGGTTGTGTGTTGCCTGCACAGTATTCATTTGCATGCCTATGGGTAAGAATAGTTCCCCATTTTTTTCAATTATCAACAGTTTACAGAGATGTGAAGTGATTCTCAAAAGAACCAAATCAAGTAACATAGATGTGCTTAAGACAACACCATTTTCATTAAAGTATGAAATGTTCCCTACCTGGGTAATGTAGACTGAAATATGCCCTGCACCCCATGCCTATGCTAGAGCCCTCACCTCCAGTGTGACCTTAGAGGCAAGGCCTTGGTAAGGTGATCAGGTTTACGTGAGGTCCTGAGGGGTCGAGGTGCACCGTGAGATTGATGTCTTTAGAACAAGAGGGGTATTCTGTGTAGCTGGAGTTTTCCTGTGTCTGCCCGGTTCCTACAGCTGCTCAAATCCAAGTAAACACACAGAGACTTATATTACTTATAAACTGTATGGCTGTGGCAGGCTTCTTGCTATCTAGTTCTTATATATCTTAAATTAGCCCATTTCTATAAATCTATACCTTGCCACGTGGCTCGTGGCTTACTGGTATCCTTATATCTTGTTTCTCATGGCAGCAGCAACTAGCAGCATCTCCTGACTCAGCCTTCCACTTCCCAGAATTCTCTGCTTGTCCTGCCTATACCTCCTGCCTGGCTACTGGCCAATCAGCATTTTATTTACTAACCAATCAGAGCAACACATTCACAGCATACAGAGCAATATCCACAGCACTTCTGCTGGCGTAGTGGTGTGAGCCTGTAATCCTTGCACTTGGGAGGTGAAACTAGATTGCCCCGATCAGTAAGAGCTTGTTTGTTCGTGGAACAAACAAGACTAGAGAGCTGCTTTCTGCCTTTTCTCCACACACGAGGACACAACACAGGGAGAATTCAAAACATCTGCAGCAAGAAGGGAGCCTTCTCCAGAGGCTCCATCTCCTGGTATCTTGATCTTCATCCCTCCAGCCAGCAGAGAAAACTAATTGCATCAGTGTGAGCTATCTAAGAAAAACAACTAGATAGATTAGCATAAAACCTGGCACACAGTGCCTAGTCTCTTGTCACGTGGGCATGTGTGTAGTTTCATTACTGCTTGTGTTGAAGGGTGTTAGGGATAGTAGCATGTCAGGTATGTAGATGGGAGCATTGGTTTGAAACAAATATAACACATCGAATGTCCTTGTTTTTCTTGATATGGGCTATCACTGATGTAGGCCCAGGTTAGCCTCAAACTCAGGGTCCTCCTGCCTCATGTTTCCCAGGGTGGTGAGTATAGATTATGAACTACTATGAACAGCTTCTTTGTTATTTATTTGTTACAGGGTCTCACTGTGTACTCTGACTCATAATCTTGCTTCTGCCTCACAAGTGCTCAATTCACAAGTATGTACTACCATGGCCAACACAAAAATGTCCCTTTAAACATAAATGTTTGGAGCCATTTCACTGGATCAGCAGGTAAAAGTGATTGCCATACAAGCCTAGTGATATGAGTTCTATCCCCAGAATGCACATATGGGTGGGGGGAGAGAACCAATTCTACAAAGTTGTCCTCTGAGCTCCACAAGCATAGTGACATGTGTGCCTGAACCAACACATACACATCACACATACACGTACGGTATTTAAAAAATTAAAAACAAGGCTGGAAAGATGGCTAAGTGGTCAAGAGTATGTGTGACCCAGGTTCAATTCCTAGCACCCACATGGCAGCTCACCACTGTCTACAATTCCAGTCTTAGGGAATCTGACACCCTCTCTGGCCTCTTCAGGCACCAGGCATGCATGTGGTGCATAGACAGACATGCAGGGAAAACACTATGGACATAAAAATAAAAAAATAGATATTTATATATTTGGGATTGTGATATGCCTAAAGTCCCAGGGTCACTGTTTCCACTATTCATGTGTCTGTTCAACAGATACTTACTGGCACTGGTATGCCAAGCACTTTTTGATGTGCTGGAGGCACAGATCTGTGCAAATTAAAATCCTTCTTTGTGTGTGTGTGTGTGCGTGTGTGTGTGTGTGTGTGTGTGTGTGTGTGTGTGTGTGTGTGTGTGTGTTGGGGGTGTGGCCTGGAGGGTGGGAAATGACAGGTGAGGGATAATAGGGAAGAACTGGTGCTTCAGTGGAACCTTGTGCATTGTCTCCATTGCCTGCCAGGCTGAGGCCTCCCTTACTCTTAACAGTGCTGCCAGTAGTAGATCATTGACAGCAATGCAAAATTACTCTGGCGTCTAGACATGCATATTAATCCTGTCCACTGGGCAGACAGCTTTCTCCACTGGCTGGAGCCAGTTTTGCACCTATTTGCATGTTTGTTTCAATAGTTCTTTATTCTACATCAATTTGCCCTTTGGCTTTTCTTGTGGACATATTAATACAACATCTTGACTCCTTTAATTGAAGAGTTAAATAAAATATTTCACGTGTAAGGCTAGCATGGTAGTTTACACCTGTAGTTCCACCTCTTGGGAGGCTGAGGCAGGAGAATTACTGCAGGGTTTTAGGCTATCTTGGCCCACATAGTTCAAGAACATTTTAGACTACCGAGTGTGAGAGACCCTTCTCAAAACCAAAACCACAACAAAGCTGTAGTGGTAGCATTTGCTTTTATCATGCTTGGAATATAGTGGCAAGAGGATCAAGAGTTCTGGGTCCTTTAGCTGTGTAGTGATCAAAATCTACTGGTTACATGTGACCTTAACCCAAAACAATCAGAAAAAGGTGTGTTTATACATTAACGTGTTCACTTCTTAGAGTACGAGAATCACCACCTGCTTTTGAGAAAAGTATTCTTTCATAAAATAGGTGTTTTATAAATTATGGTGCAATGTGTCATGTAGAAAATTTAAAAAAAGTGTGGAAGCCAGAATGGAAGGTGCTCTGGGAAGACCCTAATGAATAAAAATGTTGAAAGGATGATGCTTTATTGAAATTCAGATTTAGCCAGGAGTCCAGTGTCTTCTTATCTGGGAACCCTACTTCTCAAGGAAGAAGGGACCGTAACTTGCTAGGTTGGTTTTTGATCTTTCAAGTGGTCTTGCACAAAAAGACCTCGTGAGTTGGAGGCGGCGCAGAGGAGCGGTATGGGGAGGTGGGACCAGGGTCAGAAATGGGCGTGTCCAGTAGGGACCGCCCCCATCACGTGCCTCTCTGTCCCTGCCGCGTCGGCAGCTGGAGAGAAGGCTAGGCGGCGGCGGCGGCGGCTGCAGCAGCTTTAGGGCAGGGGTAACTGCGGCCGCAGCACTGGGCTGGGCAGATGGCAGCGACGGCAGTGGCGGCGGGGACTGGAGCCCCAGCGGGGACCGAGTCGGCGTCTGGTGCCCCGGGGTCGGCGGCAGCGTTGGAGCTGTGGCTCAGTGAGTAACATCGCGCCGCACGTGATCCCGCTTCCCGCCGCCCTCGTTGACCTCCTCGGTGGGGAAGGGGTCTCTAGGCTCGCCCAGGGAATTCCGGGGACCGCAGACCACCCCACGGCTCAGTGGCCCAGCGGCCCCACCGAACAGCTGGAGCGCGAATGCCTAGTGATCTCTTGTGCCGAGCACTGTGCAGAAGGCGTTTCAGCCATTGTTAGTCAGACCCTGGGGGGAACCCGCATTTACTAACCCCTGACTGCGCAGCTTCTTTGCATATCGTTGTGTCTAAGAGCTAATGTGGCTGCTACCTTTAAGAGCAAAACCAGCCTTTTTGCCTCGGTACGGGTTTACTCTGGCCAGATTTAATTGTTCCTTGTCCTAGCTTCACGGTGGTCCCTGGAGGTGGGGTCCTTAAGATTCTCGCTTAATCTGAGGAATTGAGGTTCAGAAAGGATAAAGAATCCACCCCTTGTGTGGGCTCCACTGCATTCTGGGTGCACTGCGATGGTAACACGGGACAGTGCTCACAAAGACATTTTCAATGGGTGCTGGCTACCAGAACAGCACCTCGTTAACAGAAGCTGGAGGAAGGGCGCTTATTGAGCATAGTAGGGACTGTTTTGTTTACCTGGGGCTTGTCATAGCTGGTATACAGTGTTTTTGTGGACAATGGAGGAGGCCATATTCCAGACAGGAAACTGCAAAAACTCAGAACGAGAATGTAGAACATTCTGGGAGGGAGTAGGCCTGTTGGCCGGGAGTGCAGAGCTTAAAGAGCAGGGAATACAGAAAAGATACCTCAGGCTAATTTGCTAGTGGAAGTAAGAAGAGCATGGATGGTTTTGTATGCCACAGAAGGAACTGTATTATTTTTTAAATATTTTATATTTTGTGTGTTTGGGGTGGGGCGTGCTGCTCCTGGCTTGTGGAGGTCAGAGGACAACTGGGGAGGAGGGGTGATTTATCTCTTTAGACTCTTCTGTGGACCCTAGGACTGAAACTCAGGTGATAAGACTTGGTTGCAGGCACCTTTATCTTCAGAGTTATTGCTGGCCCCGAATTTTATATTTTAGCAGATGGGGGAGGCTGTTGGAGAGAATCTGATCCACATGTGGTGCTACAGGATGAATTGGTCGAGGGTGAGATTTCAGGTCTTTAGATAGCTGGAGGGGGGTGGTGCAGTAGGTAGGTAGGTGGGGATCAACGTTAGAATGTACTAGCTGAGTCCACCTGAAGGGTTTAATGTAAACACAGTTGCATGTGCATTACTTTGATTAAAAAAAAAAAATCTGGAGCCGCACGGTAGTGGTACTCGAGGTAGAGCCAGTGGATCTCTGTAAGTTCGAGGCCAGCCTGGTCTTCCAGGACAGCTAGAGCTCCATAGTGAGGCCCTGTCTAGGAAAACAAAACAAAACAAACAAACAAAGACCTCCCCCCAAAAAAATCCAGCAAGGATTAGCCAACACCATAGACTGCCTTCCTTCAGGGTGCACACACTGATGGACTCAGGAGATGAAGACTGGGAAGGATCCCTGGTTTCAGGAGTCAAAAGTAATTGTGGATGCCCCACCTGTGAGGAGGAGGGGATTATGTAGTGTGAAGTTTGAAGTTCTTTGCAAGATAGTCAGGAAGAGGCTCTGTTGAGCATTCAGTGGGCTCGGGGAGGGGGGGCGGGGTAAGAGCTAGAGGCGTGGTTTGGGAGCTAAGCTGCTCTGTGTGTGTGTGTGTGTGTGTGTGAAGAGCGGAGCTTTGGAGCTGGAGCAGCCTCCATATTTCCCAAGCAGACGGGACCAGTAGCCTGAAGGTGCAGAAGCAGACCTGGAAAGCTGGGCTGGGGAGAGCCACAGGGAGAGGGGTGTGGGCCATAGTTTGTTGCTTCAAAATGGAGACTGGAGGGAGGAGAACTTGGAATCTGGTAAAAGGTTATTGAGAGGCACTGAGTAAAATGGTGGAAACAGAAGGTTTGTGGAGCGGTGGAGAACAGCAGGTTTAGATTGGAGTTGGAGGAAAACGTGTATGCTGGGTAGGGTGAGAGCCAGCAGCTGCTAGTGGCTGTTTAAGAGCGCCTGTCTGCAACTGGGGCTGTCTGAGGAGTTGGCAGTTACCCCAATGTTCTTAGACCCTCTGCTCTTTCAGAGAGGGCTAGAACCAACCGTTTTATGTAAAATTCCTTGAGTTATTTCAAAGTTGGCAACTGCTTTCAAAGAAATGTGTTGAAGAGCAGTGGGATAATCTGTGGTGGGGGGTGTGTGTGCAAATGGTTTTTTATGGTGCTTGGTGTGAAAGGAAGGAGAGGGGCATCCAGTGGGAATTTGAGAGTAATGGAGAGGACACACGAACTCCTCCTCTTCCTGTGGTGCTCCTTTTGGGAGCTCCCCTCGTCTTCTGGGTCTGTGTTTGGTCACTGCAGAGGGGCTTTAAGATGTTGGAGCCCTTGGGAACCCGAATGGGAAGTATCAGGCCCGGATGTGGCCTGTAGAGGAAGAACAGCTTGTCTCGGTGAGGTGGTGAGTTCGGGGGAAGGAGATAAAGGTGGTTGCACATGCAAACTAGTAGATCCTGTCACTGCAATGGGCTTGAGGAAGGCAGGGAAGGAAGTTCAGGAGTCCTGGAAGAAAACCGAACCATGAAAGTGCACTGTGGGACTGCACAGTGTTGGAGATGGGGTTTCAACCTCTGTAATTGACATCTTGGGCCTGAGTCCCAAGCTGTGCTAGGCTGTTCTGTGCGTTACTGGACATTTAAGTTCATCTTGGTCTCCACTAGATGCCAATTATACCCCTGCCCTTGCCAGTCCTGACACCCCAAGGTATCTCCAGCCATGTCCAATTTCTCAGGATGGGTTGGGTTGGATCAGGAACCCCCTGTTTGCCCACCCCCATTTGTCCTCTCAGTTGGAGTGTCAACTGCTCATCAGAAATGTATACAGCAGGGGCTGGGGACTTGGCTAGTGCTTAACATACAAGTGTCACTACCCAAATTTAGATTCCCAGCAACCACATAAAACCAGGCATGACCACACACATCTACACACCCAGCAGTAGAGAGCAGAGACAGCAGATCTCAGGGGCTTGCTGGCTGGCCAGTCTAGGCAAACCAGAGAGCTCCAGGTTCAAAGAGAGACCTTGTCTCAAAATAAATAAAATAAAATAAAATAAAGAATAAAGGTAGAAAAGCAATTGAGAAGATATGGCAACATTAACCTCTGGCTTCCACAAGTATCTGCACAGGCTAGAGTGCGTGCGTGCGTGTGTGTGTGTGTGTGTGTGTGTGTGTGTGTGTGTGTGTACGTGTGAAGAAGGTGCTGTGTTTTAAAGCAGGAGTGCTGAGGGTGGGTACTGGTGGTAGAATGTAGAGACAAGAGTTGAAGGAGTTTGAGACATGATCAGGACAGGTGTGTAGTTGAGAAGGGTGTGTCTTGACAAGATGGAAAAGAAAGCCATTGGCAGATCTTGCCTTTACTGTCTCCTTAGAGCTTTTGGAGGATCAAAAATGTTAATACATTTTCATTTTCATAAAGGTTTTTTTTTTCTTTTTTTCTTTCTTTCTGAGACAGATTCTCACTGTGTAGCCCTGGCTTTCCTGGAACTGGGTCTATAGCCCAGGCTGGCCTCAAACACAGAGATCTGCCTGCCTCTGCCTCCCGAGTTGGGGATTAAAGACTACTGCCTTGCTGCACATTTTATGAAGTTCTTAAATAGTGCCTTAATATAGTGTATAGTAAGTGTCCAATAAACTGGATTATGGAAAGAAAGGCTTTGAATGAATAGGTGTGATCCCAACCCCAAAGCTCCATGTGGTCATTGAGATTTTGTTTCTTTTCTTGGATTTGCTCAGTTCTCTGCTCTCTGCTATACTCAGGGCAGGAATAATTCATTTCACCATAATTTTTACAAGTTACTGTTCTGTCCGTGGGCCTTTTGGCTTGAATCATGTCTGTCTCGGAATACGGATGACCAAGAGGATAAAACAGGAAAAGGATCAGACCAGTAGGATGGGAGAGAACAGAGGTGAGATCTAGCTCAACTTTGGATTTGAGAAGAGATAGTTCACCAAAGGATGAAGAAGCTGTTTCTGAAACTATGCTTTAAAAACACAAAAAGCAGCCGGGCGGTGGTGGCGCACGCCTTTAATCCCAGCACTTGGGAGGCAGAGCCAGGCGGATCACTGTGAGTTCAAGGCCAGCCTGGGCTACCAAGTGAGTTCCAGGAAAGGCGCAAAGCTACACAGAGAAACCCTGTCTTGAAACCCCCCCCCCCAAAAAAAAATAAATAAAAATAAAAATACAAAAAGCTGGGTGGTGGTGGTGCACGCCTTTAATCGCAGCACTCTGGGAGGCAGAGGCAGGTGGATCTCTGGATTCCGGCCAGCCTTGTCTATAGAGTGAGATCCAGGACAGCCAGGGCTACACAGAGAAACTCTGTCTTGAAAAAAATAAAAATAAACAAAAAGATCTTTTTTATTATATTTATTTATTGTGTATACACACAGGTCCACTTTAGTTTCCTCTCTCTACCATGTAGGTCCTAGAGATGGAACTCAGGTGATCAGGATTGGTGGCAAGGGCCTTTATGCACCGAACCATCTCTCCTGCCCAGGGGTTTTGTTTTTTGTTGTTGTTTGTTTGTTTGTTTTTTGGTTTTTCGAGACAGGGTTTCTCTGTGTAGCTTTGCGTTTTTCCTCGATCTCACTCTGTAGACCAGGCTGGCCTTGAACTCACAAAGATCCGCCTGCTTCTGCCTCCCGAGTGCTGGGGTTAAAGGCGTGCGCCACCACCGCCTGGCTATGTTTATTTGTTTTTAACAGTTTTGCTATGTAGCCTGGGCTGGAACTGGTATTTAACTCAAGGTGGTCTTGAATTTATGGCAGTCCTCCTGTCTCAGCCTCCTGAGAGCTGGAATTGCCAATTAACCAACACCGTGCCAGCCAGTGCATTTATCATTATTCCATGTGAGCGCTCTAGCATTACCCCTAATGAAAAACTCTGAGAGCTACTATGAGTGTAGTGCAAGCTGGCTGGCTGCGGGGGGTGGGGGGGTGGGGGGGGTTGGGGGGTGTCTCAAGTGTTGCCAGTACTGTGTTGTTTTTCAGGGCATGTGGTCACCTTGGTCTCTGACTGTGGATTCTAACTCTGGTCTAGTAAAAATGAAGTGTAATGAAAAGTAAAGTGGATCCCTTGTTCTTGCTTCTGCCTGGACTTGCTCCCCCATCTTCCTTCCCTCTCCACTTTTATTCCACCCCCGGGGCTCTGGATTGCAGTCTACATCTGTTTCAAAATCCAGAGCTGCACAGTTCTGCTAGCCTGGAGTCCAGATCACAGCATTCCTTCTGGTCCTGGCCGGTTTCCCTTTAGGCGGAATTGAGTGATTGATGGGCTGTAGGGTCCCAGGTTGTGGCCCTGGGGAAAAACTCCTTGGGCAGTGAGCACTGCTGGAAGGTTGAGTTGGGCTCCCAGAGGTGACCCAGCTTCTAGCCTCCAGGCTCCCCTTGCAAGCACACTCTGCCTCTAGTGACAGAGTCATGACCCTGGCGATTGGCTGGCAACTGGCTGAGATCATTTGGCTTCTCAAATGGTCACTCCAGGAGCCATTTCACGGGCAACTAGGATCTCTGCTGCTGTCTTAATACCCTTGACCCAGAGCGGAACAGGACCAGGCTTGCCGCAAATCTCAGGAACACTTTTTATTAAGCAAGTATGTGACAACAGTGTTATTTCTTGGACTCTCCTTGTCCCTTCCAGGGACAACCTCAGTAAGGAGCCTGGATGTCCATTCTCAGTGCCCTGAGGACGGTGACAGTCACAAAACAAAGAAGAGAGTCCTCGAAGGGTTTTGCTGGCTGTTCCCTTCCATCCCCCCAGCTCTTCTTTGGTTTAGATTTCTGTCAGACAGATCCCAGCAGCTGTTGTTCCTATCAGGCCCACTTGCTGGGTCCTCTGGGGGTCACTTTCTCTGTAGCTGCCTGAGACCTCTGAAATAGCTTGGACAGTCAGGGATTATGTGTTCAGGGGCATTTCAGAACTGAAATAGCCACTCTCTGGCGTCAGCCATGGCCCAGCCGGCTATCCTAGCCCCATACAGCAGACACATTCCTTCTTTAAGTGATAATCTGTGCCGGCCATGCTCTGGTGCTGGAGCAGGTAAAGGTGAGCAGTCCCCTCCTTCCTGCCTTTGTCAAGGAGCCAAGTCTTCCCACCAGGACTTGGAGCCAGGCTGACCTGGGGCCTAACTTTCGTTTGTGTGGTTTTCTTGTTCTGTGCCTGGAACAGAGTTTCCTCAGCTGCAAAGGGTGAGATGATAACATCAATGTCAGCCCTTCTGAGGACTTTGTCATGGTGTCCTACTTAAAAAAGCACCTAGAGAAAGGAAACATAAAAGTGACCCTTGAGTGAGTCCTCACCCCAAATCTAGCAGATAAAGAGGAAACATCTTATGCCACACGGAGCCTTTAGCTGCTTCCCCCGGTTAAGGGTTTGGGAGCTTTCTAACTTCCTTTACCACAGTGGACCTGCCTGTGCTGGACCCTTCCTCCCCGGGAACCCGCAGAAGGGAATGAAGGAGAAGGCTGCATTCTGCACGCTGGGCTCTCCTGGTCCTTTCTTCTGCCTCCAGCTCTAAGAGGTGTCAACCTTGACCCTGTTGTGTTCTGAAGCTGAAGCTTAAATGGTGAATCACTTCAGGTGATTCAGGCACCAAGTCGGAGAATCACTGTTGAAAAATTTATTTAAATATTTGCAGATGGTCCTTAGACCTAGAATAACTAGGCAACTTGGTTTTTTTTTTTTTTTAAAGATTTATTTTCTTTTTAGTTTTGTGTATGTGTGTTTGTACATATTAGTGTAGATGTTGGAGGAGGCCAAAAGAGAGTGCCAGGACCCCTGCAGCTGGAGTTACAGGCCATTGTGAGTGGCCCAACATGGGTGCTGGGAACTGAGCTCAGGGTCCTCCGAGCTTCCTGCACGTTCTTAACCGCTGAGCCATCACTCCAGCCCCAAGACTTACAATTAAGACAGTTATTACATTTTATTTTGTTTATTTTTAAATGATATCTCTGTGTAGGTTACCCTAGGAAGCCAGAAGATGGCATTGGATTCCATGAAGCTGGAGTTTCAGAGTTGTGAGCCACGCAGCATGGGTGCTGGGAACTGAGCTCAGGTCCTCAGCAAGAGCAGTGCCCACTCCTAAACACTGAGCTATCTCTCCAGCCACATGTTACTTAGGTTGTTATGTTCAAGTGTATGCCGAAATCAGTTATCTCTCTTCACGTGGGCCCCAGGGGTCAAACGGAGGTTGGCAGGCTTGGCAGAAGTTGCTTGACCAGCCGAGCCATCTCACCAACTTACAGATTTTGGAGGGTAAGGTTTATAGGGGTAGTCTTTTTGTGTTGTTTTGTTTTATTTTTTGTTTTTTGAGATAGGGTTTCTCTATATAATGCTGCTTGTCCTGGAACTTACTCTGTAAACCAGGCTGGCCTTGAATTCACAGAGATCCTCCTGCCTCTGCCTCCCGAGTGCTGGGATTAAAGGCGTGCACCACCACTGCCTGGCTTATTGAGGGTAATTTTATGGGAAGTCACTTCATGGTTAGTCAGGGAGCATCTGTATATCATACCTATTTGGAAAGCCTTGTGCTAAGCACTAGAGGAATAATGTGGCATATGGCTTCAAGGGTTTTAATCTCTGTAGGTACAATACAGTATATGCATTTTTTTTTAATAGGAAAAGGCAGAGACTATTGAGAATTAAATAATTATCGATTACTTACTCTGTGCCGGCACTTTGGACACTATCCCTAAATCACATAATAGTTGAAAATACTCTATTCCTAGCCGGGCATATTAGTGCAAGCCTTTAGTCCCAGCACTTGGGAGGCAGAGGCAGGCAGATCTCAAGAGTTCAAGGCCAGCCTGGTCTACAGAGCTAGTTCCAGGACAGCCAAGGCTGCACAGAGAAGCTGTGTCTTGAAAACATTAAAAAAACAAAATAAAACTATGTTTCTTATTTTATAATTGAAACAGTCAGAGAGATCGGGGACATTAATTGATGGTTGTGATTATTTAGGGTAGAGTTAGAGATCACTACCATAAAGTGGTGGTTGGAGAGGAATGCCATTAAAATGCCAGTCTGCGCCTGCTGTTGGGAAGTTGAGAACCAGCCTTGGCAAAACAGTGAGACCCTGTGAAAAAAGGAAAAAATAAAGTATTGAGGAGTCAGACATCATCTATCTATTTTGTGTGTGGTGGGAGATACAGATCAAGGAAATTTTTTTTTCTTTTGTGGTCTGGGATGGAGCCCGAGCTTCCACGTTCTAGGCAAGCGCTGTACACCTGAGCTCCACTCCAGCTCCCAAGGCAGTCTTTAGGAAAGGGTCGTGTTTGAATTGTGATCTGATTGGCAGATAGGGTTCTGCAAGATCGGGCCCTGCGTGTGTGGATGTTGGGGTGGGGGAGCTTTGATTCTCATATGACCTCACGTGATGTGGATGTGACTGTAGGAGGAGGCAGTCAGCTGACTTTAGGTTGAGGATGGAATCCTGGGTAATCAGGAGGGGAGAGACTTGGTACTGGAGCAGTATGGGGCTACTGGCCAACCAGCGTTTTATTAAACCAGTGTACAAAAGCATTATCCCACAGCAGGAGGGCGTTTTTTTTCTAGCAGAAGGAATTCTGAGAAGTCTTTAAAAGTTCTTAAAATTATGTTTTAGTGTGTGTGTGTGTGTGTGTGTGTGTGTGTGTGTGTGCGCGCGCGCGTGCGCGCGCGTGCGCGTGCCGCACTACAGTGCAAAAGTGAAAGTCAGAGGACAACTTTTTGGAGTCAGTTCTTTCCTTCCACCAAGTAGGATCAACTCAAGTCACGGAGCTTGCTGGCAAGTGCCTTTACCCAGGGATCCATCTCATTTCCTGAGGAGTCTTAAAGAGAGGGTAGGCATCTGAGGGGAGGAAAAGACTTCTGGGGTAGTGAAATAATAACATCAGATTTCACCCCTGAAAATAGATCTCGGCCAGGACAAGGGTGGACCACCCAGAGTCAAGGATGTTGTAGAAAAACCTAGAACCAAAACAGGCTCCCTGTGGTGGGATATTGTCTCTCTGTTATGGGGCTAAGAAACTGACAGCTCCCAAATGCTACCCCAGCCAACCACCCACCTTGCAAAGCCAGGATGGGGGCTCCTGACATTGAAGAAGGTACACACAGACCAGTTTGGCCCTAGAAATGGCCGTTTGCTTACTAATCAGTTTTCTCATTCCTGCGTCCAGCATATCTTCAGGAACGGCCTAACATTGCTGGCACATGGCGCTTGGCTGCGGTGAACAACACAGGCGTCGTCCCTGCCCCTCTCAGCCACTGCCCACTGATCTGACCTCTAGAGTGATGATGTCACAGCCTATGCAGAAGGCACACATTTCTTATGTTACGCTTTCTTTAACTTTATTGTTGATTCCTTGACAGACAAAGCCACAGACCCAAGCACGGTGGAGCAGGATTGGTCAGCCATCCAGAATTTCTGTGAGCAGGTGAACACCGACCCCAATGGGTAAGCTCCTTAGAGACACACTTGACTTTGGGGGCATCAGACCCTTGTCTCGGGGGCCTGCAGCTGGGAATGTTTTCATTTCATTCTAGTCCCCTCCCCCCACAATCTAAGCAAATTGGTATTTTAATAAGAAATGGTTTTGCACTGTTGCTTTTTTTGTTTGTTTGTTTGTTTTTTTTTGAGACAGGGTCTCTCTATGAAGTCCTGGCTGCCCTAGAGCTCCATATGTAAACCATGCTGGCCTTGAACTCACAGAGAACCTCCTGCCTCTGCCTCCTGAATGTTGGAATTAAAGGTGCAACTGTACCATGACTGGCTATTTTTTTTAACTAAGACTTTTTTAAATTGTGTTATGTTATAAAACAAATTGAACTAGGTTTCCCAAAGATGGGAAACATACTGATGCATTGGTTATGATTAAAAAATTTAAGAAAGCTGGGTGTGGTGGTGCATCCCTTTAGTCCCAGTACTCAGGAGGCAGAGACAGGCAGGTCTCTGTGAGTTTAAGGCTAGCCTGTTCTACAAAGAGAGTTCCAGGACAGCCAGGATTCTTACATAAAGAAACCCTGTCTCAAACAAATAATTAAGAAAGATTTATTTAAATTTATGTTGTGTTTTGTCTGCATGTATGTAAATGCAGTACATGCCTGCCTGGTATCCACAGAATAGAAGAGGTCAGATTCCCTGACGGGAGTTCTGGGGACAGTTGTAAGCTGCCTTTGGGTGCTGGGAACTGAACCCAGATCCTCTGCATGTGCACCAAGTGCTTTTAACTGCTGAGCCATCTCCTAGCACCCTGTTTATTATTATGATTAAATGTACTCTTTTACGTAGGAGAAAGAATGGCAAGGCTTTACTTTATTATTTCTTTATTTGTGGTAATGAAAATTGGACTCAGAGCCTTAAGTGTGCTGAGCATGCACTCCACCACTGAATCACATCTCCACCCTAGAGCAAGATTGTTTTGGATTTATTTCCAAAGCCCCTGCAAAGGAGCTGAGAAATAGCAATTTATGCAGATGTTGACCTACATGGTGCTCCGTAGTCAGCTGTTTGGAGCGTGCTCAGAGCTTTCACTCTTCCTGATGTCGTGTTCACTGAGTAGTTGTCATAGGATGGATGGCGTCTGCGTTGCTCTGAGCCTGCTGTTCTGGGAGTGGCAAGGGGAGTATGATGTAGCCCCAGGCACATGCTGGCTCCAAGTACTACAGACGGAGGAGCTAGGGGGGGAGGGCATCAGTGTCTCACAGGTGTGTTCCTAAGCTCTGCCGGGTATACCTTTCCTCTGCTTTGGAACCCCTTTCTGAAAGAGGGGCAGCTTGAAATGAGTGTGTGCTGCTAGGTTGCTTAGGTGGTCCGCCCCACCCTGAGTCCAGTCCTGTTTTGATTTTTCTTAAGCCCGACACATGCGCCCTGGCTACTGGCCCACAAGATCCAGTCTCCACAAGAGAAGGAAGCCCTTTACGCCCTGACGGTGAGTTAGTGGGCTGGCCACTCAGCCCACACATTCCTGTCCCAACTCTAGAAAGAGCACTGAGGTCACCATACAAGTTCTCCTTTCCAGGCATTGACAACAGGCTAGGGGGTTTCCCAGATGCGTACTATGATAGTCCTTAGCCCGCTTTGGGAGAAGGAAAGGAGGGGTTCACATCTGTTTGCCTCCCCGACTTGGAACAGGGCTGGCAACCGACAGTGAACACAAATGAAAGATGGAATTGGTGTGTGCTGGGCTGTGCTGGGCTGTGTCTATACAGGGCAGCTGCTGTGCAAGCCTCGATCATGCTTGCCATGCCTAAGTTTGGGCCAGTGTTACTGGAATTTTCATGTTCCCAAAAGTCCAGATTTTAATATCTGAATATGTAGATATTAATGGAAACAAAAAAGGATTTACTTTTATGTGTATGAGTATTTTGCCTACATGTAAGTATGTACACTATATGCATTCCTAGATGCCTATAGAGGTCCAAGAGGACACAGGTTCCCTTGGACCTGAAGTTGTAAACCCTCATGTGGGTGCTGGGAATTGACCCTGGTTCCTCAGGAAGAGAAGCAGATCTTAGCCACTCAGTCCTCTCTCCAGCCTCCCCCTCCCTTTTTTTTTTAAAAAAAAAAGTGAAGTAGTTCCTAGTTCTAGAATTGAAAATAAGGATAATTACTATCTGTAAAAGAAAGTTGGAGGCTGGCTGTGTAATTCCAGCACTTGGGAGATCAAGGCAAGAGGATCCCAGGTAGAGATCAGCCTGGGGGAAAAATGGTGTGGTGGTACAGGCCTATAATTCCAGCATTCTGGAGGCAGAGGCAATGGGATTGCTGTAAGTTTGAGACTAGTCTGGGCTAGATAGGGAGTCCTAGGTCAGTCAGGGCTATGATATGAGGCTCTGTCTCAGAAACAAGCAGATTGATTTGATATGTTTAAAAGTCATTGTGGGTGGGACATGGTGGCTAATGCCTTCTTTTTTTTTTTTTGGCCGGGGGGTGGGGGGGTGTTTGGTTTTTCGAGACAGGGTTTCTCTCTGTAGCTTTGGAGCCTGTCCTGGACTAGCTCTGTAGACCAGGCTGGCCTCGAACTCACAGAGATCCACCTGCCTCTGCCTCCCGAGTGCTGGGATTACAGGCATGCGCCACCACCGCCCGGCGGCTTATGCCTTTAATCCCAGCATTTGGGAGACAGAGGCAAGCTAATCTTTGAGTTTGAGGCCAGCCTGGTCTACATATGAATTTTCAGAACAGTTAGGGATACATAATAGAGAGATCTTGTCTCCAAAAAAGAAAAGAAAGAAAAAGGAAAAACTAGTCTGGGCTCAGGAATGCAGTCCTAGCTTGCCTTTGGAAACCAAGGGTAGTGGAGCAAGCAGTCCTTAGACACTGTGAGCCAGGTTTCTACCACTGGGGATGGACGGGGAGACCTGGAGGCCAGTTTTACTTGCCCAGAGTCATCTAAACATCCCCCTGAACCTCTTCTGGACACTGACATGGCAGTTTTTAACAGAGGACATTGTTGTTTTAAGACAGAGTCTCACTGTGTGCCCCTCCTGGCCTGGAACTGGCTGGGTAGACCAGACGGGCTTTCAACTCAGAGATCCACCTGCTTCTGCTGGGATTAAAGATGTGTGTCACCATATGTGGCCATTGTTTGTTGTTGGCATTTTAAAATATTTATTTTATGTGTATCAGTGTTTTGTCTACCTTGATGTATGTTTGTGCATCACACGTGTCACACATGTGCCTGGTGCCTGGGAAGGCCAGAAGAGGGTGTCAGATCTCCTAGAACTGGAGTTACAGACAGTATACAGCACCATGTGGATGCCGGGAATTGAACTAGGAATGGAACTCAGGTCCTTTGTTAGGGCAGCTAGTCTTCTTCTTCTTCTTCTTTTTTTAAAGATTTATTTATTTTATTGTATGTGTATGGGTATTTTGTCTGCATGCACAGATATGTGCACCACATGCATGCCTGGTGCCATGGATTCCCTGAAACTGGAATTACAGACAGTTGTAAGCTGCTATGTGGGTGCTGGGAATTGAACCTGGGTCCTCTAGAGGAGCAGCCAGTACTCTTAACTGCTGAGACATTTCTCCAGCCCCGTCTTTCTCCCCCCCCCCCCCCCCCCCCCCCCCCCCAATAGAGTTTGTCTGTGTAGCTCTGGCTGTCCTGGAACTTACTCTGTAGACCAGGCTGTTTTGGGTTTTGTTTGTTTGGTACAGGAACTCATGTAGTCCAGACTGGTTTTGAACTCAGCAATGTAGCTAAGGATGAATTTCAAAAACTTATCCTCCTGCCTACTTCCCAAGTGCTGGGATTACAGGTGTGCTCACTCAGTTGTGCTGCTGGGGCTGGAACTGAGAGCTGAAAGCGTGCTAGCAAAGGCTACCAACTGAGCCTCAGCCCAGCAAAGTTTTCTTCATCAGAAGGTGTTTGCTTTCTCCTAAAGGCCGGGGGTCTTAAGAAAGGACTTGAAGGAGAGGTAGCTCTGATTCTACACATCAGCAGCTGAGCTCTGTAAGCCTCGAGGCGAGCCTGCTGTGGTGCTTGAAGGCGAGCGAGCCTGTGATGCTGGCTTTCCCTTATGGGGATCTTGTCTGCAGGTTCTGGAGATGTGCATGAACTACTGCGGGGAGAAGTTCCACAATGAGGTGGCCAAGTTCCGCTTCCTGAACGAGTTGATCAAAGTATTGTCCCCAAAGGTGAGTACGTGGACTTGGCATGCTCACTATGTTGTACCTGTACCCCACTTTCAGACTTTGTCACGCTGCAGATGAAAGGCTGGCCTGGTCTCGGACAGAACCTGCCTGTGTGTCGGGAGCAGAGAGAGTCGTTCGTGCAAAAGCTGTCTCCCTGCCGACGTTTGGAAGGACAGTCAGGTTCAGAGCTAACCCCTGTCCCTCCAGTGCTGGCATTTCTGTTTTTCCTTGAAAACGGCATTGCCTAGCCGGGCAGTAGCGGTGCACGCCTTTAATCCCAGCACTCAGGGAAGACAGGCAGGTGGATCTCTGTGAGTTCCAGGACAGCTTGGTCTACAGAGTGAGTTCCAGGACAGCCAGGGCTACACAGAGAAATCCTATCTTGAAAAACCAAAAAAAAAAAAAACCTTCAAAAAACAAAAACCCCAAAATGGCATCATCTGTTTGTGAGCTGTGTGACCTACAGGAGGTGAGGGACTGTAGAATGAGGCCCAGGTTTCCTGGCAGTGACAACGGAGTGATAAGCAGGTGTGACTATGTCACATCGCCTTTTGCCTTGTCCCTGTACTTTATTCCTAGCACTTGTATTAGGCTATGTCACCCACCTGCCACTGAGTGCATGTGAGTTCTTTCCTGTATAGAACCTGTAGACAGAGTTTTCTTTGGGCCACCAGCTCACAAATAACAGCATGGAGACTTACTATGAATTATGAAAGCTTGGCCTTAGCTTAGGCTTGTTCCTAACTAGTTCTTATAACTTAAATTAACCCATATCTTTTTTTTTTTTTTTTTTTTTTTTTTTTTTTATTTATTTTCTGTGGTTGCTGGGAATTGAACTCAGGACCTCTGGTAGAGCAGCCAGTGCTCCTAACCTCTGAGCCATCTCTCCAGCCCCGAACCCATATCTTTTAATCTACATTCTTTTTTTTTTTTTTTTCATTTCTCATCCGCCCTGCCCCCTTCCCGGTCCTTCCTCCCCCCCCACCTTAATCTACATTCTTTTACATGGCTCAGTTGTTATCTTTACTCTCTACTGCCCATCCTGCTTCTTCCGTGTCTGACTGGTGACTTCCATCTTTTTCCCAGAGATCTCTCTCTGCCCAGAAGTCCCGCCTATCTCTCCTGCCTAGCTATTGGCCATTCAGTTTTTTATTACATCAGTCACAGCAACACATCTTCACAGTGTACAAATATCCCACAACAGGAACCAGCCACGGTTCTCTGGGACCTGTGTGCATCCTACTATTTAGTTGAGTTCTGACCCATCTGGTCTTTTTGGTTTGTTTTGTTTTGAGACAGGGTCTCTCTCTATAGCTCTGGCTGTCCTTGACCAGGCTGGCTTCAAAAATCAGTGCTAGGATTAAAGGTATAAGACCCTACTCCTGGCCTCTGTCTGGTTTTAAACATTCCCCACACCTTTCGTATAAAGGGCTTAGTCCTACCTACACTACCTGTTTCAAGAGCCGATCACTAGCTTTGAATGTCTTCAAGGTACTAAACATTGCACAATGCCAGTCAGGGGTTTTTAGGACTCCCTCCAGGTCCCATAATTCATTAGAACCCCCACAGAAGACAGGAAATCATTGTATAATATAAATGGGAATGACCCATGGGGAGAGCTTGGTGTGGGGAAAAGGCCTGCATACCCTCCTAGCACTTTGGTTCTGGAATTTTTATTGTTGTGGTTTGTTACTAAGTTTATTTCGTTTACTTTTTTTTTTTTTTTTCTCAAGACAGGGTTTCTCTGTGTAGCTCTAACTGTCCTGGAACTCACTCTGTAGCCCAGGTTGGCCTCAAACTCACAGAGATCCACCTGCCTCTGTCTCCTGAGTGCTGGCATTAAAGGCGTGCGCCACCACTGCCTGGCTTATGTTTATTTTTTTAAGACAGGATTTTACCATGTAGCTCAGGCTGCCTTCAAATTTGTGGCAATTCTCCTACCTTGGTCTCCTAGCACTGGGCCTATAAGAATGAACCACAGTGCTCAGGTCCATGATGAGCTTTGGTATTAATAGTGGAGATTGGATTGTCTTGAATCCAGAAGAGGCTTTGGGGTCTGGTGCCAGGGAATTTGTCCTCCGGGTGTGTCTCATTTCCAATCCAGCTCACATCTGGACTTCAGCAGCATCTCTCTGGGGGAAGTGCTGGCCAGCTAGCTGAAGTCCCTCCCAGCTCTCTAATTCTCCTGTTTACTTTAGTACCTAGGGGCCTGGGCCACCGAAAAGGTTAAAGGAAGAGTTATTGAAGTCCTCTTTAGCTGGACGGTCTGGTTTCCAGAAGACATGAAGATCCGAGATGCTTATCAGATGCTGAAGAAGCAAGGTTTGATCTCAGTGTTCACGTCTCCTGTCCTCACTGTGGTGTTTTGTTTCTGGGTACAGGGTCTCCCGTAGCCTAGGCTGGCCTGAAACTCACTGTGTAGCCGAGGGAGACCTCACCCTCCTGCCTTCACCTGACGAGTGCCAACACCGGGCCTGCTTTGCTTTGTTTTGCTTTTGTAATACAGTGCTGGGGATTGAATCCAGGGCTTCATGCCTAGGAGGCCAGCACTGTGCTACCTAAGATTCCCTGTATTACTCAGGCTTGAGCTGGCAAGGTGGTTCAGCAGGTAAAGGTGTTTGCCGTCTCTGGAACACACACGGTCGAGGAGGGAACCAACTCTCCACGGTTGTTTTCTGACTCCCACTGTGCACCGTCCTTCCCATAAAAAAATTAAAAAAGAAATGTAAAACTTGGTGTATACATAGCTCAGGCTGGCCTTCCACTCATGATTCTCCTGCCTCAGCTTCCCAGGGCTGGGATGATGTACAGTAGCTGAGCTGTGTTTACTGGTTTGCCTCCTATGGCTCCTCCTGAGCATTGTCTTCCCTTAGATTTTAGGTTAAGTGGTTGCTGGCTGTTGTTGGTCCATGATCCCAACTTGTGGCTTCAGGAAGAGTTGTTAAATTGCATCTTGCCTAGTGTCTTGGGATTGTTGTTAGTACGGGAGTTATAGACAGCTGTCTTTGTGTGCTCTGTCTGGTTCTTCGTTTCCTTTCATGTCAGGCTCTTTGGAAGCAGGAACTGGGCTCGTCACCCGCTGTTTTCCCCTGCTGCATGCACTCAGCCTCTTGGGAGCTGCATCAGACAGAGGTCTTGCAGTCATCCCTGGGCCTGGGGAGTCGTGGAGCTGCATAGCATAGAGTAACAGCATAGAGTACAGGCCTTAGGACCAGGTGCTGGCCTGATTTTGTGGCAGTTTTTGAATTCCCGAGGTGATATAGCCTGGATCAGACCCTGTATATGTGCTGTTTTGTGGTTGTTTGTTTCTATCTGTAGAAGAGTTTTATTTTAGGTAGCTATTTTTATTTAGTACTTGTATAAGCTAGGCAAGCTTTCTACCAGTAAGCTACGTCAAGGGGTCTGAAGGCTGATGTTTAGTGAAATTGTTACTGGGGAATCAGGGTCCGTTTTACGAGTTCTTAGTCTTGTAGATAAAATAGACACGAAGGGAAACTGAAGACAGTTTTTATCGAGTTTGAGAGAAAAAGACAAAAGGGTCATGGGCAAGCTATGAATCTCAGCATCTGCAGGGAGGAGGTACATGGAAAAAAGGAAGACAGAAAGCCATGTGTTCTGAGTTACAAGTCGAGGAAGCAGCAGGCAGGCCCTGCAGCAGTGGAGAGGGGTGAGGGGCCTTAGGATGACGTCTGAAAGGTGCCTTACTAGGTAACTGTGCTTGTGTACAAGCATGAGGATGTGAGTTTGAATCCTCGGTGCCCAGGTAAAATTCTGGGCTTGGCATGTGCACAGGCCTCCGGAGGGGAGAGATAGGAGGATTGCTAAGGCGTGCTGGCTGCCAGCACAGCTCAACTTTGTACAGACCCGATATTAAGAGAATAAGGTCGGGTTGTGGTGGCACACTCCAGTAGGATTTGCTGGAGGAGGTGGAGGCAGGAGGATCAGAAGTTTAAGGTCAGACTACACTACACATTTCCAAAAGGGCTGGAGAGATGGCTCAGTGGTTAAGAGAACTGGCTGTTCTTCCAGAGGACCCTGGTTCAATTCCCAGCACCCACATGGCAGCTCACAACTGTCTGTAACTCCAGTTCCAGGGGATCCAACACCCTCTCACAGACATGCATGCAGGCAGAACACTAATGTACATAAAGTAAAAATAAGTCTTTAATAAAAAATTTAAAAAATGGGGCTGAAGAGATGACTCAGAGGTTGAGGGCACTGGCTGCTCTTCCAGAGGTTCTGAGTTCAATTCCCAGGCAGATCTCTGTAAGCTTGCAGCCAGCCTGGACTACAGAGTGAGTTCTAGGACTGCCAAGGCTGTTACATGGAGAAACTCTGTCTCGAAAAACGAGAGGATATGGTGGAAAATGATTGATCACAATACCTAATATCTCTCCCTTTGGCTTTTAAGAGTATACTCAAAGGCTTTTAAAGTTAGAACTTAGGCAGGGCAGTGGTGGTACATGTCTTTAATCCTAGCACTCGGGAGGCAGAGGTAGGCAGATCTCTGTGAGTTCAAGGCAAGCCTGATCTACAGAGTGAATTCCAGTATAGCCAGGGTTACACAGAGAAACCTGTTTTGAAAAACCAAAAAAAAAAAAAAAAGTTAGAACTCAGGGCTGTGAAGATAGCTTGTGGATAAAGCACTTGTTGCGCAAGTCTGAGGACCAGAGTTTAAATCCCCAGAACTCACATAGAAGTAGGACAGGCATGGTGACTATCTGTAAATCCAGCACTCAGGACAAAGTGACAGTATTTCCTGGGCGAGCAGTTTAGCTAGACTAGCTGTATTGAGTGAGCTGATATCAGCTTCAAGCATCTACACACATGCACACAAATATGCCCACATACACGTGAACATTCACATACCTGTGAACATTCACATACTTTACACATGCAAAGAATAAAACCAAAAAACCAAACAAGTTATAACTCAGAAAAATAGGCAAGCTTCGCAGTGAAGATAGGCATGTGGAGCGATTCTTTGGGATACATACGTATATAGCTTATTAAGAGAATCGTATTCTTCCCATTGTTTTAGTGTGCCTTCAGGTGTATCGTGTTTCTTGAAGTTACACCTTTTTTGAGAGGCAGTTTCATATCCAGGTGATGACAGTTATCCATTTGAATTAACTTTTAAAGGAGAGAACAATAGAGTATCTTTGTGATCTTACAATCTTTTGGACAGTTTCAAACGTCCTATCTCCACCAGGGCTATTAATGTGACTTAGAGCCTATTTTTTTTTTTTAAATAATTGATTTATTTTTATTTTATGTGCATTGGCATTTTGCCTACACATATGTCTGTGTAAGGGTGTCAGATGTAGACAGTTGTGAGCTGCCATGTGGGTCCTGGGAATTGAACCAGGGTCCTATAGAAGAGCAGTCAGTGTTCTTGACTGCTGAGCCATCTCTCCAGCCCCTAGATCCTATTTTTTTGACCAGAATTTATGTGAGAGTTAAAAGAAGCTGATATAGAAAATGGAGTTGTTTACTGAGAGTAGATGACTTCCCTTCAATGGACATCAGCAAAGCCTGCTACCTCCACCTCCCTTGCTTGCACACGGCATTTCACATTCTAAGGAGGGCAGCAGCGGCAGTTTGGTTTGGTTGTTTTTCCTCAAGATTAAAGTGTTGGGGCTGGTGAGATGGGTCAATGGGTGAGTGCACTTGTCGCCAAGATTGATGGCTTGAGTTCAACTCCTGGAATCCACATGGTAGAAAGAGAGACTGACTCCCACAAGTTGTCCTCTGGTCTCTACATGTGTGCTGTGGATTGTATGTATTCCTCCCATGATAAAGGCTATTTAAAAAACAAAACAAAACTGGGTAGCGGTGGCACATGCCTTTAATGCCAGCACTTGGGAGGCAGAGGCAGGTGGATCTCTGAGTTTGACAGCAGCCTGGTCTACAGAGTGAGTTCCAGGACAGCTAGAGAAAAAACAAAACAAAACAAAAAAGTAACAACAGCAGGGTGTCACCAGGGAAATGGGAGTTACACCCAAAGCTAATTATGAAGGGCAGGGTCCATCCTCAGGGACCTCTAGTTCTGCTAATGCCTGATTCACAGCTTAATAGGATATGGAGTTGTTAGGAATTAGGGACTTGTAGGTTTTATCCTTCAATATCAACGTCTTAATCATGAATTTCACATTTTAGGAATAATAAAGCAAGATCCTAAACTACCGATGGATAAAATCTTACCCCCACCTTCTCCCTGGCCAAAGAGCTCCATCTTTGATGCTGATGAGGAAAAGTCAAAGGTAAAATCCTCTCCCTGTCTTGGGACGTTTGTGGAACCTGACTGTCCTCTGAGAGTATGTGGGGCAGAGTAATGACTTCTGTGCCATGAGATAGCAGGAAGTCTGATTTTCCTGTCAATGGGCCACATAATAAATGCCATGCTATGTGCCATCCTTTATCTGTATAAGGATTCCTGTCGGGGTGGGAGAGTCTGGGGCTGAGGGCTCTGGTTCAGTAACATGTGGAATCGGGAGGGTGGGGGGCAGCAGGTAGGAAAGGGGCTCATGTTGGCATGGATCCTTTTTAGTTCCCACAAGCCTGACCCAACCCATTGCCCTTTCCCTGGAAACTTCCAAGATTTGTAGTCCTCACGCATCAGATGGGAGGCAGGTAGTTAAATGCTGTGATGGTTTGAAAGAAAATGGCCCCCAAAGAGAGTGAGTGGCACTAATAGGAAGTGTGGTCTTGTTGGAGTGGGTATGGTCTTGGAGGAAGTCTGTCACTGTGGAGGAGGGCTTTGAGGTCTCACATATGCTCAAGCCATGCCCAGTAAGACAGACCACTTCCTATTGCCTCCAAAAGATGTAGAACCCTCAGTTAACTCTCCAACACCATGTCTGCCCACATGCCGCCATGTCCCACTGTGATGATAATGGACTAAACCTCTAAACTGTAAGCCAGCCCCAATTAAATATTTTCCCTTTAAGAGTTGCCATGGTCATGGTGTCTCTTCACAACAGTAGAAACCCTATCTAAGACAAATGCTAAACCAAGCACTGGAGAGGCTTGCGGACTCATGGATGGTCCTTTGCATGAGGTTAGCATTTGTCATAGGGTTTCTTTTTAAAAATTTATTATTTTATGTGTATGAATGTTTTGCCTGCATGTATGTCTGTGCAGCACATATATGCTTGGTGCCCATAAAGATCAGAAGAGGACTTCTGTTGCCCTGGGACTAGAATTACAAATGGTTTCTAGCTATTATGTGGGTGCTTAGAATCCAAGCCAGATCCTCTGCAAGATCGGTTAGTTAGTACTATTACCTGCTGAGGCAATTCTCCAGCTCAACACTGCTTTTTGTCAGCCATGCTCTTTGGTTAGCAGGGTCTGGAAGGCTCTGTGCATGTGTGCATTCATGGACACATGCTGTCCACCTGCTCCCTCTCAGCCATAACCTTCGTAGCATTTGGTTTGTTTTTTTGTTTATGTGCTTTTTGTTTGTTTGGTGGGTTTTTTTTTGTTTTGTTTTGTTTTTTTGAGACAGGGTCTCACTCTGTAGCTCTGGTTGTCCTGGAACCCACCTGCCTCTCTGCCTCCCAAATGCTGGGATTAAAGATGTGTGTCACTAAGCCTGGGTAGTGTATTTTTTTAAAAAGATTTATTTTTAATTTAATTTCGTATGTAAATGCTTTTAACCATTCCATTCAGCCATCTCTCCAGCTTCTTCACCTGCTACAGTTTTGGGGGGTGGGTTTGAATTCTCTGTTTGAATTCTCCATCTTCCTGCCTTCACCTCCCAAATGCTGGATTGCAGGTGTGTGCCACTAGTCCCAGCTTGTTTTGTTCCTTTTTTTTTTTTTTTTTTTTTTGAGACAAGGTTTTATATAGCTGAAGCTGACCTTGAACTCTTGATCCTGTGCCTTGTATTCTGAGTTGCTGATTACAAGTGTGCTGTTCTGCCCAGCTTCCTTCCTTTGGCTCCTGAGTGGTGTTCTGGTCAGTGTTGGCAGAGTGGGCAAGGTGGACTGCATTTATCTGTGGCTCCTCCCCTGCTGGAGCCCTGTGTTGCAGAGTGTGGGAGGAGCTAGGGAGAGATGGCAGCATGCCTTCCGAGAAAGATGAAAACCATCTTCCTTAGCCGCATATATTCGTAACGTTTCTCGTTGCTGTGACTGAATACCCAACCAAAGCAACTTGGGAAGAGGGCTTTGTTTTGGCTCACAGTTTGAAGGTGTAGCCCACTCCGGAGGGAAATGCACGGCAGCAGGTGTGCGCTCGGGAAATGGAGAGAGAGAAAGAAATGCAGGTTCCCATCTGGGATTCTCCTCTTCCCCTTTTGTTCAGCCTGGGACTCTAGCCCTTGGCATGGTACTACCTACATTCAGGTGGGTCTCCTCCCCTCCTTAGTTAAACTTCTCTGTTAATGTCCTCAAAGATTCGCTCAAGATGTGTCTCCTAGGTGACTTCCTGTACAGGAAAGCTGGCAGAGATTAGCCATCTGTAGCATAGTTTTATGTCAGCTTTATACAAGCTGAAGTCATCTGGGGTAGGAAACTCAATTAAGAAAATGCCTCCATACGATCGGGCTGTGTGTGAGCTTGTAGTGCATTTTCTTTATTTCTTTTTTTGTTTGTTTGTTTTGTTTTTTCGAGACAGGGTTTCTCCGTGTAGTTTTGGTTCCTGGATCTTGCTCTGTAGACCAGGCTGGCCTTGAACTCACAGAGATCCTCCTGACTTAGCCTCCTGAGTGCTGGGATTAAAGGCATGAGCCACTGCTGCCCAGCATAGGGCATTTTCTTAATTTAGTGATTGACGGGGGAGGGCCAAGCCCTTTGTAGGTGGTGCCATCCCTGGACTGGTGGTCCTGGACCCTATAAAAAAAAGCATTGAGCAAGCCAGTAAACTGCATCCTTCCTGGCCTCTGCATCAGCTCCTGCCTACAGATTCCTGCCCTGTTTGAGTTCCTGTCCTGTCCTGACTTCCTTTGATGATGAATGTGATGTTGAAGCATAAGCTGAGTAAACCCTTTCCTCCCCAAGTTTCTTTGGTCATGGTGTTTGATCACAGCAGTAGTATCCCTAACTAAGATACCATCACGCTGTCCAGCTTACCCCGAGGGACTCTGTTTAGGTTATCTTGCTCAGCGTAGAATTAAGTGGGAAACAAGTCTTTGGTGAAAGTCTATCCCATCTTCGAGCATGTGACCAAGGTCATGCTCAGAACTCCTAACATTTATTTATTTATCTATCTATTTATTTATTTATTCATTCATCCATTCATTTATTTATTTATATTTTTTTCTCACGTTGCTGGGCATGGAACCCAGAACCGTGTGTATGCTAGACAAGTGCTCTGTAACTACGGTGCATGTCTAGCCCCACTCTTAGCCTTTTGAGTTAGATAATTCTCTGCTATGAAGCCTTTTTTTGTGCCCCAAAGGATCCGTCAACATCCCTGGCTTCTAACTGCTATATGCAAGTAATACACTCTCTAGTTGTGGCATTTGAAAATGTCTCCCTTCTCTTCCTTTCATTACCCCCATTCCCACAAGCCAGGGGCTTACTGTTTGCCTTTTATTTTTATAAGTAGAATGACACTGTCTACCCCCTTAGTTTTGTTTAATTTTTGGTTTTAGCATACAAAGTGATGGGTAGTCTGTTGCATGTCATTAACCAATGAGTATTTGGTTGGTTTCAGACCATGATGATTACAAATTATATCCCCAGATGTCCTCTGGGGATATAATCCTCCCATCTTCCCCATGAGAAACCCACTGGTTTTTCTCGTGGTCCCAGTACCCACACTCCAGTGTCACTGTATGCCTTGGAAGGATAATGCATACAGTGTGTGGGCCATAGTCCTGCTAATTCTTCTACTGCTGTGTTCCCCCCCTCGGCTGGGGAGAATTACAGCTTCACCTGCTCTTGTTCGCTCTTCAGCTTTTGACAAGACTTCTCAAGAGCAACCACCCTGAAGATCTTCAGGCTGCAAACCGGCTGATCAAGAATTTGGTCAAGGAGGTAGGCATTTTTGCAGTTGACGCTATAGAAGACCTGACATTTGACAGGATATGATGGATAGTGTATATGGATATGTGCAAGGGTGTGATGAAAAGCTGGCTTGGAGAAGAGATGTCCTCCTCATCCTGAGTGGGACCAGCCAGGATGGTGACTAGCATCATGACTCCTTGTCAAGTCTCCCAGATTCTTTTGTCCATGGCACAAAGCACTTGGGGAACTTCTGCCCTAGTGACAGATGTTGGTGTCGATGGAGTTAGGTTCAGGAGTCTGTTTCTCCAGAAGAATTGAGACTGCATGTACAGTTGAGCAATCACCAGGCTGTGCTTCATCTGCAGGAATTCTGGGCAGGACCTCCACTCACTAGTGTTCATGACTTCCTGAACTCCCAGCATGCAGTGCCTTTCTCTTTCTGGTGTTTAGGAGTTACCCAGGTGACTTCTCTTATTTCTGTCCTCCTTGTTTCCCTCAAAGGAACAAGAAAAATCTGAGAAGATCTCCAAGCGAGTCAGTGCAGTGGAGGAAGTACGGAGCCACGTGAAGGTGCTGCGGGAGATGCTGAGCATGTACCGAAAGGCAGGCCAGGCCCTGCCTGACCAGGAGTCCCTGCAGGTAATCGCTACCTGTGACCTAAGACTGCACCTGTTGTTATAAGCATGATACATTGCACCTGTGCGTTGCTATGACTGCCATCATGGTCAGGAGAGGCAAATCTCCTCTATTCCTTTGTTATCTCTCTCTTCCATCCTTCCCTTCCTCCATTCTCACTAGCCATTGATATATTATTTACCTTTTATTCTGTAAGTAGAATGACACTGTCTACCGCCTTAGTTTTAATCAATTTTTCAGTTTAGTATACAAAGTGATGTCTTTTGCATGGATGCACCACAGTATGTATGCATGCCGTCAGCTGATGAATAATTGGGTGTTTTCAGACCGTAGTGATTACAATTTAGCCTGCTGTGTAAATAGTGTGCAGAATTTTGCGTAAACACACACCTGCGTTTCTCTTGAGATGTCTAGGTGTGGGTAAATGAACAGTTAACTTTTTATGAAGCTACCAGAGTCTTTTCCTAAGTGTTTGCACTATTTCACAGTCCTAACAGCAGCAGATAATTCTGCTTCCTTCTTATTTCCTCTCAGATCAGTGGTTCTTTTTGATAACACCACCCTTGAGATAATTAGCACATTGTAATGGTAATGATCACCACTATCTGATTTTAGAGCACTTTCATCTCCCCTACAGAAAAGCCTGTTTGTAGGAAGCAAGTTTTATTATTTATTTGTTTATTTTTAAAGATTTGTGGTTTGTGCCTGTCGTGTGTGTGTGTGTGTGTGTGTGTGTGTGTGTGTGTGTGTGTGTGTGTGTGTGTGTGTGTGTCTGCCTGTCGTGTGTGGGGTGCCCACGGAGGTCAGGAGAGAGGGTTGGACTCCCTGGAGCTGCTGTTCAGATAGTTTGTGAGCTGCCTGACCTGGGTTTTAAAGTAGCTGTACCGTTTTACAGCCTCCTCAGCACCTTGCAAGGACTCTAGGTCTGCACATCTGCTGACCCCTGTCCTCCTTTGTGGCGGCTGTGCTGGCTGTAGGGTGTACCTCCTTGTGACTTCCGTTCCCCCGGCCCGTGTTTCACATGCATTCCTGTACTTATCCACTTGTGTTGCTCTTGCAGAGAACGTGTGCTCAGATCTCCTGCCCATTCCTTAATTGAGTTGTCTGAAGTTACAAAGATTTGTCTATTTGTTTTTGTTTGTTTGTTTTTGAGACAGGCTGGCTGGCCTGGAACTTAATGTGTCGATCAGGCTGGCCTCTTACTCACCCACCCCTACCTCCTGCGTGCTGGGATTAAAGGTGTGAGTCACCACACCTGGGCTTAGAGCAGGGGTTCTCAACCTTCTAATGCTATGACCCTTTAATACAGTTCCTCATGTTGTGGTGACCCCCAACCATAAAATTGATTTCGGTGCTACTTTATAGCTGTAATTTTGCTACTGCTATTAATTGTAAATATCTGATATGCAGGATGGTTTGTGACCTGTGGAAAGGTCATTCGACTCCCCAAAGGTCATGACCTACAGCTTGAGAAACCCTGCCTTAGAGAGTTCTTTATGTGTTCCAGATTCAAGTTCCTTCCCAGACTATTCCCTTCAATCCTAGGCTATCTTTCCCCTGGCTTCATAACTTCTTTTGAGGCACAACATTTGTGTGCTTGTGTGTGTGTTCTTGTGGGTGCACGTACACATGTATGCATGTTTGTGGGGTCAGAGGTCAAACTTTGTGTCATTCTTCAGTTATCATTTGCCTTGTTTTTTGAGACCGGAATCTTTTATTGGCCTGGAGCTCAACAAGTACTCCGGGTTGGCTAGCCAGTATGCTCTGGAGGTCCTCCTGTCTGTCTCCACCTCCCCTAGACTGAGATACAGACAAGTGCCACCACACCTGGCTTTTTACATGGGTTCTGGGGACTTTATTTTATTGCCTGGACTATCTCCTCAGTTCTGAGGGATGAATGTTTTGTGGGGTTTTGTTGTTGTTGTTGTTGTTTGGTTTGTTTCCTTTTTCTTTTGAGACGGGCTTTCTAATTTCAGTGGAGTCCAGTGTGTCTCCTGCCCTGTACAGGACACCACCAGCTGTCACTTAAGCCCAGCAAAGGTCTCAGACAGAGCCGCAGGTGGCCGCAGGCAGAGAGGAGGCCTTGGCAGGCCGGGCCTGTGGAGGGAGGTAACTGAGGGAGGGGGCATGGGGCTGCTGAGCTGTCCACAGTTCTCTCCCCACCTCTCAGTGTGAAGAAAACGGCTTTGGGGTGCAGGGGTCAGGGGGACCCTGTGGGGAACATTAGGCATGTGTTGTAAAGGGATTGCGCCATCAGAACTGTTGGGACGGGAAATTCTCTGCAGCGTGTTAACCACAAAGCAGGGACAGGGACGTTCGTCCATTGTTATAGTTCTTGCAGCTCAGCCAGGAAGGGGCCCCTGAGAAGGAGCTGCCAGTGTGTGCCTGGGAACATGGGGTCTTTCTTGAGCTAAGATGAGGTTTTGTTTTGTTTTGTTATTTTGATTTTCCTTTATTTGAAAAAAGTTATATACATGGAGCCCCATGTATTTCCTTTTCTTTTTTTTTTCCTTCTTTCTTTTTTACCATTGATTTCTTGGGGGTTGGGGAGTCTCATGCCACAATGCACTAGCGGAGGTCCAAGGACTACTTGATGTGAGTTGGTTCCCTCCTTCCACCAAACAGGTTCCAGGGTTGGAACTCAGACTGTCAAGCTTGGCAATAATCACCTTTCCTCACTGAGCTCCTTCTCCAAGCAGGGAAACAAAGTCACAAGGAGAGACATTTGATATCTAGAGTCGTCTTTTTGTAGCTTGAATTAGCCTTGCCCTCCTCATTCCTCCTCTTCCACCTCCCACATGTTGGCTGATACAGGCATGCACCACCACTCCTGATTAACTCAAATGTGTTCTCTCTCTCTGTCCGCCCCCCCTCTTTGGGGGTGTGTGTGTGTGAGGGGGGTGGAATTGAACCTGGAGCCTCATGCATGAAAACTTCTACAGTTTTCTGACTGTCATGTTACCTCAGAACTGTAGTCACGGATCTGACGCAGCCTAAGGAAGAAGCCTTCAGTCTGAGGCGGCTGAGGGAGACACATGGGGACTTGGGTGGGGCCTGGGTGTGAGGGTGTGAACGAGTCTCTGTTTCCCTAGGTTGTGTATGAAAGATGTGAGAAGCTGCGGCCAACCCTGTTCCGCCTCGCAAGTGACACCACCGACGATGATGACGCACTGGGTAACAGCTGATTTCAGGGTGTAGTAAAATAGATGTGGTCCTCCGGGCCATGCTGCTGTGAGGCTTTGAGTTTGGTGTGGGCTGGTGGCTTAGATCTGACTTCAGAAGACTCTAGGCTTGAATAAGAAATGTGAGGGTCAGAAACCAGGAAAAGAGTAGAAATCTATGAGAGACATTATGTGATCCTTCCCATGGAAGACCAGGAAACAGTGTCCTGCCTTCCTTTCTTCTCCTCCTCCTCTTCCTCCTCCTTCTCCTCCTCTTCCTTTTCCTTCTCTTTCTCCTCCTTTGTTTCTTCCCCCTCTTCCTCTTCTTCTTCTCCTCCTCCTTCTATGAAAAACAGGTTCCTTGACTTGTAAGGTTCTCTGAATATGTTTTGCTGGCTGTATCCTCCTGTGGTGATGTTTTTCTGTTACTTAGATTGCAACTGACAGGTAACTCAGGAGCTTTGTCAAATTCAGGTGTAACTGAGAGACTTAAGAGCATATAATGGCCAGGTGTGGTTATTTGTTATTAAGTATGCTTCAGTTAGGATGTCGAATTTTCCGTGGGAATACCAGATCTTTATTTCCAGACTGGTAAAATGTACAGGCTACAAAGCTGATTCGTGTATCCATTCTCCAGAAATGAAAAACATCTTTCAATAATTGAATCAGGTAGCAAGGAATTTTTTAAATAGTGACATCTATATTAATTTGTCTTTAAAAAAATTCCTCACTAAAAGAACAGCGTTTGGAGTGTTAACTGCTGCTAGTATTTGGATAGTTGGAAGCAGAGCTAAACCTAAGTGATGAACCCGGTATGAACCCGGTCACATGACAAAGGTCAGGGGTCCTGGGTGTGCCGAGCCTGGTAGAGCCACATGGAGTGACTAGGAAAAGATTAGATGGTGGCTGCTACACTGAGGAGTTCTAAATCTGCTCTTTCCTCAGCGGAGATTCTTCAAGCAAACGACCTTCTCACGCAGGGGGTTCTGCTGTACAAACAGGTGGTGGAGGGTCGAGTCAATGCTGGGAACGCAGCGACCGGCGCCGTGGGAGACATTCCTGTCACCAGAGGTGCGTGCCAAGAGTGAGCCTCTTGCCTTAGGGCAGTGTGCAAGTCACAAGAACGAGAGAGCTTGCTTCTGTCCCCTTTTCTGTAGAAATAGGCTGCAGGTCACAGGCCTGCGCCCCAGGAGCCATCACATAGCCTGCCAGGTTAGAGCTGCACTGTGGCTGCACATGCAAGGAGATGGCCGTGTTGTACCAGGTTTTGATCTCTCTCCAGTGCTCCTGGAGCTTGAGACTAAGGAAATGGTTAGTGGTTCAGTAGTAGGGGTTTGCCCAGCATTCACAAAGCCCAAGATTACATCTCAGCACTGCTCAAAAAAAAAAAAATTTTTTTTTTAATTGCATGCTGTTCAGTCTCTGACCTGTACCTCCTAAGTCAGGATTGCTTGGAGCTAGGCCTGAGTATCTCTGAGTACTGTAGATGAATTTGATCAGAAACTGCAAAATGTCTAAACTAAAGAAGGAGCCTAAGCTGCTGCCCTGGGGGATAAGAGGGGCCAAGGGAAAAGGAGGACCTCAATGCCTGGAGGACTGAGTCCTTTGGCTTCCTATCATGCACATGCCTATGGCAAGCTGCTTCCCAGCACCCAGCTGAGGCAGAAGTTGGTTGGTGAGAGGCATGATGTCTTCCAGGAGGACACCAGTAGGATTTAAATGGAGACATTTAAATGGAGTCTTTTTTTTCTTTTGTTTTTTTTTCGAGACAGGGTTGTTGTTTTTTTTTTTTATAGTCCCACTGTCCTCAAACTCACAGAGTTCCTCCCCTCTGCCTCCTGAGTGCTGGGATTAAAGATGTGTGCCACTACCACCTGGCCATGTTTGAGTCTTTTAACCCCATCTGTTTACTAGTCTTTCCAAAGCAAGTAGCCTGCGGGAAGAACTGCCCCCTCATTGACCTGGAGACGCCATCTTTGCTTCATCAGGACCTGGCAGCCTTAGGTAAGAGAGGACGTTACACAGAATGACACTGAGTAGAGGGATGGGTAGGTTTGTTTCCTTCAAGCAGCATGGGCCTGCTGTGGGGAGGTCTCTGGCACACCAGGCAGCGTGGAAACGTCTCTTTGGGTGGGTGGATTGGCTTTGGGCAGGTTCCTTGTCTAGGCTTTCTAGATATCCTGGAAGGGTGGGCACGCTATCCAGCCCCATCGTCTGTGAGGCCGTGTTGTGGTGACGTCTCTCACTCTACTCCTTTCTCACAGGGCTCAATGATATTCCCACCAGCAACAAGGTAGGAAAGTTCTTCCTGGGTGGGGAGTTCCGGGGAGGGCCGCTCACTTCCACCCTGGCCACACACAGTTCTGCCTTCAGGAGAGCGGTCACCACTGTCCCACTCTTTGGGCTCCTCCGATCATCCTGTGGGGTTGGCTCCAGAGCTCTTCATCTCCCCTGTTGGGTTTACTTCCCATCTCCCTGGCAGGCCGTCTTTCCCTCTCCCGCCCTAACCCTTGCATTGTCCTGACTCCTGCTTACTGAAGGTCTGTGCAGGAGGACTCTTCTGTTCTGCCCTTTCTTTCTGCCCCTGCCACAAAAGAGATTGTTTTAGCTGTTCTTGGTTTGGCAGGTTGTCATTCCAAGTTGCTGTAAAGATCAGAAGCAGCCTGCTGCCATCACTCTCCTGGGGGGCGCGGTCCAGAGCCTTTCTGCAGACAGGAACCTGCTGGATTTCTTCTCGCCACAGCCGTCTCCAGGACCACTGTGAGTGTTCCGGGCCAGTGGCTTCTGCCTGTGGCCCCCACAGCCCCCTCCTGCTGAAGGGCATGTATGCTCTTTGTATTGCAAGTGCAGGGTGCGGCGTCCCCTCTGCTGTCTTACCCCATCCTCACTCGGACAGCTCCAGAAAGAAATCGACAATGACAGACATTTTTGTTTATTGTATCTTTTTAATTTGTGCAAGTATGTGCCTGGTGGGTGTGTAGGGACACACATGCCATGGTGAGCACGCAGAGTCAGAGGGTAATTTTGTGAGGTGGTTCTTTCTTGCCTTTATGTGGGTTCCAGAGAGTGAACCTAGCTCTCCAGGTTTTGCAGCAAGTATCTTTATCTGCACTGAGCCATCTCACTGGCCTGTTTTTGTCTTATGAGATAGTCTTATGTCTAGACTGGCTTCAACCCAGTTAGGAGCCAAGGATGACCTTGAACTCCTGAACCTCTGCCTCCCAAGTTCTGGGATTACAGCCATGTCCCATATGCTCTATGGCTGGCTGACTGATAATTTTGATAACTTATTTCTCTTTCCTGACTGCTATGTTTGAAATTAAACAAAACTAGAAAAATAACAATAGGTCCTAAAGACCATTCCCTAAAAAAACAGTAGAAGGTTCTTTTTTCTTCTTTTCAAAGAGGATTTATTTTGGCTCCTGACTCCAGTTCTTTCTTTGCTGGAGCTTCCCCCGCCCAAACACACCCCAGGTAAGTCTCACTATAGTAGACTAGCCTGGGAATCACCCTTCCTCAGTCTGTTGAGTGCTGGGATGACAGGCACATACATCATACATGCCTTTGCTTTTGCTGTACAAGTGATAATGCGGTATTGTAGCTTATTTTTATGAAGCTGTCTTCCAACATGACTTTTCTTTCTCTTTTTTAAGATATTTATTTTTATTTATATGTGTGTTTCTGTGTATATGTATGCCACATGCATTCGAGTTCCCTTGGAGGTGTTGGGCCGCCTGAAGCTAGAGTTACAAGTGGTTGGGTTCTGCCTGATGTGGGTACTGGGAATCAAATATAGGCCCTTGATTGAAATATGTGTTCTTGATTACGATTCATCTCTCTAGCACACCCCTCCCCACCCCCTGGGTCTCACTGTGTAGCCCTGGTTGTCTTTGAGTTTACTGACATCTCCCTACCTCTGCTTCCTGGGTGCTGTGATTAAAGTTGTGTACTACTATGCCCAGTCCCACTTTTTTCTTTAAAAAAGAAAAGAGAAAAGTGTCTGTGTTTGTATTCTGGTTCCAAAAGAGGGCATCAAATCCCCTGCTGGAATTACAGGTAGCTGTGAGCTGCTGGGAAACTCACATCCTCTGCAAGAGCAGCACTTTGGACCACTGAGCCATCTTTCCAGCTCCTTAAAATGGTTTTAATTACATTGATTTAGTGTTTTGGGCAATACAGCATACATGTGGAGGTTAAAGGACACCTTGGAGTCAGTTTTGTGCATAGTGTGGGGCCAGCTGCAGGTTGTCACCCTTGGCCGCAACTACCTCGTCCTCTGAGCCTTCTCACAATCCTCACAGATCTTTTTTTCATGTCATGTTACATCTCTGAGACATTTTAAAAAATGTATTTATTTTTATTGTATGTGCATTGGTGTTTTGCCTGCATAGATGTCTGTGTCAGGATGCCCGATCCCCTGGAACTGACAGTTGTGAGCTGCCATGTGGGTGCATGTATAAATGTGCCTCATTCTCTTTAACGGTTACATTATGGTTTGCACGGCTGTATTTAGTCATTTTCCTCTCATGGGGATGGGCACATTTGCATGCATACCTGTTTTCTTGTTATTCAGAAAACAAACAAAAACAAACAACAATGACAGATTCCCGAAGTTTTCTAGTTTTTGTTAGTCAATGATCATTTTTATTTCTTTGTAGGAATTATGTTCCACAAAAAAGCATCCCCAAGGAAGTGCCACCAGGTACCAAGGACTCTCCAGGTTGGTCCTGGGAGGCTGGACCTTTGGCCTCTTCCCCAGCCTCACAGAACACACCTCTGGCCCAAGTGTTTGTCCCTTTGGAGTCTGTGAAACCCAGTAAGTAGTTCGTTCCCATTCTTTGTTGGATCCCAAACAACAGCAAACCGCTCCACACTCTTAGGCACGGTCCTTAAACTGGGGTAGCTGGGTATGAGGCTGGGGAGAGCTGAAGAGAGCTTTTCAGCCTTTTGAGCTGATGTTTTTCTTAGTCTTCTCTGTCTTAGGATGTCAACTGTGAAGGTTATTGGCAGGTAGAGTTTAATAAGGAGGTTGAAATCTATTAGGGACATGATGTTTGTTCATCTGGAATTCAAGGAGGGAAGGTTTAATGTGACTGGAAGTGACTGAAAAAAAAAAGGTGGAAATTGAAGGAAAGGAAGATGATGCTTCTCTGTGGATCCTCAAGTCTGAAAAGTGGGTCTTGCCTCAGATACAGGAGAAAGGAAACCAGAGACTCTGCCAGCTAAGGCTGCACAGTGTGGTCTGCATGGTGGTGTGTGCAGCAGAAAACAGTCCTGAGCATTGGGGACTCTGCTCTTCAACAGCCCAGAGTCCTGCAGGGGGACAAGGTGTGGGGAAGCTGGCGTGCAGGGCACTGGCAGCCAGGCAGAGTTGTTTACATGTACTTGCTGATAACAGGCACTCTTTGCACATTTGTGTTGTTAAGTTTTGATTGGAACAGCATTGCATGTCCAGTGTTAATTTCTTGGTTGTGATAATTATCCCACAATTATGTAAGGTATTAACATTTGAGGAAGGTGGGTAATGTTTATGAGAATCATTTGGTTTGCTTTTGTAACTTCATAAATATAAAATAATTACAATACAAAGTTTAAAAGGGGGGGGCGGTAAAAAAAAATAACATACTCAGTATATAGAAGTATAGAAAAATCAAACAGAAAGATAACATTCAGCAGTATCAGCTGGCCAGAGGCAGGTGTGGGGTTAAAAGGTGTGGTCCACCGCAACTGGCTTTATTCTATTTGCTGAGTTTTTTGGTTTGTTTTGAATTTCATTCTTTATGATTTCGTGCCTTCTATAGTGTTCCTACATAACTTTAGTTGTGATCGAGTTCAATGAAAAAAAAAAAAAGGTTTCCTTTTTAAGCCGAGTATCTTGATGAGAACGGGTGGGTGGTGGTAAGAGACCATTTGGATTGGAGGAGTCCGGTGAGGGTTTGGGGTACGTGGTACAGATGGTGAAGTGAAGAGATGGGAGGCAGCAGGGATGGTATCAAGTGTGAGTGCTGACCCTTGGGGTCCCTGTCTACCAGGCAGCCTGCCTCCCATCATCGTGTATGACCGGAATGGCTTCAGAATTCTGCTGCACTTCTCCCAGACTGGGGTCCCTGGCCACCCAGACGTACAGGTGTTGCTGTTGACCATGATGAGCACTGCCACCCAGCCTGTCTGGGACATCATGTTTCAGGTGGCTGTCCCAAAGGTGAGTCATCTGCTGCTGGCCAGCTTTGACCTTTTCACTAGTGACTCGTTTCTGAACACTTGCTGAGACATTATTAGTTAGATAGAGGGACAGACTCTTCTCTCAGACTGGCTAAACATAAAAATGGGGATTTTTAATGGCTTACTTTGCTGAGTAGTCCTATATATTTGACTTCAAATAAGGATCTATCCAGACAAGTTTTTTAGTTAATTCCTTAAGAATACTGCCAGGTGGTGGTGTACACCTTTAATCCTAGCACTTGGTTGGGGGGCAGAGGCAGGTGGATCTCTGTGAGTTCAAGGCCAGCCTGGTCTGTAGAGCAAGTTCCAAGACAGCCAAGACTACACATAGAAACCCTGTCTCAAAAAACAAAACAAAACAAAATCTTTTTGGGGGGTTTTGTTTTGTTATGTTTTGTTTTGTTTTTGAGACAGAGTCTCACTGTGTAGCTCAGGCTGGCCTAGAACTCATTATGTAGACCAGTCTGGCCCCAAGTCAAAAGATCTGCCTGCCTCTGTCTCCCAGGTGCTGGGATTAAAGGTGTGTACCACCGTGCCCTGATGTGTTTCGTTTTTTTCCATACAGGGTCGCACTGTGCAGGTCAAGCTGGCCTAGAACTTGCTTTTAGCCAAGTGTGGCCTTAAACTCAACTTCTTCCTGCCTCTACCTCCTGAGTGCTGGGTGTATAGGCATGTGCCACCACACCTCACCTAGATGAAGAGAGTTGGCTCTACTTTCTTCTTGGGTTCTTCTGGACCTTATAAAGCATGAACCTGGCCACTAGCATCCAGGGTTGCATGGCCCTCTTTTTATGACTTAGGCTATAAAGCAAGCAAGAAAAGATGGAAATGGATATGTATGTGCTCTCATCGATGTGGTAGCCTGTCGCTGCTTTACACGCTGTGACGGCAAGGTTCAGAACTAAGTGTTGTACCCAAGAACACAGAGCGTGTAAGAGGCAGATTGAGAACTCAGCCCAAGATTTTCTCTAGTGTTTATGCTTCATCTGAGATGCCAACTGCTGACCACACGCCTTCAAATACATTCCTGTGGGCAGAGGAAAGACTTTTTCAGATCCTATATCCCCTTATAAGAAATGTCTGTGTGGAACCCTGAGGGTCTTGAGAGAGAGGAAGTTACTGTTGGCCTGAGTGTTCTCGCTGATGCTGTGGCTTTCTGGATTAACGTGTTGTATCTTCCACCCATAGTCAATGCGAGTGAAGCTGCAGCCGGCATCCAGTTCCAAGCTCCCAGCATTCAGTCCTTTGATGCCTCCAGCCGTGATATCGCAGATGCTGCTGCTTGACAACCCACACAAAGTATGTTTCTGGGCCTTTGGTAGCAGGGAAATAGGGCCCTGAATAGTACACTGAGGTTTGTTGTCAAGTCTCAGTGGTTGAGTTTGGGGGTGGAACAGCCCTTATTGGGGCCTGCTTTGCTTTGGGGCTTGTTAGAAGATCTGTAAGGGCTGTCACAGCTGGGAAGCAAGGGACAGACATGTGAACTCATGCCTAGACTCCTCAGGAGGAAGCATCCTGTCTTCCTGTGGGTCTCTGAATTTTCCTTTGGGACTGCAGAAGTGGGTGGGACTTCCAGGATTCATGCCTGACTCCCTTTGTGTTTGTAGCTTCAAAGAGACTAAGCCAGGGTAGCCAGGCCATCCCGTTACTTGAAGACTTCATTTGAGGGAATTATATAAATAAACTGAGTGTGTGGTGGTATACATCTGTAGTCCCAGCACTCTAGAGGCAGAGGCAGGCCTGATCTATACAGTGAGTTCCAGGCCAGCCAAGGCTACATTTGAGACATACAGTCTGTCTCAAAAAATAAAATAGAAGAGCTGTAAGCTGTTCCTTGGAGACTCCTAGGTTGGGTGGAGGCTTTTACCATGGGCTTGAATCTCTAACATCTTAGTGTCTCTTCTGTCCCAGGAACCCATCCGGTTGCGGTATAAGCTGACTTTCAACCAGGGTGGGCAGCCATTCAGCGAAGTAGGAGAAGTGAAAGACTTTCCAGACCTGGCTGTCTTGAGCACCGCTGAACTTCTCAACTGAGACTCTTCAGTCAAGCTTAGGCCAGCGTTCCTTTCACAGTCTGGTCGGGACTCATTGTGATGTAGTGCAGAGTGCCAAGAGTTCTCTCCTGATGTCAGGCCTTGATTGCCAACCTCTGTCTGTAGATCATGTGTGTGCGTGTGCGTGCTATGGGAGTGCTGGGGGAGGAGGGAGAGCTGGGCTTGGGATTTGGGCAGTGTGGGGGATGCTGACAACTTCTGAGATCATCTCTGCTGCACTCATATCTGCTTCTGCATGTTGGTTGACACTTGCCCCTGCCTCGGGTTGGAGTTTTATAAGCCAAAGTTTTTTCCATGTATTGTTATCTTTTCATCCATCCACTCTGTGCCTTGTCAGCCTTTGAAAGTCTTAGTTGCTCCCAGGCTGCTATTCTCAGGGACCTTAGAAAGGGACCTGGTTGGTCTTGTGACAGAGAGTGTCTTCTGGGGCACACTTTTCCAAGAATGGCCTTGTCGTCTTCATTTTCATTAGGGAATGCTGCTTGCAGAGGTTCAGTAAAACCTAAATGGAATGCTTATTGCACTGGTTCCAGGCAAGCGCCTGCCAAGAGACCAGGAGACCACACTTGGTGGGCCAATCATGTCCTTCACTACAGTGCCTTAGATTCTCCCTTAGATGGACCCTCTGAGGCCTTGCTCAGGCCTCGGGTTCTGTGGGTTGGGCAGCCTGTCTGGGCCCTTACTCAGGACCCACAATGTCGTCATCCTCATTCTTTCTGTTCATAAACATCTCAAAGCTCTTTCATTGTGACCCTGTGTTCCTTGTTGTATATCACAGCTAGCTGGCCAGTCCCGTGACCCTCACAATCCACGGTGGAGAACTGTGATGCAGGTAGAGAGCCATGTGATTACTAAGTACAGAACATCATTGAATAAATACTGTGTACAAATTTGCCTGGTGTGGAGTCCATAGGGGATGCATTTAGAGGTGACGGGCTGGAAGGGAACCGTTTTCTGTCGACAAATGAGGACATGGTGAAGAGCAGCGTTCTGACAAGCTGAAGGAGCTGGAGAAGAGGGTTTGGTATTTGCTTCAAGTGTAACCAGGAAGGGAAACTCAAGCTAATAGTCCACCAGTACTTTGAGAGCACCTACTGTGTGCTGGCTTCTTTGGCATGCATGCCTCAACACGTTCTGCTTGGCTGGATCTGTAGGAGGAGGAACTCTGAGCTTTACTGAAATGGCTGGTGAGGGCTGTAAAGTCCAGACAGTTTTAAAAAGATTCTGCCTCAGAAACTGGAAGACTCTCTCAATCATGACTACTAAAATGTGTTCATCTAGTTGGAAATCCACCAACAATAATTTTCTTTGGGTGAATATTAATAGCACAAAACATTGGATCATACAGTAGATTTTAGGATGGCTTCTGGCTGCTGTTTTTGTTGTTGTTTTTAAGATTTATTTATTTATTATGTATACAGTGTTCTGTCTGCATGTATGCATGCAGGCCAGAAGAGGGCACCAGATCTCATTACAGATGGTTGTGAGCCACCATGTGGTTGCTGGGAATTGAACTCAGGACCTCTGTTCTTAAGTGTTCTTAATCGTTGAGCCATCTCTCCAGCCCCTGTTACTTTGTTTTTGAGACAGAGTCTCACTGTGTATCCTGGGCTGGCCTGGAATTCACCAAGTAGACCAGGCTGGCCTCACACTCACGGTGATCCACCTGCATCTGTCTCCTGTGTGCTGGGATTAAAGGCGTGTGCCATAACTGACTTTCTTAAAAATGGGTCTCTTCTAGCCCAAGCCAGACTCAAACTTGCTGTGTAAGCTGAGAGTGACCTTGAACTTCTGATCCTTCTGCTTTCAGTTCCTGGGTGCTCAGATTATAGGTGTGCACCACTGTATCCAGTTTTAAGTCCTGACAAGATGAAACTTAGGGCCTTGTGCATGCTAGGCAAGCACTCTGCCAACTCAGTTAGATCCTCAGCCTTGGATTTTCTTTTGTTATGTTTTGAGTCTCATGCTGTAGTCCAGCCTGACCTGGAACTCAGATACATGTTCAAGGAAACATGATAGCCAAAACATACAGAGTCTACACATGTGTGGGGAAGCAGCCTGGAAACAGGCCAGCACAAGAGGCATCCCACGGTTTTCGTTCCCTTTAAGTCCTCTAGGGGCATGCTCCACATGACCCTGTTCCCAGATCTGCTTCAGTGTCTCAGTTGCCTCTGCATTGTCAGTCACAGGAAGAAAGGGGAAGTGCCAGGATTCTAAGGCTTCCTGGAAATTTCACATGACGTCTGCCTTCACATCTTGTCCCATTTAGGTATTTGGCCACACCTAGTTGCAAAGCACACTGGAAAAATATTGATTTTTGTATGCAGTGGAGCACAACATAAAATTGGGGTCTAGTTACCAAGGAAGGAGAGATTGGGTAGTGTGGTAGAAAGTTAGCAAGCAGTCTTGCCTCTTGTGGGAGAACACTGCTTTCAAACTGTTGCTAAATGAAAAATGCAGGGCCAGGCAGTGCTAACGCATGCCTTTAAGCCCAGCACTTAGGAGGTAGAGGCAGGCAAATCTCTGAGTTTGAGACAGCCAAGGCTACACAGAGAAACCTTGTCTACAAAAAAACAGAAAGTGCAGGTTATTTTTCTTTGTAGTGTTGGCCATCAAATGTATGGGGAGGGACTGGAGAGATGCCTCAGTAGTTAGGAGCACTGGCTGCTCTTCCAGAAGTTCTGAGTTCAATTCCCAGCAACCACATCACAACCATCTATAATGGGATCTGATGGCCTCTTCTGGCATGCAGGCATACATGCAGACAGAATACCCCTAAAAAAATACATTAAAAAAAAAAAGAAACAAAACAAATAAAGAGAAACAACACACTAAAAACAAACAAACAAAAACAAAAAAACTTGGAGAAGCAACAGTTTACTTATTCTGCTTACACTTCCGTAGCACTCTTCGTTATCCAAGGAAGTCAGGACAGGAACTCAAACAGGAGGAGATTGGAGGCAGGAGCTGATGCAGAGGCCACTTACTGGCTTGCTCAGCCTGCTTTCTTAGAGAAGCCAGGACCACCATCCCAGGGATGGCACCACCCATAGTGGGTTGAGTCTTTCCCTATCAATAACCAATTTAGAAAATGCCCTACAGATTTTCATATACCTGATCTTATGGGAGACATTTTCTTAATTGAGGTTCCTACCTCTCAGATGACTAGCTATGTCCAGTTGTTATAAAGCCAAGCTATATCCCTATCCCCTGGCTTAGCTTTAAACCAAACAATTCTCTGATATATATATATATATATGGCCATGGTTGGGTCTTGGAATTCCAGGTAGGTTCCTTTTCAAGTTTATCTCCATTTACTGAAATTTCTAAACTAAATAATTATTTCTTATGTTCGGTGTCATTGTTTTGATAGGTATTAAATATGATTCAAAATTAAAATATGAAAGGTGAAAATTCTGGGCTGGGGGGTGACTTATTAAAGTGTTCGCTATGCAAGTGTGAGGCCCTGAGTTCGATTCCTAGAACCTGGTTATAAAAAAGCTGGGTGTGGTGGCAAGCACTGGCAGAGAGACAATCCCTGGCACTTGATGGCCAGGCAGCCTAATGTAATCCTCTGTGAGAGATCCTGTCTGGAAAAGCAAGGTAGATGGCGTCTGAGGAATGGCACAGGAAGTTGGTCTCTGGCCTCCACAGACGCGGGCACACATGTGCACACCCACACACAGGGTAGAAGTTCCCTCATCGGCTTTTCAGAGACACTAGGAACGCTTAAGCAGATTGATTTGAGGCTAGAAAGGTGGCAGAGAGTACTGTTACAGTTTCAGCCACCCAGAGCAAAGGATGGCCCATTCTTTTCCTTCACCTGAGCTGTAAATCAGGCATGTCATGCTGAAAGGGCGTCCAGTTGCTTCCTTGCATCCCTATCCCCTCTTCCCTGACAGCTGCCCCCACTCCTGCACACCGCCTTGTGTAGACCCTGCCTGAGAATTACATTCAGTTCTTTCTCACATGCACCATCTTGAGCAAGCCACTTTGTCTGGCCTCAGTTCTTTTTATGTTGCATAGGTTGGCTTTGAATTCCTAATCCTGCCTCTACCTCCCAAGTGCTGGGATTACAGGCATATGTCTCACCACGGCTAGCTCACTATAGTCTCTCTCTTTTTTTTTTTTTTTGACAGAAATTCTCTGTGTAGCTTTGGAGCCTTTCCTGGAACTCACTCTGTAGCTCAGGTTGGCTTTGAACTCACAGATCGCCTGCCTCTGCCTCTCGAGTGCTGGGATTAAAGACGTGGGCCACCGCCTGGCTCTTTATAGTCTTAATTGGTAACAGTGTTTAAAATCTAGTTCAGGGCCACCAGATGGCTCAGCCAGTGAAGTCCAGGCACTTGTTGCCAAGCCTGGCTACCTGAGTTTGATTCCGGGAACACAAGGAGGAAGGAGAGAAGGGACTTCTTCAAGTTGTCTTCTGACTTCTACACACATGCTGTGGTGCGCGCGCACACACACACACACACACACTACAAATAAATACGTTTTCTTTTTAATCTACTTTTTAAGATCTAGTTAACAATTCTTGAAGTTTAACGACATCAGCAAACTACTAGTTACAATTGGTACTCATTGGCCAGGCAACCTCATCTGAGAGTTTTCTTTAGCCAGCTGACTAGTGGTACCTGCTGCTCTCCAGTTAGTTCCTCCACGGCATGACTGTATTTGTTAGAGTTAGAACCTGATATGAGAAATGAGAAAACACGACGCTCCAGTGGCTTAACACTTTTCTCCACTTGTGTTTCCTTGAACAGTGGTAACGGCAGCACAGCTGCTGAGGTGGTGCAAGCCTGTAAGCAATCTCTCAGCAGTAGAGAGGTAGATGCAGGAAGAGCAGAAGTACCGGTTTGGGTAACACGAGACCTTGTATGCACACACATGCGCTCTCACACACACACCCAGACTGGAGAGATGTCAGTGGGTAAAAGTGTTTGCTGTGCAAGTGTGCGTACCTGTGTTTGTCCCCAGAACCCATGAAAAGGCTGGACTCTTGGAAGGAGCATCTGAGATCCCAGTGCTACTAAGGAGAACCGAGACTGGAGAATTCCTGCGAGTTCTTGGGCTGCTAACCTAGTACACAAAGTGGAAAACTACAGAGATGCCCATCAAAAGGTGGAAGCAAGGACCATTACCCGAGGCATACCTCCACCTTCCACACAGGTTCCACGGTGTCTGCACACCCTTGTTCATACAGACAAATGCATACACACGTAATAATAAAGAGCCCGGCATGGTGGTGCATGTCTTTAATCCCAGTCCTCAGGAGGAAGAGTCAGGCAGATCTCTGGGAGTCCGAGGCCAGCTTGGTCTGCAAAGCAAGTTCCGGGACAGCCAGGGCTGACACACACAGAAACCCTATCTGGGGAGGGGTTTATATCCCTCACAGTCATGCCCAGAGGCTCATCTCCTAACTGATTTTAGATGCTGTCAAGCTGACAGCACTAACCATACCCATGCACACAAGGATCCTTTGAAAGGATCAAAGCTTTGTGAATGTGGAATGCTATATAAAGAAACAGCAACGGCAGTTGAGAGCACATGCTGCTCTTTCAGAGAATCTAGGTTTGGTTCCCAGCATCCATATTGGGTGGTTTACAGCCGCCTAACTCAAGCTCTAGGAAATCCGATGTCATTTTCTGGATTCTGGGTACATCCATTCACAAGTGACCAAACCCACACAGATATACACATGATTTAAAAATTATAAAATGGGCCGGGCGGTGGTGGCGTACGCCTTTAATCCCAGCACTCGGGAGGCAGAGCCAGGCGGATCTCTGTGAGTTCGAGGCCAGCCTGGGCTACCAAGTGAGTTCCAGGAGAGGCGCAAAGCTACACAGAGAAACCCTGTCTCAAAAAACCAAAAAAAAAAAAAAAAAATATATAAAATGAATCTAAAAAGGAAAAAAAAAACATAAAAAAATAGCCTGAACCTCAGTGACACCAGTGGACACATACCACAGGGGAAATATACTAAGAAAATTTAGCCCAGGTAAGCTAGAAAATAGGCTTTGAGGCCAGCCTGGTCTATAGAGGAAAGCCAAGGCTACACAGAGAAATGCTGTCTTGAAGAAAACAAACAAAACAAAAATGAAATAAAAAAAAGAGAATAGGCTTTAAGATATTTCTGGAGATAAAAGGTATATTTGATATTAGGTTAATACTGCAGCAAGATAAGTTACAAGTGCATATACCTAGTATCAGAGCCCTGAAGAACCTGAAGCAAAAATAAATACAGCTGGACAGAAAAATGGGCAGTACAATACAAATTTCATTCTGTTTTGGTTTTTCAGATGGAGGTCTCTACATAGCCCTGACTGTTCTGGAACTCATAGTGTGGACCAGGCTAACCTTGAACTCACAGAGATGGACCTGCCTCTGCCTCCTGGGTGCTGGAATTAAAGGTGTGGGCCACTGCGCCTGGCTAACAATAATGAGTTGGAGATTTAAAGTCTTTCAATAATTGGTGGGACAACTCAGAAGATGGGCAAGGACAAGAATTTTGAAGAAGACTAATTCCCATATTTACTAAAATCTATGGAACATTTACCCAATGTCTGCAGATATTTCTTTTTTTGCTGTTTAGTTTGTTTTTAGTTGGTTTTTAGGAGACAGGGTCTTGCTATATAGGCCTGAATGGCCTCAAACTCAAGGCAATCCTGTTTCTGCTTCCTTAGTGCTGGGATTACAGGCATGCATCACCACACTCAGTTAGACATGGGGTTTTCTTCCTCCTCTTCATAGTGAATGTTCATTATACATAGTGCTGGGTTTCTATAAAGGCAGTTCATTTCAACTGTACTGTGTACTTTAAGTATATTCCCTTCTGAATACCCCCCTCTTGGTCCCATTCCCCTTCCATTTTCCTTTCTTCCTCCTCTGTCTCCCTTCTGCTTTCAGGTCGGATGTGGTTTTAGGTATTTATATAAAATTTAGATCCAAGAGTGAGAGAACACATGGGCCTTTGTCCTCCTGCTTCTGGCTTCTTTCACTTGTTATCTTTAGCTAAATCCTTTATTTCACATCACATCCTCGTTCTTCATGCTGTACATATTTTCAAATGCGCATAGCACCTCCTCCATGATAGACCATCACAAGTCTCTGCACATCTAGAATGGTTTAGGTCATACCAAGTATGTTTTCCAAATACACGGAATTGAATTAGAAAGCAACACCAGAACATGATATGGTGGCTCAAGCCAGGAATTGCCCAGCACCTGGGAGGCTCAATCAGGAGGACTGCCTTTGAATTCCAGGCTGGAAGGACTATCGAATAAGGCTGTGTCTTCAAACAAACAAACAAACAAACAAAATCTACTTTGCTACACTAGACAAAAGCAAACAAACTCAGAGAAAGAAGAAAAAAAGGAAACTGATCAGTGAAGAAATGGATGGAAGCAAGAAATGGAAAAATTGAAGGAACAGTTGGCTTTTTGAAGATTGTTAAAATTAAATCAGAAATAAAGAGGGGATACCATTATCAATCCCATAGACATTTAAGATTTATGAAGGGCTGGAGACACGACCCAGCGGTTAAGGGTACTGACTACTCTTCTAGAGGACCTGTGTTCGACTCCCAGCACCCATAACCGCCTGTAAAATTCCACTTCCAGATTCTTCATCTTCGTCTGGCCTTTGCGGGCACCAGGCACGCAAGAGGTTCACAGACATATATACAGGCAAAACACTTAGCCACATGAAATAAACTGAAAAGCAAACTGCTGTGTGCATTGAGTGAGAACGGAAAAGTAGCAACATTACTCATAGTTACACTGAGTTTATGTCTCTCCGCTGTTCTGTCAGGCGTCAAGTTGTTCTAGGTTAGAAGAAACAGGAGTGTAAAGACTGGTACTTTCTCGGATAGGTCAGTTCAGGAACGAACGGAAGCAACTATGGCTAGAACGCCCGGCTGCCAATTTCCTTTTTTAAATTTCATTTTATTTATTATTTATTTAGAGGAATGTGTGTATGTGTTGAGGACACATGCGCATGGAGGTCAGAGGACAACTTGCGGGTGTCAGTTCTCGCCTTCCACTCGCGGGTCCCGGGAGTCGAACTCAGATACTCAGGCACGGTGGCAAGTCCCTTCACTCAGCCGGCCCAACAGAGCCACTTCCTAGCTCGGCGGCTGAACCCGTTGCCAAGCGCCTCAGTCCTTCGTCACACGCTAGAAGAGTAATAGTCCTCATGGGGACTTCGGGGTTAGATGCGCAGACGCACGGGACGATTTTCTAGGAAGCACTTTGGTGCTCGGAAAGTATTAGCAGGAAAAGGACTGTTGTACTTGCTAGGATAGCGCGGGGCTCGCGGCCACCAGCGCGAGCGGGTCGCTATGGTAACGGGCACTGACTTCCGGAAGAAGTACGGCACGCGACGAGGGACATCGGCCTCATCGAGTGCGCGCTGACGGGGCGGCTAGTTGCGGCGCGGTGGGTTCCGGCTGCGGCCCCGAAGGCTGTGTCGCCCGGCGCCAGCTCGGAGGCCGCGCGCCATGGACTTCTCCAAGTTCTTGGCCGACGACTTCGACGTGAAGGACTGGATCAATGCCGCCTTCAGAGCCAGCCCCAAAGACGGGGCGGCGGCCGGGAAGGCGGACGGCCACGCAGCCACCCTGGTGATGAAGCTGCAGCTGTTCATCCAGGAGGTGAACCACGCCGTGGAGGGTGAGCCGCGCAGACGCCCACCTGACCCACCCTGAGTGCCCGACTGCAGGACCGGGCCCAGGGGCCAAGCCTCTCCTTTAGTGGGAAAGCTAGCCCTGCGGTAGTCTGAGTTAGGTTTGGACTTTGGTTGTCACCTGTGGTGAAGCCATAACATTTCCTTTGAAACCTAAAAAAAGAAAAAAAGAAAAGAAAAAAGTTGGACTTGGTGGCAGCCACCTGTAATTTTAGCACTAGGGAGGTGGTGGTGGAGGATCAGGAATTCAAGGCTAGCTTCGGTTGCAAAGTGAGTTTGAGGCCAGCCTGAGCTATACCAGAACGGGCGCGCGTACACAGACAGACAGAACGGGCGCGCGTACACAGACAGACAGACAGACAGACACACACACACACACACACACACACTCACAGTGATTCTCATTCTGCCCCAGCTTCCCTAATTCTGGGATTACAGATAAGTGTCCCCACCAAGCTTAAAAAAAAAAAAAAAAGCTTTTTTGATGTTGGAGTGGCTCAGTGGTTAAGAACACACATTACACATGTAGAGGACCTGAGTTTAATTCCCAGCACCTACATACAGTAACTCACAACTACCTGTAACTCCAGTTCCAGGGGATTCAGTGACCTTGGGCATGCCTGAACCGACACGCAGACACAGAATGTAATTAAAACATAATTTTTTTTAAAAAAAGATTTACTTATTATGTATACAGTGTTCTGCCGGCATGCCCAAAGAGGGCACCAGATCTTATTATAGATGGTTGTGAGCCACTGTGTGGTTGCTGGGAATTGAACTCAGGACCTCTGGAAGAGCAGCCAGTGCTCTTAATCTCTGAGCCATCTCTTCAGCCCTAAAACATAAATCTTGAAAAAAGTCCTTTGGGGAGTTGTGGGGTAGATAGGGTCTCATGTGGCCCATCCTGGCCTTGAACTTGCTTTATAGTGAAGGGTGACCTTTGACTCCCAAGTCCTGGGATTATAGATATGTTCCATCATGTCTGGCATAAGGAAGCACTTTTGAGAGTATTAAATAGTTAGCTGATCCTAGTACTTAGCAGTAGATGGGAAGGACACAAATCCATTGTAATATGAGGAAGATGGGTCATCCTGAATGAAGACACTTTTAGCACGCGCTGTGCGTGTGTGCGTGTGTGCGTGCGTGCGTGCGTGCGTGCGTGTATGCCTGTGCCTGTGCATGTGTGTGTATTAAATCTAGGTCCTTGCATGTTATTTTGTGGCAGTCTTACTAAGGTGCCCAGGCTGGCCTTGAACTCACTCTGTGTCCCAAGGAAGATCTTGCCTCATAAGCTTGAGTGCCTGGGATTGCAGGTCTGAGCCACTATGTCCTGCAGATTTATGACCAAATTTTTTAAATTTAATATTGCATTTATTTATTTGTGCATATGAGAGAGAGAGAGAAGAGAAAAAGAGAGAGAATGAGGATGTATGGATGGGCATGAGTCCAGAGAGAGAGAGAATATGAACATGAATCAATGCCTCTCCTTGCTACTCCACAGTGCCACCTAGCCTGGGTTATGGTACTGCATGCAGTTCAGTTTCGGGGTATGTTTTCCCTCAGTCTGAGTGTGGGAGCAGAGGCTTCTGGGACCCACATCCTTGTGTTCAGAGGTGTTAGAAATGCAGATCTTGGACCCTGTCTCACATCTACCAGATGAGAGGCTAGATGATGTTGAAACATGCTCAGGACGACCATGGTGTTCATGCCTCTAGTCTGTTGCAATGGGCTCCAAGTGCAGCAGCCAGGGCCATGTTGTGTACAAACATCCTCATAGGTTCCCAAATTTGTAAAAGCACCCAGGGGTTGTGTATGATTCTGTTTTTATGTTTATAAGTATGGCAGCCACAGCACCCAGGGAGCTGGCGTTCACCTTATGCATTTCCAAAAGTTTACACATGTATTAAGGGAAAACATGAGACAGGGCTGCTTTCGTTGGTAGCTCAGACATGTCCTGTCCCCTGCCCTCAGTTTCACTTTGAAGACTCTTCTCAGATTCTGAGCACACCAGACACTCAGAAGCTCAAATTAGAGTTCCTAGCCTCTCATCTCAAATGCTCTCAGGTAGTTAAAAAGTCCATTTGCGGCATCACTGATGGTCTTGGGTCAGCAGAGACATGTAGCAGCAACTTGTTTTGGACCAACATCTGTTAAAGGTGTCCTCAACTTAGTTCAAAAGTGAAAACATATTTGAAGGTCACTTGATCAATACACCTTTCCCCTACGTTGAAGCCAGGTAGACCTTTAAAGTTGCAGGGAATGTGTGATAAAGCGGAGGTCAGTGAGATGACCTCAGCCAGGACCATGTCCTCCATAGAGTGATGAATGAAACTGTGTGCTTCAGAAGCAGGCCATTGACATCAACCTGACCCCAAACCAACAGGCTACAGGAAAGAACGAAGGGCACAGGTGTGGTAGCCACAGGTGTGCTAGCGTGTGCTTGTAATCCCAACTCTCAGGAAGCTTTTTAGAATTCTTCCTTATATAATTAGGAAAACTAAGTATATTCCTGAAAAGGTTGGAATTAGAGGAAAAGTGTCCAAGAAAAAGTCCAACAAAATAAAAATACAGGCCGGGCGGTGGTGGCGCACGCCTTTAATCCCAGCACTCGGGAGGCAGAGGCAGGCGGATCTCTGTGAGTTCGAGGCCAGCCTGGTCTACAGCGCGAGATCCAGGAAAGGCGCAAAGCTACACAGAGAAACCCTGTCTCAAAAAACCAAAAATAAAATAAAATAAAATAAAATAAAAATACAAAAACAAGAAAAAAATAAAGACCATGGCAAGCAGATGGGAGTTAAATTCACATAATACTTGACAAGTGCGTTGCCGCTGAGCTACAGCCCCAGCTCTTGGGTTTTGTTTAAGATTTATTTTCTTTTATGTGCATGTGTGTGTGTGTGTGTGTGTGCAGGTGCCCACAGAGGCCAGGAGGGGAGCTTCAAATCCTTTGGAGCTAGAGTTACAGGCCCTATCCATATTCTGTTCTCTGAGAGAGCATAATTGTTCTTAAGTCATGGAGCCATCACCACTTTTCACAGTCATCCTCCTGCCTCAGCTTCCTAAGGGTTGGGATTACAGGCTCACACTACCACACCTGTGTCCTTCATTCTTTCTGTTGGCCTTGGGTCAGGCTGATGTTGATTGCTTGTTTCTGAAGCACACAGTTTCACTCCTCATTCTACTGAGGACATGGTCCTGGCTGAGGTCTCCTCATTGATCCCTGTTTTGCCCCACAGCCCCTGCAGGTTCTCAAAGCTGACTGGTAATGCTGTAGGGAAAGTTTCCTTTCTGTCATCACAGGTGTGATAATTTCCCACTGGACCAGCTCCAGTTTCCACCACTTGTACACATTGCCATTCTTGAATTTTTGCTGCAGAAACAAGTCTCCAGGCCCTTCAAAACATGCCCAAAGTGCTCCGGGATGTGGAAGCCCTGAAGCAGGAGGCATCTTTTCTGAAAGAACAAATGATTCTTGTCAAAGAGGACATTAAAAAATTCGAGCAGGACACTTCGCAGTCGATGCAGGTACTTTGTTTGGCGTCTGTCTTCGGTGTGGGTTCTTCTATTCAGCAGATGCTCTCGTTCACAGGAGATTTAGAATTCAGAACTCTACCTGGCTCTCAGGCTGCCTCTCCACCTAACTTGTCTTCTCAGCCAAATTAGCTAGGTGAAGCTGGAGAGATGGCTCAGCAGTTAAAAGCACTGGCTGCCCTTGCAGAGGACCTGAGTTCAGTTCCCAGCAACCACATGGTGGCTCACAACCACCTATAATGGGATCTAATGCCCTCTTCTGGCATGTAGGCGTGCATGCAGAAAGAAGAGGGCATTAGTAATAATAATAATAATAATAATAATAATAATAATAATAATAATCTGTAGTGAAGGACACTCATAAAACACTGTTTCGGGTCACCGAAGGCGGAGAGAAGAGGACTGTTTCTGAACTGTGCACACTGTTTCTCTTTCAGGTGCTGGTAGAGCTTGACCAGGTGAAGTCCAGGATGCAGCTTGCTGCAGAATCTCTCCAGGAAGCTGATAAGTGGAGCACGCTGAGTGCTGATATTGAGGAGACCTTCAAAACTCAAGTAAGTATGTTCCTTTACAGGACACACTGTTCCAGGCATTTAGGGAAGAACTTGGGGTTTGGGGAAAGCAAGTGAGGTAGCTGTTCCTCGGAGCCATAAGGGTGTTGATAGCAGCAGACAGAAGCACTCGGCCATCATGGGGGAGGCCAGAAGCTCCCCTAGCACTTACCCCCTCTTTTTTGCCTCCTCTGCTTGACTGAAGCCCAGGAGACTTACACAGGCAGGGAGGGGGTGAGTGTGACTCTGGCTCGGTACTTCACTCCTCAGAGACCGCAAAAGTGGAGAACAGTGATAGCTTTGAAACCTGCTTGCAAGCATGCCGTGAAATGGTGTGGGATGAAGAATTCTTATGAAGCAAAACATATTATAACCCCAACTCTCCAAGCCTCTGACTTCTTTCCTATAGACACTTACCAGCTTTATGCTGTTCCTCTAGATGTCCCCCACCCCCACCCCCAAACAGCACCATGGTGTGTGCGCTGCTGGGCACTTGCTTTGTTTCTCTCTCTCTCTCTCTCTCTCTCTCTCTCTCTCTCTCTCTCTCTCTCTCTGTCTCTCTGTCTCTGTCTCTCTCTCTGAGAAAAGTCTCAAGTAGCCCAAACTGAAACTCCTTAGTAGCTGTGGCTAGCCCTGAAGTCTGCCAAGTGTTGGGATTTTCTTTTTTTCGTTTTCAAAAAGAAATTGTTTATTTATTTCATATGCTTGGCGTTTCTTTTGCCTGCATGTATCTCTGCACTATGTGTTTGCCTAGTGCCCCTCAGGCCAGAAGAGAGCATTGGAAACCTGGGTCCTCCGGAAGAGCAGCCAGTGCACTTAACTCCTGAGCCATCTCTCCAGCTCTGGGATTTTCTTTTCTTTCTTTCTTTCTTTCTTTCTTTCTTTCTTTCTTTCTTTTTTTTTTTTTAAAGATTTTTTATTTACTATGTATACAGGGGAGGGTGCCAGATCTCATTATAGATGGTTGTGAGCCACCATGTGGTTGCTGGGAATTAAACTCAGGACCTCTGGAAGAGCAGTCAGTGCTCTTAACCTCTGAGCTATCTCTCCAGCCCCTAGGATTTTCTTTTTTTTTTTTTTTTTTTTTTTTTTTTTTGGTTTTTCGAGACAGGGTTTCTCTGTGTAGCTTTGCGCCTTTCCTGGAACTCGCTTTGGAGACCAGGCTGGCCTCGAACTCACAGAGATCCGCCTGGCTCTGCCTCCCGAGTGCTAGGATTAAAGGCGTGCGCCATCACCGCCCGGCTAGGATTTTCTTAATAAAGACAGTTCATTTATTTATTTTTTAATTAAAACAATTTTTTTAGACAGGCAATGATGGCATATACCTTTAATCCCATCACTTGGGAAGCAGAGGCAGGCAGTAAGTTCAAGGCCAGCCTGGTCTACAGAGTGAGTTCCAGGACAGTCAGGGTTGCCCCCCGCCCAAAAAAAGGGAGAAAGGAAAAGAAATAAAAAATTATTTCATTTTATTTGTTTGTGTTTTGTCTCCACATATATCTGTGCCACAGAAGTACAGAGTCTGTGGAGGCCAGAAGAGGGCATCAGATCTCCTGGAACTGGAGTTACAGATGGTTGTGAGGCACCATATGGGTGCTGGGGATCGAACCTGGTTCTCTGGAAGAGCACTGGCAGACTCTTAACCATTAAACCAACTCTCCAGCCCCCTCAAAAGAGTTTTATTATTATTGTTGTTGTTGTTATTGTTATTATTATGTTTTTGTGAAGACAACTCTCCTGATTTTGTTTGTTCTGGAGTCTTGCCCTGCCTAGAGCCAACAGATTATAGCTGTGGGAGTTGTTACTATTGCTGTTGTTGTGTGTTTATATGTGTGATGTATGTGTGTGGGAAGGTGGAGGACGTGCCCTGGTGCATGAGTGGTCAGAAGAAACTCCTCTTGTGGAGTTGGTGCTTTCTTGTCACATTTACATGATTTCTAGGGATCAAACTCAGGTCTCCAGGCTTGCACAGCAAGAATCTTTACCTGGTGAGTCACTTTGCTGGCTCTGTCCTTTCTTTCTTTTCTTTTTTTATTCCACTTGTTATGATGTGTTTGTATATGGTGTGTGTGGTGAGCACATGTATGATGGAAATCAGAGGACAACTTGTGGGAGTTGGTTT